>NC_084913.1:6280090-6591396 GCF_949316345.1 Pungitius pungitius
ATACTTAGAAAACCTTCGCCGAGCAGAAAGGCTGGATCCTCCTCACGGGAGCAGAGTAATGATGTTAGCTGAGGCAGGCATCTGCGGGAACAGAGGAGTTGCGGACGGCGGGCCTTTCGTAGGTCCGGGGCTTTTTCAGCCAGTGTGTATGTCGGGGAGGGGGGTGGGGGGGGGGCTCTCAACGGGGCCCCCCATTTTTTTTTTTTTTTTTTTTAAGACAGCCATCCCTGGCCGGACAGATTATTGAAGGCGATTTAGACTCCTGTGGGATTACAGGCCATTCAGAAAAGGCATGCCAATATAGCCTCGAATGTGCTGCTAAGTCAGGACTGCTGCCGCCGACGCCCAGGTGAGCGCAGCCGGTCTGTTATCAGCTCCCTGTTCAACATGGGGAGGTGGAGAAGGGCAGCCCCCCCCACCAAGTGGGGACAGCGCCGGGCGGCCTGCCGCCTTTCTGTCTGGATGTCCACCTTTTTTTTTAATGGTCCTGTCGTTCTCTCTCTCTCTCCCTCACCTTCAGATTAAGGAGGCCGCTGATATAATTCAGAAGCTGCATCTCATTGCCCAGGAGCTGCCATTCGACAGGTGAGTCAGGCATCCCGGAGGCAGCTGTAGACAAGAGCAGTGTCAAAGAGGGGGAAGGTGGAGTATTAGTGGTGTAGATTATTCCCCACAGTGTAGGCCCAGCACCTGATCATATTACATTACATGTCATTTAGCTGACGTTTTTATTAAAAGCGACTTGCAATAAGTGCATTTCAACCGTAGATATCAAGTATTCTGTTTCAATGTCCACAAATTAAACATCTATTAACCTGTGTGATACCAATAACATGATAAAGAGCACATTTCTTTTCCTTTTGTCCTCTGACAGATTTGCAGATGTCAAGGCAAAAATTGCAAGTAAGTTAAAGAAGAAAAAAAAATGGTGTCCCCATTACAAATACAGAAGAAGTTATGTACAAATGACAGTATTGTTTGCGTTATTTCCCAGGTAAGTACCACGACCTGGAGAGGCAGTTGATCCAGGAGTTCACAGCTGCACAGCGCAGGGGGGAGATTGGACGTATGCGGGAGGTGGCAGCGGTTCTATTACATTTCAAGGTGACCAGAACCAATCAAAGACTAGATTTTCATTTTAGTCTAACCCCTCAGTTTTTGATAGTGGGGTTTGTTACTAGCTTCAGTGTATACTGTACTGACTTGCAGTGGATCTTTTTGTTGTAGGGCTACGCGCACTGTGTGGATGTCTATATCAAGCAGTGTCAGGAAGTGAGTGCAAAAAGTTTCGCTTGTACATAATATTCCACTTTTTTGTTTGTCAGTAATACCCTCAGACTCCTGGTTTACCGTTTGTTTGGGGGGGGCCTTTGTCTAGGGGGCCTACCTGAGGAACGATGTGTTTGAGGACACTGCGGCCCTCTGCCAGAGGGTCAACAAGCAGGTGGGCGAGGTCTTCAGCAGTCCAGAGACGGTGATGGCCAAACTCATTCAGAACATCTTTGAAAACAAATTGCAGGTATTTCTATTACTTCTCCCTTTTTTTTGTAGCTATATTTAGACATGTCTCGCTTGTTATATTTAACATCTTTCTGTCTGCAGAGCCACGTCAGAGAGAAACTGGATGGAACGCGACACTCGGACGTGGAGCAATACCTTAAGAACCTCTATGATCTCTACACCAGGTATCTCCTCTCTGGTTTTGATTCACTCTCTGTTGTCACGGTGATGTTGTGTTTACATTTCTGCTCCTTTCACCAGGACCACCGCATTGGCCACTAAACTGGCTGAGTTCAACCTCGGCTCAGACAAGCACACTTTCCTGTCTAAGCTGATAAAGAGCATCTTCTCCTCATACCTCGAAAGCTACATTGAGATCGAGAAGGAATACCTTCGCACTAGAGGGGCCTTGATTCTGCAGCGCTACTACGACTCCAAGAATCACCAGAAGCGCACCATTGGCACCGGCAGGTGCGCTTTGGGTTTCATTTAGGATTAGGACTCATTATTTATTTTACGAAATTGTAAGACTTAACGGTAACATCAACAAAAATCCCCTTCTGTGTCTTTCTACAGTATCCAAGAACTGAAGGAGCGGATCAGACAGCGCACTAACCTCCCCCTCGGCTCCATGGTTGACACCCATGGGGAGACCTTTCTGTCTCCAGAGCTAGTTGTAAACCTGCTGCAGGAGACGCGTCATGCCTTTGAGCGATGCAACAGGGTGAGGCGCGATGGATTGCTTTTTTTCCGCCGATTGCAGTATGAAGAGTAAAAACTGCAGGGCTAAATGTGTTGTTCCCTTTCGGGGTAATTTTTTGGGGCACAGCTTTCAGATCCTTCAGACCTGCCCAAGAATGCCTTCTCTATCTTCCTGCTGCTGGTCGACCATCTGTGTGTGGATCACATTGACTACGCTCTAGAGATTGGCCTCTCAGGTACAGACAATTGAGCTCATTCCAACCCACGATCTCTGGGTGAAGAACGGTGCCACACTGCTCACTTGAGTTCAAAGCAGGGACATTTAGAAATAACATTTTTGAATGGATGCGGGCCAAAGGAAAGCCTCTGCTTTGTAGATCAGGCAGCCCAGCGTCGCGGAATCTACAGCGATCCGGATATTCTGGTAGTTCATGTCGACTCAGAGACAGAAATTAGAAAACGTCCGTGCACTTCGTGCAAGTTTACATTCTAATCCCAGTTATCATGTTTCACATGATGCACACCTGGAATGTCATATAGTGAGTCAGTGGTGAATATATGTATAATACACACACAATGTATTTTAGTCTGATCATTCCTGTGATTATCAAACCCAGACTGCTAACAATAAAAACGGTAGAGTTTGCAATAGATGGTTTTCTATTTAGATCATGCGTTGTTCTTTTTCATTTGAGATTTGTCATACAGGGAGTTGTGGCTGAATGTAGGATGTATTTGTTTATTTTTAGTCTGCTACACCGGATTAAATAATGATGTTCTTTCATCTTCCAGTGCTGCCTTTATAAGGAATATAAGGAAAGAAATGCACCACTGATGTTTATAACCCATATAGAGAAGGCGACGTGGCATCCTGTGAATCCTAAGGATTCACCATTTCACATTTTTATTTTTATTTTACCTGGACTCCTACACTCTCTCGTTGACAGCAATTCCCTCATCGGATGCCAAGAATGCCAACCTCTACTTCCTGGACGTCGTTCAACAGGCCAACTCTATCTTCCACTTGTTTGACAAGCAGTTTAATGACCAGCTCATGCCTCTCATAAGGTCTGTTCAAGGTTAAATGTCGCACAGTATTTGATTATTGCAGCCACTTCAATCAACACATACTCTTAAAAAACATAAAAGGGAAACTTTTAAATTGTACCTCTTTCCTTCTCCAGCTCCTCTCCAAAGTTGGCCGAGTGCCTGCACAAGAAGAAAGAGGTGATTGAGCAGATGGAAGTGAAACTGGACACAGGAATTGACCGGTCAGTTTGTTAAGCTGCTGCTGCACGTCACGTGTTTCAAATGTCACCAAAACCCGTAATTGTTCTAACGGGTTTTTCTGCTCCACACAGAACAATAAACTGCATGGTGGGCCAGATGAAGCACATCTTGGCGACGGAGCAGAAAAAGACAGATTTCAAGCCCGAGGACGAGAACAACGTCATGATCCAGTACACCACAGTAAGACATACGAGGCCTCTGCTTCAAATCCGCAGAAAGTGACTTGCAAATCACTTCCATCTGTTCCCTTGCTCTTGCTCGAATTACCTTTCTGTATTCGTCAGCATGTTTTTCCTGTGTGTCTCACCACCCCCTCCCACCCCCCCCCCAACTTCGTCAGGCTTGCACCAAGGTATGCGCCTACGTCAGTCGGCAGGTGGAGCATGTGCGGAAGTCCATGGACGGGAAAAACGTGGACACGGTGCTGACCGAGTTGGGCGTTCGTTTTCACCGGCTCACCCACGAGCACCTACAGCAGTACAGCTACAGCTCAATGGGAGGCATGCTGGCCATCTGCGACGTGGCTGAATACCGACGATGCGCCAAGGATTTCAAGGTGAGCGAGGGGGGGAGAGATGGGGGGGGGGAGGCGGGTCCAGGATATACGGTTCACGGAGCTAAACGAGCATCCTCCAAACAACGACCCTCGTTATGTCTGTTGTCGCATTGAGTAGTTGTGTCAATTCAGGGGGGGGGGGGGGGGGGGGGAAAACTCTATCAGTGTTGGATTAATTTACACGCTCAGTAAATACAAAGAGGCCTCTAACTAAGAATTCTTTTTATTATTGCTTGTATATTATCATGCAGAAAAGATGCCAATTGTCACATGGGAGATCCTGCAACCTTTTTTAAACCATATAAAAAAGATTCATTATGTAAAATGATTCATTATGATTTGTCATGATAGGTTTGCGCATGTGTGAAAGGGAAATAAACTTGGTTACACTGTAATACATCTCATCTGATATAATACCCGAGTGTACTGTTCTCCAGGTTCCTTTGGTGCTGCAGCTCTTCGACACACTTCACGCCCTCTGCAACCTCCTGGTGGTTGCCCCTGACAACCTGAAGCAGGTTTGTTCAGGTGAGCAGCTGACCAATCTGGACCGAAACCTCCTGCACGCCTTCGTCCAGCTCAGAGTGGACTACCGCTCGGCCAGGCTGGGCCGACACTTCAGTTAACGACTATTCGAACACCTCGCTGCCCTCCGTCCAGAAACCCACGCTTTGCAGAGACGATGCACCTTGAAGAAACCACTCCTTCTGCAGAGAACGCGTCGGCCCGGCTCCGGCACAAGGACTCCGCCGGGGTTGCTTTGTACACCGGGGAGACAAAAGGCTACTGCTCCTTGAATGTGGGAAATGTGCATTTCACCTTTTTTCATTGTCTATTTCTTCGAGCGGAAGAGATCTAACTGTCAATTGACTTAATATTTCATTTGTTTTTAAATACTAATCTATCACCAAATCACAAGGCTAAACCTTCTGACATGTTATAGTAAATGGACAACATGGATTTCTCTGCTCATGTAAAACATTTTTTTTTTTTTTTTTTTTTTTTTTTTTTTTTTTTTAACTATTATTGTGCCAAATATATAAATTCTGTTGCTGCAAGTGTGCACAGAAATGGACCCCTGGAGCTGCTGTAAAGGGAGTTTGTTAACATGCTGTAAGGACAGACATCAAGTCTGCAGTAGCACTGTGTATTGGAAACGGCCACCCTTTGTAATGAGGTGTAGGGGGGCCTGACGGAGACAGCCCCACCAAGCATGAGCCACAGAGGCCCGTCTGGCTAAGAGAGACACATGACCACCTCTCTGACCTCTAACCACAAAGTAGAGGTCAAGAGACCATCACAGAGAAGTGTGATCTGAACTATTAACAGGTCTGAGAACCTCTCCGGAGGTTTGGGTGGTCCCCCTCTTCGGCTAAGATGACTGGTGTGATGGGTCAGTGAGTATGTGTCCCTGTAATTGCACAGATCAACACTTGCTCATCCAAAGACATGGTCGGCTTGATCTGCAGTGTTTCTGGGTCAGGGGACATTAAAATGTTGCCCTTTACTGATTAAGGGAACAACCTAGAGAGCGAGGACCTCTTCACACAGGGCTTATTTGGTCTCAGTCACTGTCTTCTGCACTTAAAAAAAAAAAAAGAAGGCAGATGTCCTTGTTGCCTCAAACTGTCTGTGACGCAATGCTGCTCCAACTGTACTGCTGTTTACTTTAATTAGTGACTCATTAAAAAAGAAAAGTTGCATTTTATGATCATCACCCTTTTTTCTGAACATTCTTCATAAACGGGGGAGCTGCAAATGGAAGGTTGGCACCGCAGTCTCTCGAAGAATGTCCCTTTACAAAAGCGAGATGAAACAGTCGCCCTTTTCTATGGAAGTCATCAAGTATTCATGGGAATTCTAGTCTGCAGAGTAAAGTTATTTCTTAGACTTCAGGAAGTGAGCAGAGCCGCAGGGGATTAGATATCTAGGAGTTGATGAATTGTGTGCCGCAGTCATGGACTGGGGAGAGCCGGGGGCGATAGAGACGCCTGAGAGCTCAGTTCCAGCTCCGGCTGGTTAGTGTTGTGTAGAATGTACACACGGTGCTGTGCAAAGTTCAAACAACATAATTAATTAGGCTAATATTAATATTATCAATGCCACATGAATTCAATTCTCTCAGCCCTAATCACAACTGGATAGCTTGTAAAAATTATTTTGTTAGGCCCTGATGCAAACAGCGTGTCCTTTCCAAACATTTGAAAACTATTTGTTTTCGCCTGCGATTAATGTGCACGATGCAGGGAAGGCTTGTGGGGGGGCGGGAGGGGGGGGCGCACAGCCGGGCCGGGGCCGATAACTGGTGTGGAGACGGAGGCAGATGCGCATCCTGGCCCCAGGGACTCCCAGCACAGCCACATGGAAGAGGCGGAGGGATGGGGGGTTTTTTTGGGGGGGGGGGTGTTTGAGCAGGTGGAGGGGATTAGCAATAGTGTCAATACTGGCGAGCTGGATAAGACTGCCCTCTCGTAACTCGTCGGTTTTGAGCGGCTCTCGCCTGCACGTTCAGACGCACGAAGGCGCCAACGCGTACAAAGACGAGAGGAGAGCACGAGGAGACGGAAATGCATCTGGGGGAGAACTGACCGTGGGCAAGTCGTTCAGGTTCCACAAGCATTCTACTTTTACTAGTTTCACATCCAAATCCAGATCCTAGGAAACCATCATAATACAATAATCAGCGACCTGTACAGTCATTTTGAGCCATGGATCTGTAAGTTAAGACCTCAAGATGTTGACGCAATGCATCCGTCATTGAGAAAAGACATTCAGCTATGAGGTACAAATAAATCCTAATAAAACACACCATTTGAAAATAACCGAGCCCCTTTTTTCTAATGACCACTGATGCCCCTCATTTGTTTGACCCTCTTTCCTGCACCTCCATTGTCTCATTTTCCAAATCAACCATACTTTCTCTTTCTTTCCAGTCTTTCTGCACTACAACAGGCTGGTCCTCCAACATCCCACAAATCCTCGCTTTCGGCGCATTGCTGCCGCCCCAACTAGGCCGGCCCTCCCTCTGCCTCCTGGAGCACTGACAAAAAAGCATTACAGCAGTCAATCCATGTCAACAACAGCTTTGCTTAATTCCTGCTAAACACGTTTAAACTAAATCTTCACCTAATGATGCATAATGATTTTCTCTTTAGTGTGCTGGCGGCTAGCATCGATTTTGGGGGTTTGTTTTACCCGCCATCGGCAAAGCTGACGGCGGTGGTCTTAACTGTAGCAGACGGAGAGGGACGGTCAGGTAATTGTGACGAGACACAAAAGAATTAGAAATCGTGCGATAGGTGTGATCAGCGTCAATGGAAAAAAAAAAAAAACGGGCATCCACGGAGAGCGCTTTGTCCTTTTTTCAATCTATTCTTTAGGAGACTTTCCCGATGTGGGCACGCAGCCAGGTCCTCTGATGGGATGCAGATGTTGCCCCGGCCTTGACCTCCTGCCCATACGATGCCGGGGCCAAAACGGCACAGGTGCCGCGCCACCTTCGGTCTCAGGCAGGCGGGAGCTGTGCTGTGCAGGATGTGAACGTTGCCAACTCTGCTCCTCTGCTCACTTTCCTCCTCATCGAGGTCTAGTCTGATACTCTCCCTTGATTCCTGCAATAATACACAACTGTCCTTTCCATGATGCAAAACTACTGTCCTTTTTTTTTTTTTGGGTCCACCCTCCCCCATGCCTTCTCTGCAATAAGAACACTATTAATTCTGTGGCGTGGTGGAGTGTTTCCTGGCCCGGTGCCTGTGCCTCGCTCCCTCTCTCTTGGCCGGGTCTGTCTGGTTGACTGCTCCACAGGAACAGACTGGCACTCTAGCTGAGGGCTCCAGGGTCTGCACACACAATCCACTAAACATGTCTCTGTGTGAGGAGCTGCACTCTTTCCGAGAACTACAAGTCCCGATTTACCACGAATGAAGACTATTTCATAAATTGTTGTAAAAATGAATCATGTTTGATATTACTTGTAATTATTATTATTATTATTAATAATGTCTATGACTATCATTTTAGCGCAATGTAATTATTAATTAAAAGTGCAAAATTGAACATTGCTATTTTTATCTTGATACACGCCCGATGCTTATAATCTGACAAATTGGCCGATGTACAAAAGTACATTAAAAAGCATACTGTATACGGAACATATTAAAATCACACAGCACAAAGAACAAATTGATTGTGGCGGTTAAGCGACTTCGCTGCTAAACACATTCACTCACGGGGCAAACAAGCATCTGTTAGTTTTGTAAAGGCCTGTGGCCCCCCTAACCCACTGATGTTGAACCAAGCCTGCACACATTGCCAGAGAAAACAAATGAGGTCTCCCTCTCCTCCTCTGAAGATGAAACACTGCATCACCAAAGCATGTGCATTTGTCTAATCAAGCTTTTGCCTGCGGGCCGCGCTGAATGTAAATGAACAGCGTGCGCCAGCCTCGATCTGTGCTCAGGCTGCCTGGCGTTTGATGATGAAATGGCTGCGGTGAGCGTCCGACAGAAGGGGGCACTCGTGCTCCAGTGTTGCTCCGCTCCCCCTGCGGAGCCCTCTCCTCCTCAGAGCTCCTCACAATGGGGATCTGCCTGAGGGATGGGATGGCGGGTGGGGGAGGGGGGGGGGGTTGCCTTTTTAGGTCTGTGAGCGCATATCCCTTAATCCCAAGCCATGATTGACAATCATGATTTAGGGTATATGGTGTCCCATTCTAATCCACGAGCAATGATTTCATTTGCATACCTTCCATGCGTGGCCTCATTTTTGGGGAGGAAACGGCTGCCTTTGTATGTGATACAGAACGAGGGAAAAGCTGAACAGAGCGCGAGATACGGAATGAGGAGGAGAAAAGAGAATGGATGAGGGAATGTTTCTGTTTTTTCTTCTTCTTTTTTTCTCTTCTCCTCTTTTTGCCAGAAGGGAGATGATAGCAGTCGCCTCGGCCCACCAAACATCCCTTTCCTCTGCAGCGCTTTTCCCTGTCACACACACACACACACACACACACCAAATTGTATGTGCATATTCAAACTATCCAGTACAATCACAAGAATATTCAAAGACGTAAACGGAGACGCGGGGACACGGAGGAACACACAGAGATGCTCCCTCACACGATGCAAAACTAAATTGCTATTTGCTCATTTTATAACCAAGTCAGGCTTAATTATAATCATGGGAGTTTGGGAGTTACCGTATAATCTCTAGAAGGTATTAAGAATTACCCAGAGCACACCACAGTGTAAAAGAAACAAATACAAACGCGTACAATTATTTCCCAGTCATAACACCCAGGGGAGTGTAACTCAAATAATGCTCAGTGTTTTGTATACCCACAGAGAGCATTCATCCTCACTTTTATCTACTGAGGAAGTGGAACAGGAGAAAAACACTGAATAAAAGGTCAAAGGGGTCACCTTTCTGGGTAAGGTAAAGAAACCAATTAAAGTTAGATTCATTGTATCAATGATATAATCTAATTTGAATACCAAAATATTATTTAAAGTTATTACGATTTAATGATGATGTATATGTTGCTTTTGATTTACTTTACCACCTTTTAGACTTAATTTAGTGTATTTAGTTCACAAATTACTTTTAAACAATGAGTAAATAAATGACACCACTTTATCTATTGTTTAACAACAATACAAATTCCAAGAAATAAATTTGGAATTATACCAATACACGTCATTTCATTTGATATTGTAAAAATTAAAATTATACATATATTTTTTTTATCAAGAATTAAAATATTATAATTTTAGTTTGCACGATATAGATGCAAAGTTCGAGATAATTCTATAATTGGATATTTGATAGATATTTGGTGGTTTTGGCTCCAAAAGTGTATAAAATGATGCCCAAGACATTTACAATGTTTGATGAAATGGTGCAAAAAAAAAAAAGTTTTGGGATTAATAGTCCTGTGAAGAGTTGAAACCTGCCGATGAATTAATTTTATATTATTATGTATTACACTCTACTTTAAGGGAAAGAAAAGCAAAAAACTGCATTTTAAGGGGTAAAGTTAAGATTAAACAAAAGATGACCTGAACGCACAGTCACTTCGCACCTATTCACACATCAACTTATATTACTCTAATAACAATAGTGTCATTTACAAAACAACCGTAAAATATCCCTCGTCTACATTCATCTGATTTTTAGTCCCGTAGGCGACGCTGCCAGAGGAAGCGACAGAGAGGAAGCCTCTTCTCCCTCAGTGACCTGCACCATCCTCCCTTCCTTCCTTCCTCCCTTCCTTCCTACCTTCCTTCCATCCTCTCTGACCGACTGAGCCAGGTCTCTGTGACAGAGGACTCCGCTTTGAACAATAAACAGCCTGGTAATCTCCTCTTATCTGCAGTGTGTTTAGTGCCTGGTTAACAGGCGGCCTACTTGATGGGTGTCTCTCCACGCCTCGGCCACAGGGAGATGATGGTGTCATCATGAGCTCTGGTCCAGTGAATGAAGGCCACATTAGAGCTGGAAAGAGTGAAGGGAGCAATTCATGCACAGAGAAATGAATGTTTTACAATATTACGCACACATTGACTTATGGAATGAACAAGTGCTGTATGCTTGCATTTCTGTGATTTAAAAAAAATATATATATATACAGTATATATATATATATAGCAGGACAATGGGAGCGTGTGTGTGGACAGAATCGTCTGTGCGTCTACCTGCCCTGAGTTTCCTCCCCCAGCGCAGGTCTCCTCCAGGGTGCCGGTGTGGAATTGGGCTGCCTGAGGATGTGAGCGCTGGAGCGTTGCACCCATCGCTCCACCTCCGTGGGCCATCCCACCCTCGGAGCGCTGTTTACCAGGCCTGTCCTAATTGATTCCCTCTCTTTATCTTTGTACCCCCTTCATTTTGTTATTAAGTGTGCGGGAGAGGCGCAAAAGCTCCTCTTCTTCCCATTTTGAGAAATTACACTCTTGTACTTGATTCAGCTAACCGGATTTTCTTAAATTACTTTATAAAAGACCATCTTTTAACTTTCGTCTTCCTCTCTCTATCCAGTCATTAGCAGGTCTGCCTGAAGGCCCGCTCACATCAATTTCTTGGGTTAAAGTTACAAACTTAGGCAGCTCATCTCGACGCTCACGGTGGTTTGCGGACGAGTGGGGGCGGCTGTGGGTGGAATGGGGACGAATTATTAATTTCCCAAGTATTAGAAAAATAAAGAGATTGAATTAAGAGTATTGGTCCTCTTTTATCCAGCATGGCTAGCCTCAGGGACTTACTGTGGTGGAGGACATTATGCAAATGCTCTCTCTCTCTCTCTCTCTCTCTCTCCCTCTTTATTCGCTTGCTATCACCCATTCTCTCTACCACCCTGCCTTTATTTTTGCCCTTCCTCTCCTTCTCTCTCTCTCTCTTTAGCAGTCGATCTCTGCTCTCCTTTAATCCCTCTCTCTCTCTCTCTTTCTTTACTCTTTAATCTCCATCAGTCAGCACAGATGTAGTGTCTTGTGTCAAAATAGCCCCTTTGGCTCGCTGTCATTTTTTTTTTTGGAATATAAAGTGTGGCTTCCTAAAATCTAGAAAGGGAAATTAAAGGTCAGCAAAGGTGCCCAGTCACCGACAGTAATAAAAAAATACGGTTCAAATGTATTAGTGCATATCCGAAAAGAGTCAAATAAAGTATTTCTTTGTCCAGTCGGAGATGCCCACAATCTGATAAATTGTTGTCAGTGTAGTTTGGAGCTGAGGAAAAACATGTTAAAAACAAAAATTAGCATGTGGAGTTAGAAAAAGAAAAAAAACATTACCAGACACATAATGCATGGAATTAATAAAAGAGCAGAACTGGGGTTTGAATCGGGTCTTTTTTGTTTTAAACAGTCCCTCGTGGGTCCAATAGAGTACTGTGTCATGTTCAAAAAAAGGGTGGGGGTGGAAAGTGGTGGGGTTGACGAGTGACACTGAGAAAGAAGGAGGTGTTTTTTTACACATGATGACACAGAAACCAAGCTGTACAAACTCCAATATTCATGTATTCTTATTATTTTTTTATGTATCAATGGTCTGTTGTGTGATGAATAAAACAATTCAAAATTTGAAGTGGAAGTTGGCGTTAATGAAAACAAAGATATGAGCGCTGAATGAGTTTTGAATGGATCCACTACGCCTACATATTTACATTCTTTGACACATTATTGGACAGACGTGTGTACACTGTTGTTTTTTTATTGTGAATAGGATGTAGTGATTACTCTGCTAAAGTGACTGGAACAATGTTAGAAAAAATTGACAAGCTAATTTGTGGCCACAGATGACCATGTGTGAGTTTTTATCAATTGTGTTTAAATATAGTTAAAAATAAGAGTAATAACTGCCATGTAACTCATAAAAAACAATAATTAGGTTAGAGTAGTTGTATTCCTTCAAATACTTCCAAGTACAACAACCTATGGAAATAATAAAATATTTAATTAGGCCAATAACTATCAAAGGAAACTTAAAATTTTACTACAGGTAAGCAAATGTACACATTATAACAATAAACAAATGAACCTTTGGTCAATATTGCTGTTTATTCTAGAATGCTGACGAGGCCCAAGTCCAGTCGATTAAACCTTAATAGAAGAGATAGTGGAGGAAAAAGGGGGCGGTTTGGATAATAGGAAGGAGGGCCAGAGGGGAGGCAGAAGGGAGGAAGAGGAGGCCACAAGGCTGCTGATCTCACAGCCTGGAGGAGGAGAGGCCCCCAGCAGCAGCACCGGCACTAGAGGCAGAACGCACGGGGGTTGATGTTAGCAAATATTAGCGTTGTGCAGGACGCGGTGTTGTACCCTCTTTGACGCGCTCATTGCTTATTCAGAGACAGATGTTTCCGAGGGGCCAGGCGGAGGAGGGCGGGAGGCAGAATGAAAGGCCTGAGACGCCTGGCGTCGCTCTCGGAGGAGCAAGTAATTGGCCCCTTGACGGCAGCGGCGACAGAGAGAGAGGCACTTACGCACACACACACACACACACACACACACACAGGCAAACCCCTTTCCCTCGCGCATCTCCTCTGCCTCTCTTCCCCTGATCTGATAAAGGTAAACGTGTAGCAAATTTGTCATTTGATGAGGGAGGATTTCCACAAACAGAGCTGACATGATGAGCCTGTGATCTGCCTCTATGAGAGTCAGCAGGGGCCCAGGCAGAGATCTCAATCCTCCCTCTTCATGCCCCCCCCCCCCCTCCCTTCCTCTCCTCCCTTGCTCTGTGCCTCTCTCTTCCTCACATACTGTCACACACACACACAGAAACACACTTGGCTGTGTTCACATGGAGCCTCAGTCTCAGTAATTGCTGCCTGCCATCCATATCTTTCTCCTTCTCTGTGTGCGAGTCCCTCGCTCTGCTGCTGTCTATATCTCTCCTCCTCAGAGACTTCCTCCTCTCCTCTTTTCCCTGTTTCCTCTTTGCTCCATCAAATAAAGGGCCCGGGCCCTCGCCTCAGCATCACACTCAATTTCTGACTCTTTCACTTATCTCTGGGCTGCATGCCTGCAGACTGCTCAATTATCCACACTCACCTAGTTTCCTCTTCTCCTCCTCTTCATGCCCATGCAAAAAAAAAAAAAAAAAATCAAATATTTCTAAAGCCATATTGACAAGTTAAAGGGGTTAACGGTCAAGAGCTCAGTTGTAGACATGAGCTGAGTGATAAAGTTGCAGCGCCATTCCTATGACAACAGCCCCACTGGAATAATGCAGGGATTTACGAAACCGGTTTTCAGGAGAGTCCTATCAGATGAATTCAGAAGCACGGAGTGAAATTATGTTCTGTGGCAATGGCCCATCCAGGCTCCCCGGACAGAAATTGACCTCCATTACCAGAATCATTCTCACCACAGTAACCCCTGCATAGAGATTAAGGACACACTCTTTCAACGTGATCACGAGACTCTCCTCTGAGCATAAAAACACATCTTCCCCATCCCACCACACCTAATCGCTCTGCACTTCTCTGCAATCCTTTTCTCAGATGACACCCCCCTCCTTCCAGCCCTCCCTGCTCCTTTTTCTCTCTTCTTTTTTTTTGGAGTCTTTTCTCTCCATCAGATCTGAGAAGGAGTCACTGGGTTTGAGCCCTTCCACTTAGAGGTAATGGTCCTGCCTCTGCCTAGTCCCATGACTCTAATCCTGGGACTCGGGACCAGAGCTACTGCTCTCCTGCATGCTGCCTGCTCAATGCCCCTCTGTCTCTCTGGATTACCTCAGCCAGTGTTCACCCTTTAGCACAATTCAGTAAATGGGCATGCGAATGCATTGTTTACCATTAACCAAGTGGACAGGACTTAAGAAGAAAAGAAAAGAAAGTCAAATAGGAATTTAAAGAACGGGTGTATTACAAATATTGGTCTTATTTTCCAGGTGACGTGTCATTTCTTTTGGTAATAATAGGGTTGAACAAAGTATTACACCTTTCTGATTATTTTTTTTCTTCCTCTCACGGATATCAAACATGTGATGAAGATGAAGCTAAAGCAGTAGCCACATTAGCTTAGCTTAGCATAGTGACTCAAATCTGGGGCAAAGTTAGCCTCTCACTTTTCAAGATGATCAGTTTAAAGTTTAAAAGAGTAAATATAACAATAACAATATGTTTGAAGAATGATATGTTTTATTGTGTGGGCTATTTGAATTTGCATTAAGGTGCACTTACATACATGGATAAATTATTGGATGTCAAAACCGCCCATATAATCGTCTCACAGCTTCTGTTTCTCGACCCAACAGACAACACATCACAGGGATGCCAACGGTGATATTCCCAAATCACAGCAACTACTACGAGTACAGTGTTAGGATTCCTGACAGAAGTAATGCACAAAACTAAGAAAATAAAACCAAAGTGAAAATCAACCGCACTTCTCTTTTCAAACTCTTGCTCTCTTATTCTTCCTGTTTATCCAGGCAGGGTACCCTGAAACATCACCAGAAGGAAAAGAAACCGTGCTGCTTGGGAGAGGCCTTCTGTGGTGGGAGAGGGGGGAGGAAGGGGAGTGGGGGGGGGGGGGGGGGTAAAGGGGGGCTCGGAGGAGAGCTGAACTTTGTTAATGGAGTGTTTCTCTGTGCAAGTCACTCAGCTTTGAAAGCCAAGCCCCCCGGGTGAGGACTCTGAAGCGTAGGAAAATCAGACATGCACAATCAGTTCCACTCCTTAAATCTCCTTCAGAATCGTATCTTTTTGAGCAGCCTTCCCTTAATTTATTTCTCTATCAGTTAGTGGGTTGTGGATCTGGCGAAGTGCTCCGGGAACAGGAGGCAGTGCTGAATGGTGAAATGGAGAAGGTTCCCTACGTTTCTGTTTTCTGCTCCCTCGCCGATTTCCACACACACACTTTTACTTCCCTCCCTCCCTCTCTCTCTCTCTCTCCCCCCTGTGCCCTCACCATCCATTTCGGCATTTCGCCTCTGACTAATTTGCCCATCACGCTTGCTGTCTGGTTCCTTTACGGTTGAAGATGTTTTGACGTGTCTCTCTCAGGCTCGCTGTCTCCACTGGCACTGTCTCCGCTGTGATTAAGAATATTCCGATAATAAGCAAACGCCGAGAGTCGCCGAAACGGCTGAGGAGTGTGGAGGGCCGCAGAGTGAGAGAGAGAGAGAGCGTGTTCCTCTGCATCAGTGGAAGAAAAAAAAAAATGTTTAGAGCGAGCAGGGTGCACACGCAGCGTTTTCACTCAAAGGAAATGTAATCCAGAGCACAGAGAGAGAGAGAGAGAGAGAGAGAGAGAGAGAGGGGCTTCTAGAGGGGCGATTCTTTATGAAAGAGGTGTTCATTTCTATCTCAGGTTTCACATTTAAACGGAGTCACATCTCTTCTTGATTACAGTCCATTGTTCAGGGGAGTTCAGGTGGATTTGTAGGTGCCAGCATGGATGCACCACCCGCCCACCCACCCACGTGGCTTCTTCTGCAGGCCGTGCAGCGGCTCACTCCGGAGGTCGCCCTGTTTGACTCTTCCCACAATCCCCTTGGACAAAAGGGCGTGTCACTGACTGGAAGAATGTGTCAGGCCACCACAGAAGCCCCCCCCCCCAGCCCCCCCCCCTCCCTCATACCCGCCCCAGCCCCAAAAAACCTCAATCCACCGGACTCACCAAGTGATTAGTTGGGGATTAAAATATTTGCTGGGCAAATATCTGCCTTGGCTGTCTGACCCAACATCGCAGTTCAAAGACATGGGCTTAACCAACTTTTCTCTTTACTCGACAAACCATCAAGACGTCCCCGGACCACACCCAGTACACAGAACATGAATCATTTAGAGCCTCCAGCAAGGAAACAAATAGCATGTAAGGTTTGGCAATGGTAACTGATCTGAACTCATGCTTCACCTGGAGCTCAAATGCTAAGAATGCAAGTCGAGTGTTGGTGTTTTTAGTGGCGCATTGAGTCTTAAGTAATTATCATGGTGCTTTAAAGAACATAAAGAATACTGTGGATTAGCGCTCACACTGCTGGAAAACACAAACCTTATGCAGTGATGAAAGAAGTTGGAAAATATGAGCCACAATGTTAAAGAATGTGTGAAATTCCTACTTCTGAAATGTGAAAATTCTTTCAATTAGTAAGAAAATAATTCTGATCATTGACCCTTTATTTGTCTAAAGAGCTTCTTCTACTTCTGGTAATATTATATTAGGAGTAGTAACAGTTTCAATTGAGTAACAGGCTTAAATAATAAATAAAATAGAAAATAAATACTCAAACGCATACACAACTTTCAATTATTGGAAAAAAGAAATCGTAATTATTTTATGTTGCAATATTATCTCCCCTCTAAGGTCTGGTTTGTTCTCTTCATACAATGTGTCTTCGATCTGTAAAAGGCTGATGAACGAAATCCATTCTTGATTCATTCAGAGATTCTTATCCTGATTCATTATTTAATCTTAAAAATGTCAGAAATCAGCTTCCTAAAGACAACCTTGATACCACTATTCAAAAGATACCAACGACGACACAACTCATTTGACCTTAACCTTGATCAATCAATCAATGAACAGAAAATGCATAAATATTTACTGTTCTTATGCTGAAAAAAATTGTTTTGTACCACTGGAGACACGTATTGCCAAAGCAAACTTCTGATGTTCTTTATAAAACACAAAAACGAAATATATACATATATTATGAGCTTTTAAGAGAGGGGAGAGGGTGCCAAGTGCATTATTAGCCCTCGGGGGCCGAACACCGCCCCCCCCCCCTCCCCGAGGACTTACAACACTCAGCAAATTAAAGAGCAGACCCGGTGCGGACGTGGCCGTCCACCTCAGCCCCCCCCCCCACTCTGCCGAACAATGCAACATGCACCACCACCGCAGAGCATTCATCTGGACTCCATGCCCACTCTTGTTATTCCTTTATTATGATGGGGGGGGGGGCTAATATTGTTTTGCTTCCGACGGTCATTTGGCACTGAGTGTTCTTAATTTCTTTCGCCCCCTCTCCCTTCATCCCACCTTTGCTTTGTGTCTCGTGGGGGCGCCGGTAAAATGCTAAGGTTTAATTACTTTCCTGTTGAATTAATTAAGGCAGGAAAAACTTGTTCATGGGGGAACAAAAGTGAGGCTGGCTGGAGGCGGCGGTTGAGGACGGGCGCAGGGAGGGCACGAGGGGGGGGGGGGGGAGGGGGGGGGGCGTCATAATGGCCCAGCGGACTGCAGAGGATTTAATTTAGAGTGGGTCTCCTGGAGGGCCCATGTACCGGAGCCCTGGGCCTCGGATCGACCACTCGGAGGCCCTTATTGGTACCAAAGCTCACAGCTATCCATCACTGTCACGTGTGGAAAGTAGGGCGCACCGGGGAGAAACCGCATCAACACTCTAGTGGCTCCAGGAGGAGGTGCTTTACACCTGGACACTCTCTCTCTCTCTCTTCCTGTGCCTGTAGAGTTCTCTGGGAATTTTGGAAGTAAACAACTCTCTTAGAGTGAGAAAAATATGACTGTTTCGTTAACTTGATGCATAGCCCGGAGCAGCTACAGTAACAGAACAAAAAATAAATGAGTTTTTTTTTGTTTAAACACCCTGCAAAGTTTGAACCTGAAAAAGTACCCAAAGCCCAATAAAACAGCTACAGTTACTTTACAGATTAGATTCAATTATTGTTTATTTCTTTATATGTGTTTGATTAACCCAATTAGTTGTAAAATAATTAACCTGATACCCACTGGCATCACTCTACTTACTTACTGCTATGAGTAGAAATATTTAAATGTAGCATTGGACATGCTTTTTAGTAATTGTGATCAAACAAACAATTTCCTACAATAAAATAAGCAAGGTATAATGACGAAACCATAGTAGTTCAAGATGTTAGAAAAATATGCTTGTTTTTGCCTTGGGTTGCATGAGAAGATGAAAATGATAATAAAACCCAAATGTGAAAATATCATCAGCAAATGTTTGTCCTAGCTTAGCATAAAGACCAAATATCCCTTTAAATTCAGCATTTAACATGATATAACCACAGCACACGTGGGTGGGGGGGTTATGTGGGGTTATTGTTTGGTCAGGCACAATGATTAAATAATAAGCTAAAAAATATATATTTTTCTTGAAATTATAAGTTCACTTATTTAAAACTAAAAAAGGTAATGTACGAAATCTCAGGAAAAATGGGAGAAAAATTTGGGTTAAACAATATGATCATATAATGTGTATATACTGTATAATGACCACAATGGTCTTCTATTTCAATAGACTTGAACATTGTTCACCTGAAGTTTAAATGAAAGGAACTGCAACGTTGCCCTGAAGATGTTTTTAATTCATGGAAATTAATCTTGAACCAGATGTTTTTCCCGCATCTGTCAGGTAAAAAAAAAGTGTTTTCTTTTGATCAGGTCCGGTTGTTGAACTCTCAGCCTTCACTTTCTCTCTCTTATCTGGGTCTATTGGCTCCAATGTGCCTCTCCATCATGACATTTTGTGAAATACTTATGTCTCTTTATCTCCCTGTGTGTATTTTGAACCCTAATTTCTCCTTTAAACCATATTGTAGATGACTAATAAATACATGAACATGATATTCTTAAAACAAAAATGAGAACATACTTAGCTTGGAAAGAAACACTCAATGTGTATTTGTTTTTTATTTGTGTATTTGTCCTTGTGGCGAAGGGGGAGGGGAAGACTGTTTGAATACTACATCCAGTGTGCATGACAGAAATATCACCAAATTAGATTTCTCTAATCCCTCGGGAATATGACTTAGCCTGGAATGAATCACTCCTCAAATGAGTAGGTGTTTTGAGGAAAGAGAGGCACTGATATAAGACGCCGAAGCCAGTAAACAATAATCCACAATGAAAATACAAAAAGGAAAGCGAGTGAAGCTGCCAGAGAAAGATGCCAATGAGATCTGAGACATTACATTCAGTATTGCAAACAATGACATATAGTGCCATTGTCAACTGAGGATTTTTAGTTTCATTTTTGTTACCTTTTTGGCTTAATGTGAACAAAATCTTTGGAAAATATGGAACAGTTTTTTTCTCAGCTTCTTGGTGTGGGTTTTTACTTTTGTTCAAATTGTCAGTACATCTAATAGATGAAGTTTCAGTTCCAAACGGCACTTGTATATGCGGACACTGAATGGTGCTTTGTCATTTTTTAAATGGAGATGGAACCTCACTGGAGGAAACAGCCTTGTTCTGTTATACTTTGATGTTGAGAGGGAGAAAAAAAAATGAATTTTTGAGTTTTTGTGATTCAGTGGAAGTGGGTTAAATGGAACTGGTGGATGTGTTCATGTCGTCACTGCCAGTGATTCAGTGATCAAAGCTGTTACTTCTGCACCCTTTGGGTTTGTTAGTGTGTGTGTGTGTGTGTGTGTGTGTGTGTGTGCGTGTGAGTGTGAGCCGAAGAGCTGGTGCTGAACTAATGCCTCCCATCGCCAGGGTGTGGAGTTTCTTCTACCGGGTGGCCGTGCAGCCCCTTAGCTCCGTGTCGTTCCGTGAGTTTGCCCACCCACAGGACGGAGGTGTTCAAATCTCCATTGGGACAAATTTTGCATCTCTCTAGCCCACGGCTCCCCTCTCTGTGTTTCTTTGTCCCTAAACACCTGAAATACCCCCACCCCCCCCCCTCGCCTACAATGACAGGTCAATGTTAGTGATTGGACACTAAGAGCACATGACGCTGCACAGACATATTTTCACATACAGGCGTCAAAACACCGAGGTGTCCTTGATGCAGAATCTGCAGCCATGCTCCTGAATTCCCTGTTAAAAGCGGCGCAACGTGGCCTGTAACCTAAACGTGTTTACTTATTTAATCACACTATCAAGTTGCAAGATCAATAAAGCTTAGTGCTTAAGCTCTGTTTTATTTTAGGGAGGGAAATAGAGGCAGTGTACTCTGTAAATGTTCTTGCTGGCACATGTGAATTTCTTTGCACTCAAATTAGGCAGGATTAAGGAGAGGGGGGGGGGAGGGAGGGGTGGGGGCGGAGGGGGACACAGAGGGACACCGGCGTTCTTCAGAACCGCAGCTCATGTGACAGCAGCTGAGTGTGGTCAGCCAGATCAGTCCTGCAGTGAGTTGTGAGGTTGCCCTCTATGAGCACACAAGGGTCGTGAAAAAATGAAAGGTCGTGTTTAAGTGAGGTGTTGGGCTACCGAGAGCTGCAAGAGCAGCTGGAATGCACTTTGGCAGGTTTTTAAAAAACTAACCTGATGATCAGACTGAACTTCTTTATTCAACCTGAACCCGACGTGCTCAGGTTAGCTCCTCATTGGATGTGAGGAGGCCCATTTTAGTTTGCTTGGTCCCGACCAATTAGCGGCTGGTGACAAATCCCACCCTGACGTCAGTTTGAATTAACACGGTAAAAAAAAAAAAAATCTAGGTGCAGCTGACAACCTTTTTATTTATGGAAGAAATAGAAAAATCTAAGTTATGTACGTCGTCTTACGATCACCAGCAGATATGTGTCAATCTTATCCATGCTTTAAATTTAAAATATACTACATTTGGTGATTTCAAGATGATGGTCTCCAGAAATTAGGTTCTCATTTTAATTGTTTACCCGGTCTGCAGGACACACTGATGTCTAAATGAACGTGAAAAGCTTTTATGGTTGCAAAGCCTGAAGCGGTGACTTTAACGCCGCTAAAACAGCGCAAACTAGGATCAGCTTCATTGGCTGCAGTTCAGAGCGGCAGCGAGCTCACCAGGGGGGGCAGGGGGGGGGGGGGTCACGATCATATGCACAATAATCGGCAAACAAAGCAAGAAGAGGCTTTGATTACAAAATACACAGAGGGTGAGCGACTTCCTTCCTTCCTTCTCCGCTCGGGTATTTCTCCATCACGTCTCCACACAGGTAAAAGTTGGAACAAAGGCTCTCCAGGCCGATCATCCCTTAGCCCCGAAAGAAATGAGATCCGGGCCCTTATTTGTCAGGGTGTCTGCCTGCTCTCTCCCCGTCCCTGCACCGTGTGAATATGCATGAGGATTTGGGAGGTATAAATAGCGGAGGTGTCCATATTGCCACTGCGTTTTCCATCAGCACAGAGAAAGGCTTTAATGGGCTTATTATGAACCGCATTACATCACCAACGGCAAATTACAAATTCCTTACGTGCGAGAGGAAAGGGAGAGCTTACTCTGTGGCAAAGTTTATGCAGTTGACAGGTCTTGGTTTAAGTGGAGGCATTGGTCCTATGGGTGCCATTAAATCGCTGTAGCACCCCAATAAACGTTTGTGTTTATTGTTATTGCTCGGTTCCGTTTCAGTCATTTGCATGAGGAGAGTTAAATATAAACACAAAGCACGTCCAGTAGTATATGATGATGAGGACAGACTGACACGCACACACACACACACACACACGGCTGCCAGCGTGATCTCCTGTGGAGATCTGAAAAATCTGATTGAATCTCCACAGCAGTTTTACGTTGTTGTTACCTGTGTTTTGACTCTTGTGGGCGAATCCGTGTGTGTTTCTGAATACAAGCTCAGCTGATCGTATTTAGATTTGTTTAGCAGCGTGCACCCTGGCCCAGTTCCAACCATAGTTCCTTCTGCTCCACTTTCCCCTTACAGCTCTGTCTTTGACCCACTTTGATTCATCTCATTCTCCACCGGGCGTCACATTAGGACTACATCTGATCACATTGGGTGAAACAAAACTGCAGGAATTATTGATATGGAAGCGAAATCTTCTATTCCTTGGGGAGACGAAGGACATGCGGTTGGGGTCATCGGAGGATGGAAACTACATGTTAAAAACGGTGTATTTCCAGAACCGCGCGGAGGGTCGGAGGCGGCGGCACCGTGTACGGCCAAAGAGGACAAGTTCAACATGTGAGATTCACCCAGAGTCAGTGAGGAGAGAGAGAGAGTGAGGAAAGTTGAGGAGATGAAGCATTCATCTCGCCATGAAGCCTGCCGCAAAGAGGGCTCAGAGTTCTCCCAGAGACGAGGTCGCGAGAGTCGGACGGCACGCGGGGCTCCGGCCGGGGGGCCCGCCGCTGCAGGTGCGGGAGCGTCGGAGAGAAACAATTGGACAGGGGGCAACAGAGATGGGCATGAGGCGAGGCGGATGGAAGGGGAGAGAGAGGGAGCCAGCGAGAGGGTACCGTCCCTGCTGCTCTTTATCGCAGCCATTGATCGTGGCGTGTGCGCATTGATCCAAGTCGACCATCTGCTAGAGTTAGATAAGCGTGCGAGGGCCCGGGCATTGTGCTGTCACTCATGGAGTGTGCACTAAGAGAGAGAGAGAGAGGGAGAGAGAATGGGCGAGATGGAGGGAGAGCGAGGTAGAGGGAAAAGGGAGTGGTGGTGTTGAGGAAGGAGGGGTACTTTGGCTGCAGGGAATTATGGGGGCAGGATTAGCCTCCTCACTTGCAGGAAACAGAATTTTAAACGGCTGTCTCCTGGCTCCCTCACACACACACACCCACACACACCCACACACACACACCACCCCCCTGTGTCGTCTCTCCCTGCCCCGGCCCTGACTCCTAACACACTCTCTGCTACAGCAAACTTCATCGATGTGTGTGTGTGTGATGTGTGTGTGATGTGTGTACCCTAAGAGGCCACACAGTGCATTGTCTCAATGACTTCAATGGCCTTGAGCTTAGGCCATAAACTTGTTTTAAGGGCACCAACCATCACGAGGAAGTGAATCTCATTTAACTGCGATGCCTCGTATGACACTAAACTCTCACCATCATCGTTGTTGTTTTGGGGGGATCTCGGAGGCAGTGTGTTTCCTACAGATGGCTAAAACAACATTCCAATTTGGTGCAAAACCATGAATAACTACAGCTCGATTACAAAGGCGTGCGACCAGTCTGTCCCGTGTGAGCATCAGTCAAGTAGGCAACTCTCGTTTAAGGAGCCCGAAATGAGATTCACATTTTGATGACGATTTCTCAAAAATCACTTTTGATCCTCCAGAAAAAGAGAGCCCTCGAAAGCCACAATCCGCACTTTTTTTCTCTGTTTGTTCATATTTGGCTGCCTTTTTGTTTTACTGGCTAATCCAGCAGGATTTAGGAAGAAACAATATGGTGTATCACAGTCGGTATTTGTTTACAATGGTAAGCCCATGTGCATTCGGCTGAGTGGCACCTGTCCCCTTCCCCCTGGCTTGTAGTCTTTTTTAGAAAAATGGAAAACACGGAGGATTCAGGGAAACATTTCGGTTGCCAAGGAGACCCATAAAAGAGCAACTGCAGCGGCATCAGGGCCCGACCCCTGAAGGGGAGATTGGCAGCGGAGGGAGCGTGTGTTCTTGCGGGGATGGAGCCCACCGTGCCCCCTCCCTCGCCCCACAGCTCACCCTATCTTCTGTGCAACTGTCTTTAAGTCTATTCTGCTCTGTTGTTGCAACTTTTTTTCTTTGCTCCATTTTCCTCTTTAGAAATTTGCACATTGGGGTCCAACGCACAAGACCGCTGCTTTGTGGGAGCGTGGGGGGGGGGGTTTGATGTGAAGGCGAAAGTGGTATGGAGGGATTAGTGTGGCCGGTTGGATCATCTTACAGCCGCCGACCCCCCCCCCCACCAGACTCGCGGACAATGGGGATTAAAACTTCTCTTATTCTTCGGCCCCAAACGGCAGGATGACAAAGACAGTATTCCTCGGGGTCTTTTAACACCGGGCTGCACAGCTGAAGTTGTGGACAGGGTGGGGGGTTGGGTGGGGGGGTCTGGGCAGGGGTCTTTTAACAGAAAATTAATCCTATGGAATTTTCTCCTCATTGCAAATGGAGATTTGTAGCTTTTGCCTTGCTATCTTGGCCAATCCCACACAACAGCATCAGTGTCACTCAATGGAGGATAACAGCATCCGGTGGAGGGAATGTTTGTATCTGAGGCGCCCAGGGGCCAGACACAGCTGATACGCATCTACATCCACGCAGCAGCACGCCTTCAAAGGGAAGGTGTCAATGGCTCATTTGGAATAGATGTGATAGATTCATTATATTTCACTTACACTGGCGCCCCCACCACCACCACACACCTCCTCCACTGTGTCCCAACTGCTGAACAGAACAGGCCTCGGCAGTCTTCCTCCTCTTTTCCCTCTGCAGGGCACAGCGGTGATTCCGTAATGCACGGGCGGCGTGAAGGTGTTTATCATCTGAAATTGACCATTATTAACTATTATGCAATGCATTGTGCCTGCTAGGTCATCTGAATCAATGTGAATGTCAATTACCTGACTATTATAACCTGCCGGCCCGCTCTGTGAATCCACACACAGGGCAACAAAAGGCTACTTCTAGGTTCAATTATGCCGGTGACTAAAAATCACTCTGCCATCATCACATTGCATTGTGTTGTTGTGTCGTTGTTGTTGTTTGGCTTCATCCCACCAGAGGAAACTCACAATGTCACTCTGTTGTTCCCTTTCACTGATGAACGGAGAAATGCAATGTCGTCTTTGGGGGGTTGACAGCGAGCAATTTCCAACAACAACAAATGACAAACCACCCCCTCCTCTCACCGGGTGTGTGGCAAAATGGTTTCTCTAATAAAAAAAAAAAAAGCATCTTTTGATTGTGAGTGTGGGGATATTTTAAATATATGCATATTATCTTTCTCTCTTTCACCCTAGAATGTCTCCCCCCTTTACCCCCCCCCCCTCTCTCTCCCTCTGTCTCTCTCTTTCTCTCGTACACCCTCTTCTCCCCTCTCTGTCTCTCTCGCTCCCCCTCTCTCTCTTTGCAGTAAATAAAAGATTAAAATGACTGTTCTAAAAACACAGACTGGTCACCAGAAGATAATTGTTTCAGCTTTGTTTACTGTGCGTGAATGTTTTCTCCCTTTTTAGTCCTTTTTTCTTTTTCATTGTGTCCATAATTAAAATTCCTTTATTTTCAAAGTAGTTCTAAAAGAAGGAGCTAAATTGCCTTTTCTGTGTTTATGTTGTCATTGGCCCACTGTTGGGAAGGGTAGAGGAGGAGGAGACACAAGCAATGTCCTTGGGCTGAATGGAAGATGAACTTTTAGGGATAAAAAATGCCATTTGTACCACAAATGTTGTGTGTGTGTCAGCGGCCGAGGTGAAGAAAAAATAAGTTATGTTGCCAACAACGCCACCTAGGTAAAGGCTAAGAGCCCTAGGAACTCAACTAAAACAAAAGTCCAGGTTCTTTATATTTGGGGGAGAGCAGTGACATAATGACCCAAAAGGAGACAAGGGCGGAAATACTAATAAAAAGGTATTTATTTTAATATAAATGCTTAAAATGTATCCTAAACCCTAAAATAGTCCATCCAAGGCCACCACAGCAGAGTCCCGCACGTAGATCTCCCACCAGCCACAACACTGGGTTGACAGCCGCCCTCTACTGCTCCTGCTGCTCGTGCTGCTCGTGCTGCTCGTGCTGCTCGTGCTGCTCGTGCTGCTCGTGCTGCTCCTGCTGCTCCTGCTGCTCCTGCTGCTCCTGCTGCCACCACAGCTCCAGCTCCAGCTCCCGCTCCAGCTCCAGCTCCAGCTCCAGCTCCAGCTCCAGCTCCAGCTCCAGCTCCAGCTCCAGCTCCAGCTCCACACTGCCACGTGTCCTCTCTCTGTTCTTTCTGCTTCCCCCAGTCTCTGTCCACCTGTCTTAAAAAGGGAACAGCCCCGCCCTTGGCAGTTGTCCATTGGTCCCTTTGCCAATTAGCGGCTGATTGTTGGTGTGTCACTGGGGCAGATTGTCAATTAAGGACACCATGCCAATTAAAACTGCAAACACAAATTGCCACACAAATCATGCAAGCAAACAACAAAAACCATGCAGTAATATCAATAAAATAAACCAATAAACATGCAATTGTCCACCCCGTGACATACCCCCCCACTTAAATGTAGGCAGTCCCTGCCACTGGACAAGCCTAGTCTCGATATCGGCCTGGTGGTAGTCCACGGGTAGTTCGTGTCGACCGGCGGAGCACATTCTCCACTACTCCTGCTGGTTGTTGTTGTTGTTGAGGCAAAAAGTCTGCCCCTGCTTCTGGGGGCACCACATAAAATCCAAAACATACAGGGTCTACTTCCGCCCCTGTCTCGATTCTAGTTTCTGGTTCAGGGGGGACATGGACAGGGGTTATACAAAGTTTCAAAGCATTCCTGTGCTGGGTTCTTTCCTCCCCCCCACGCTCTGGCCTAACTTTATACACCACTCCAGAATCGCCCACAAGGCTAACTACAACATAGGGCTCTGGATTCCACCATGACCGTAGCTTCCCTTGCCCCTGTCTGTTCCTATCTCTTACCCACACTCGTTCACCTGGGAGGAAGGATAACGCCTGGGCCTTACGGTCGAAGTTTCTCTTATCACGTTCAGCAGCATGACCCATCCTACCTCTTGCGAGCTTGTAGGCTGAAGTTAGCTTATGATGATGGTCTTCCACCCACCCACTAAGTGTCAACTCGGGTTGGTGGGGCGCTACTCCCAGCTCGACGTCTACTGGGAGTCTTAGATGGCGGCCAAACATAAGGTAGGCTGGGGCAAAACCTGTAGAACTGTGGACAGTATTGTTGTAGGCTTGTAACAACTCAGGAACATGCTCTGCCCACCTATTCTGCCTTTCACCCTCCAAGGTGCGCAATAAGTTTAGCAGAGTCTGGTTCATCCTTTCTACCCTACCGTTTCCGGCTGGATGATAGGGGGTTGTTCGACTCTTCGCTACTCCATACATAGCGCAAAGCTGCTGCATCAAAGTGGATTCGAAGTTTGGGCCCATATCGGAATGGAAACGACCTGGGCAGCCGAATGTCTGAATGACATGAGTCCATATTGCCTTGACTGTAGTCTTCGCTGTCTGGTCTCGAGTTGGTACAGCCCATGCGTAACGGGTAAACATGTCAGTCATCACAAGGATATTTTGGTACACGTCTGTAGGCCTACCAAGAGAAAGAAAATCAAGGGCAACTACCTCAAGAGGGTATGACACAACAATTGGGTTCAGGGGTGCCTTAGCCTCTACTTTGTCTTTCTTCAAGCTACACATGACACACCCCGAATGAAACCCCTGCACCTCTTCTTCCATACAAGGCCAGTAGAAACAGCGTCGAATATTGGCCAAGGTCCTCTCAACCCCTGGATGTCCAGCTGCCACATGGTACTTCTGCCAGACTTCTTGGCACCTAGCTGTTGGACACACAATTTGGGATCGTAGCTCGTGAGTGTTAGGGTCTATTACCTCCCGGTAGAGGACCTGTTCTCGGATAACCAATTTCTTCCATTGTTGGAGGATCCTTCTGGTCTTATCGGTCATAGCCCTTTTCTCTGGTCCTTGTGGAGGAAGTCCCTGGCCCACATACCTCTTGACGATGGCAATGTCAGGGTCATCCTGTTGCCAGCTTCCCCACTCTCCAGATAGCAGTGCCACTCCGTCCTCTTGGTCGAGCCTAGCAGTGGTGAGGTCGACCCTAGCCGATGCTCTGCCTGTGGACATGGACACTTGGGGGAACCTGGACAGGGCATCAGCGTTAGCATTCTCCTTTCCAGAGCGGTACTTCACAGTATAATCAAAAGAGGCAAGTTGTGCAACCCACCGCTGCTCCACAGCGCCCAGACGAGCAGTCTGTAAGTGAGCCACTGGGTTGTTGTCTGTGAATACTACAAACTTGGCTCCGGTGAGGTAGTCTTTGAACTTTTCCACAACAGCCCACTTTAGGGCCAAAAGTTCTAACTTGAAAGAGCTATAGTTTGAATCATTCTGTTCTGCCGGGTGCAAGCTACGGCTAGCATAAGCGATTACCCGCTCTTGGCCCCCTTGCACTTGGGCAAGGACTGCGCCCAGTCCTTTGTTACTGGCATCAGTATACACTACAAAAGGCAGCGTGAAGTCTGCATAAGCTAGGATTGGAGCTTGGGTTAGGGCAGCCTTCAGTTGTTCAAAAGCAGATTGGCATTCTTCTGTCCAAATCACCTTCTGAGACCCTGACCTTTTATCAGTGGGAATACCTGCTAAAAGCGCATTCAAGGGTCGGGCAATCTTTGAGAACCCTGATACAAAACGCCTATAATAACCTGCCAACCCTAGGAAGGCTCTAACCTGTTTGGTGGTCGTTGGGGGACTCCATTCAGTGACTGCAGACACCTTCTCAGGATCAGGACGGACGCCTTCCTGGTCGACCACATGGCCTAGAAACTTCACCTGTTGCTGCAAGAGTTTACATTTGCTGGTTTTAAGTTTCAGACCATACTTCTGCAGTCTTTTAAACACCTCTTCCAGATGCTGCAAGTGAGAGGGGAAATCTTTTGAATAAACAATGATGTCATCCAGGTAGACCAGCAGAGACTCTGTTAGTTGCCCGCCAAGGCATCGTTGCATAAGGCGCTGAAAAGTAGCAGGGGCATTACAAAGGCCAAATGGCATCCTATCAAACTCGAAAAGACCCAGCGGTGTTGTAAAGGCGGTCTTCTCGCGATCTTGGGGGTCCATTTCCACCTGCCAGTAGCCACTTGCCAGGTCCAAGGTTGAAAACCACTCAGCCCTATATAGGGTGGTAAGGGTCTCTTCAATTCTGGGGAGGGGAAACGCATCCTTATGAGTCACAGAGTTCAGTTTCCTGTAATCCACACAGAACCTCAAACTTCCATCTTTTTTCCGAACCAGCACAATAGGTGAGGCCCATGGACTAGAGCTCTCTCGAATGACACGGTTATTTAGCATACCTGCTAGCAGACTCTTCATATCTTTATACAGAGTTGGAGGTAAGGGCCGGAACCGGTCTCGAATTGGAGCCGCATCACCCGTAGGTATTCTGTGTTGGACAATGTTAGTCCGACCAAAGTCATCGTCGTTGGCGGCAAAAACATCACTCCACTTCTTTAATAGAACACCAAGGTCCACCCGTTGCTGCTCAGTTAGATCAGGCCGGTCAACCGAATTGTTAACCCACCAGTCTGGATTTTTACCTTCTGGGACCTCAGAGGCCTCCACAACGCCAACCTGAACTACCCCCTCCGAGTCTTGTGTTAGGCTCAAATTCTCCTTTCCATACAAGTCCGCCTCCTCTACTTGGCTGATAGTCCCCAACTTCTGGTATCGGCCTATGGACAGACTGTATGGGTGAGGATTACAAAGGCGAACAGGAAGTCTTCCTTTCCTTACCGTTACCACGGATCTTGCAGTGCCAACGGCACTGGTGTGTGGGAGGGGTTCCACCAGTCCACAATAATCAGTCCCTTTCGGGCCCATACAAGCACGACCCCATATTACCACTTCGGTGAAGGCTGGAACACATACCTTCTGGCGGGTAGCGGGACGGATATAATGCGTGGCCAATTCACCTGTTGAGACGCTGATCCGACGGCATGTAGCAAAGGCATGACTCCAAGCCTTTTGAGCCTGAGGGCTATCACAGGGCAATGCAGATCCCCCTGTATTCTGGAAAACAGTCTTCCAGCAAGCACCAATGACATTCATTCCCAGAATCAAGGGATTGGTTGAACACTCGTTTTTTACAATGACAACACCCCTATTCGGTATCTTAATGTGTCCCACTTCGAAGTTCATCACTGCGTAGCCTATATACGGGATATCCAAGCCATTAGCCGCCTTGAGAGTCAATACAGCAGAGGTTCCTCCGACCCCCAGCTTACAATCAGGGAAATGTCGTTCCAGTACTTGCTGTTGCATTAAAGTTACTTGAGACCCAGTATCCAGTAACCCTGAGAGTTCTACCCCATCTATGCAAACCTTTACTAGTGGACAATTTCCTACAAAAGTTGGGGCGGCCCCTAAATTGGCTATACCGTCTGACCCTACTACTCGGACCTCAGGAGCAGGGCTAACTAGTTTAAAGCCAGCTGGGTTTCTGAAGTTCTTCTACAAAACCTAGCCACATGTCCCGGCTGTTTGCAGCGACGGCAGATAGGCCTACCTTCAGTATCCCATGTATTGGAGCAATCTGATGTAGCTCGTCGTCGTCCGCCTACTGGTGGAGGATAAAGGGAATGGTTAGGTTGCATAGGCTCTAGGAGAGGCCTTAGTTCCTTAACGATCTCCTGAGTCAGCCCCTTCATCTGGCCCGCAACTTCTGCCATAATCTCATCCTTCAAGGCTTGTTTCCAATCCCGTTCCGATGTCAAGGGCTTTACTGCCTGGGATTCTCGCACAGCAGAACACTCTGCTTCAATTTGCCTTTTGCCACCATGCTCGTCGTCTAGCAGCATCGCCTCCTGGCGTAGGTCATCGAAACTCCGTCCCGGGTTACGTCGGGCATAGGTTTTTAGGTCCTGGGCCAGGGCGCCTTCCTCCAAGCCAAGTAGAAACTGTTCGCGCAGATTGCTTTCTGTGGGGGCGTCATCTGGGCTGCGTTGCTGTAGCCTGCAATATAGCCCTCGCAAACGTAACAGATAAGTTTTCACAGTTTCCCTAGGCCTTTGATGACACTTATAAAACTGGGCCCGCAATGCAGGAATAGAAGTTTGTTCCCCATAGAGTGCATCTAAACAAGTAAATATTTTAGCAACTCTATCGCGCTCAGCCTCAGCCAGAACACCAACCTGTTGTTTGGCTTCCCCCCCTAAAGCTCCCAAAACAATTTCTATTTTCCTTGCTTCAGGAAATTCCTGAATACCTAAAAGTCCCTGGATCTGTTCCTTCCAATCCCCATATTGTAGACTGCCATTAGGGCCTGTATATTTGGGCACCCAGGGGGCACCAGCATATAAGGGCATCATCATCATTGCTAGATTAAACAACAATCCTTTAGGCCACTGTTCACTGCTCCCAAAAAATCCAAATCCTGCCGACAACGCCAAATTTATGTCAGCGGCCGAGGTGAAGAAAAAATAAGTTATGTTGCCAACAACGCCACCTAGGTAAAGGCTAAGAGCCCTAGGAACTCAACTAAAACAAAAGTCCAGGTTCTTTATATTTGGGGGAGAGCAGTGACATAATGACCCAAAAGGAGACAAGGGCGGAAATACTAATAAAAAGGTATTTATTTTAATATAAATGCTTAAAATGTATCCTAAACCCTAAAATAGTCCATCCAAGGCCACCACAGCAGAGTCCCGCACGTAGATCTCCCACCAGCCACAACACTGGGTTGACAGCCGCCCTCTACTGCTCCTGCTGCTCGTGCTGCTCGTGCTGCTCGTGCTGCTCGTGCTGCTCGTGCTGCTCGTGCTGCTCCTGCTGCTCCTGCTGCTCCTGCTGCTCCTGCTGCTCCTGCTGCTCCTGCTTCCACCACAGCTCCAGCTCCAGCTCCAGCTCCCGCTCCAGCTCCAGCTCCAGCTCCAGCTCCAGCTCCAGCTCCAGCTCCAGCTCCAGCTCCAGCTCCAGCTCCAGCTCCAGCTCCAGCTCCAGCTCCAGCTCCAGCTCCACACTGCCACGTGTCCTCTCTCTGTTCTTTCTGCTTCCCCCAGTCTCTGTCCACCTGTCTTAAAAAGGGAACAGCCCCGCCCTTGGCAGTTGTCCATTGGTCCCTTTGCCAATTAGCGGCTGATTGTTGGTGTGTCACTGGGGCAGATTGTCAATTAAGGACACCATGCCAATTAAAACTGCAAACACAAATTGCCACACAAATCATGCAAGCAAACAACAAAAACCATGCAGTAATATCAATAAAATAAACCAATAAACATGCAATTGTCCACCCCGTGACATGTGCAAACTCTATTTATGCTTATGTACTTTCCGAGGAGCACATCGGCTGCAATCCAACATGAAATGCTTATTTTAAAAGATTGATTTTTAAAAAGTGGGCTCCAGAAGTAAATTAAAGTAATAAAGAAGTACAACCTCTCCTGTGAGAAGGTGCACGCTGGGTGAGCTAATCTAATATCTTCAAATTGGTCGTTACACGCAATTGAGGTGTTGATGGATCCCAACAACAACAGCAGTATGTAAATGGGACTGAAAAGAGAGCTGCTCTAACACCTTGTAATGAACACAGCATCTCCTCACAGACACACTGCAGCGGCCTGAAACCCACGTGGCACAGGCGCCAACAAATGAATTTCCGGAAGCCTGACTTTCGTGCACATTGATGAAGCCACGGCGCGGTTCCAGTTTGACTCCCCGCAACCAGGCTTTACGTCTGCAACCCCCCCCCGCCACCCCCGCCCTTTTTCCTAAAGCAATGTCAGAACTGAGAGCGCATTTGATGATCAGGGAACTCATTAGAAAACGGTGACAATGAGCTTTCACAACTCGAACACACGAATTTCCCACAGTCAATTTTTTTTCCACATCTCCCGTTGCACATCACCCGGAGCGCGGCCGGGAGGGCCGACGTGGGATGCCTCGGGAATGAGGACGAGACTCCTGGAGGGAAGAGATTGGAGCGGCCTCTTGGCCCCACTGAATCAAGTCAGCGACACCACATCATAAACCCCCCATGTGTAACTCGACCCGCGGTGACCAGGAATGTTCACGCATACACACGCATACACACGTATACACACGCATACACACGCATACACACGCATACACACGCATACACACGGCGACAGGCTCCGTACACATCCACAGTCGCCGCGTTGTCCCTCTTCTGCTTAGCCAGGCGGCCGTAATTGAATCTCAGGTTGGGATTAATTCTAGGAGCTGCACTTGACTCGGTCAAAAACAACTATTACACAGAGCCAATGTATTTTTTTCACACAGCACTTCACATTGATTAGGCAATGTGCAGCGAGGAGAGATGCGTTGGATTCTAGATGACAGTCATTTGCATTAAATGAGGGGTTTGCCGCATCCAGCGGAGAGAGGGGCTCCATTTCCATAACGTGCAGAAGGCCTGCGCGCGCACACACGCCTTTACCCATGTAGGTACGCGTATACACAGGGCAACTTTATTAAATCAAACATCTTTGTCCAAGATCCACACTGTTGTGGCTAGAGATGGTGGAGTTTCTCATCTCAAGAACGATTCATTAAGATGACAACAGCGTCACCAAATGTAACGGGGTTCAGAGGATGAGCTCGATGTAATGCTGTATGATCTCAGGGGAGCTGGTGGTCCACAGAAAGCTGAGGCAGGGTGAAAAGAAGAAGAGGGGCGAGGTGATGGAGGGATGGCAGAAGTGGTTGGCGAGGAGGTGTGTGGGGGGGGGGGGAGGGGACTGAAAAAGGCCCTCTTTGAGTATTTGAATGAGAGCAGAAGAACGTTTTTCTTGCCTCCTCCCGTCGTGCTGTCAAACTCGATCAGCACTGAGGAGCAGTGACGCTGCTCGCCTCCCAGACTCCCCCCCCCTCTGCACAATGGAGTCTAGCGAGGACCCACCATGCATTTCACATTCAATTTAGCCCTCCCCGGGACATGGCTGTCAGGGTCAGCATTGGCGATATGAGACAAGGCTGGGTGGGGGGTGGGGTTCGAGGCCAATGTCCTGGACTGTGGCAGGTTTTCGAGGGGGGGGGGGGGGGGCGGCACAATGACAATGCCGATAGGTTTGGGCTCGCAGTCGAAAGGAAAGGGGGTGCTGGTGCCGGTCAGGTTGGAGGGAGGTCTACGGGGACAGAAGATCCGAGTAGAATGGACAGGAGATTTGGGGGTGAAAACGGGGGCGATGGAGGGAGGCCTCTTCCCAATAATAAAAAACTCCCCGAAGAAAGGTCTGGCCGGGGCCTTTATTCGACGGAGCTTATGCTGCTTTCCATGGGGTCTTCAATGGGAGCTAGCAGACTGTTACTCTGCCGAAGCCCATTAGCCAGCATTAGGAGCGTCCACACATCCGCACAAGGAGATTTGAGACAAACCCTAAACAGCCCACAATAACCGCGAGGTACAAGCCTTAAACCTTAAGACCTCGGCTTGTCCCAAAAGGGCCTTGAATAGACGCGCCTCAAATCATGTTGTTGAACAAATCAGGTATTAAGGAGAGAGGAGTTTGTCCGAATTTACTTTCCTTAAAGACTTTAGTTAAGCTAGTTACTGCGGAGCTTTGGTTAGGCGTGGGTTGCTTGTGTGCGATTGTGCAGGCTGTGAGGGGCCATCATTCTTCAGACGTCTTAAACTATGACACCCTACAACCCCCCGCAACAAAAAGACTTCCATCTTTACCCCCTTTCACATAAAACACAGCCACACAGAAGCCTAAACTCAACCCCTCCAAACAATGGGCTGCTACTGGCAATTAAATGGCATTTGGCAATCCGGAGTGCAAGTTAATGGTATTACTGCTGCAATTCTTCTCCTCAATGGCAAAAAGGATTCCCCTCTACACCAATAAAGCACTACTCACTGTCTTACCAGCATTACATAGCTTACCTTAGGCTTATGATTCACGGCCTTTTCCGATTTCCATTTGAATATTTCCTTTTTTCCCGGAGCGCTGGCAGATGTAGTCTTAGGTGCTGCGGGGGCCTCCGGCTATTCATGGGCGGGAAGGCCGGGCTGTCGTCGCCCATCGCAAGCCTGTCCTTCAAGCCGGCCCGCTGCCCCCCCCCCCCCCCTCCTCCACGGCCCGTCACTGGACAGCCACCCAGGTAGATGTGCCGTACCCCTCACTCACATCGCACTTTGGATTTCAATCACATTTAACATGCATCAGTGGCTTTTTGAGAGTTAATTAAAAACAGTCATTGAAAATCATGATAAGCCTTTTATATCATCCTTATTAATATTATATTCAGCATTATTGGAATTCAGTCAGATTTACACTCCAAACAGTAGCAACGTGGACAAGTGGAAGGCTGAAATGAGAGGAGGCGCTTTTATTCCCTCTTCACTGTTTAAATAACTGGCCTCCAATAGGTCTCCCATTTCTCTCTTTCTCCAGGGCTCTTGTTTGTCCAGAGATTCCCTTTGGCAAGGGGCCTTTTCTGTGGACAAGATGCTTTGAGGGTAAAATGAAAAGGCAGATTTAAAGGTGACAGCTGGCCAGAGGGGAGAGAGAGAGAGAGAGAGAGAGAGAGACTGGTCATCGTGGCTATGCTCCCTCCCCTCTCCTCCCCTCAGCTGAAATGAACAACAGGGGAAATCGAACAAAGTCACAGCGAGAAAGGTCTCCTCCTAACAAAGATGATTGAAACGATGGAAGGAGAAATATCTACCGCTCCGCTCACTCACACCTCTATTCTGCTTCCACACATGTAAAGTGAGTCTGAGACTTTATTGGCCAAACCTCAAATGCATGCTTGTTGAAATATAATCCCCCTACTTCAGCATAGAACAACAACAAAAAACGTACCATTTTGTTGCAGGGCCCAAAAAGATAATGATTCCCACTGAAGGAGAAGGGACGATGGCCAGCTCAGGACTATGCATAGGAAAGGCTCTGCGATCAGTTGAGGGTTTGTTTATAGATTTGGTTCCCACAAGCACTAGAGGGGCTCCCTTAACTTGACAGACCAAACAGATCAGGCAGAGAACAGAGCAAGCCCTGTCAATAGTGAGGATTATGGGAACGGCTGTTTGGCCTCCAACCATTTCGCCCGCCAGAAGACACAAGAGGGCTCCAGTTTGATTCAGTTCCACTCTTATTGTCAAGTGTCTCTGGCGCTGGAGATTTGGCCATTGACCTACTGTCATTTTTGCCTTATTTACATAAACATTTGAATAAGCAATGGAGTGCCATGTGCTCGATTATTAACATATCTTTTGAAACCTTGACCTTACATGAAATGTCATCAGTTCTCCTTCACGCTTTGTTAACCTACAGTGATGCGAAGACGAATGTATGCAGAACCATGCAGCCTGCCTTCTGATGAAACCTAATAACTGCTCTCACACTAATCGCCCGTACGTGCATTCGTGGGCTGCAGGAAGATGGCGTCTCACTGGCAATTGTTCATATCCTCCGGGACGTCGCTAGCATCGCGGTACAGTTTAAGCCATTTCAACCGCAGCTATGATCTTAATTAGCCACACCTAAAGCCCATCTCTTCACCCAGACAAGTCTAATTAAGCCCAGCGCCTTTCCCCAGCCAGAGCCCGTCTGCTGGCGAAAAAGGGAACCCGCCATCTCTTGTCCGAGGGATTACAACCTGGGATACATCACAAGCAATCATCTTCCCCCCCCCCCCCCCACGGCCCCCCCGAAACCTCGAACGCCGCCGCCCACCAATGCTTATTCCATGAAAGGCACAATACCGTTCCCTCACTAATTTGCAGTGTGTGTATTAAACAGCCTCTTCACCCCGAGTCAAAGGGGAAGAGAGCCCGTCCTGGAGGAGTCTTCGGGGCGCTGATGCTAACTATGCAGCAAAAAGCAGTTGTTCCTTTGTACGCGGCAGCAGTCGCTGGAGCTAAACGCCTTGTTATTAGTAGACAGGGGGGGGGATGTTTTTTTTTTGCATTAGCTCGAGCAGCGACTCTCGCCTTGCTCGCGAGGCACCAACTTTGTGCGAAAAGCACTGAAAGGCGCGACTCCTTAATTGGATCGCTTCCTTAACCCTGCGAGAATCTTTGATCCTTATTGTAAACTTTCATTGTTGTCCATCAGTCTTACGGCGGCTACTGCAATTGCTGCGTCTCATCTTAGCATCCTAAACTCCTTAGTGTTGGTATCAGCTCAAGCTCTTAGCGCTGGATAAGCCCTTGCTAATGTCATAATGGTGATGATTTGGCTGAGCCCTCCGGCGTTATGTCAATTCAGCCGAGGGAAGTAAGAGCCACAATTAACAGAAATTAGCTAAATGCTATTGAGTGGTTCTGCGTATCTGAGGGCAGGGCGCTGACCCCCAGCAGCCCCACACTGTGTTGCCAATCAATTATATTTTCACTGCTGCGGGCCAACTTTATAATTGTGAGCATCGGGCAGAATCGTTCAGTCAATTATCCAAGTAGCTGTTTGGGATAATCTGTGGAGTTTGAACACTTTTTTTGCCTCATCATCAGTTGACCCTGAACACATGCGATTACGCACTTTTATAGAAATGACTATATATTAATGAACGACACAGGCTCTGTGTCCATGACTGCATGGATGGCAATGTACGCTATCGAGTAAAAGGGAACATTATTTTATTATTAAAGTATTAATAAGAGGAGCTATGGAGGGAGCACAGTGTTGTTGGCTCCACTCAGCTGAAAAGTACTCGCACTTTGAAGTTCCTCAACAGACTTGTGGGTCAGACCTCCTGAGGAGGAAAGAAAGACTCAATTCATCAGGGCACAATACAAGTGAAAGTAGAATACTCTTCATGTCCAATCACTGGGGGAGGAAGGAGAGGGGGGGCGGGGTGGAGGTGCAAGTGTGTGAGGCTGGAAGGCGAGAGACTGCTGCAGGAAAGACGGAGCGGAGCTGAGGAGGAGCGTGGGGATCTCCTGCAAGGAGGCCGGCCCTGGGTGGTTCTCACTGAAAGCCTATTTGTGGATGAAAGTATCCAGCGGCCCTGGGGTCCACTCGCACAGAGAGGCGAGGCCAGTGATTAAAGGGGCGCGAGGGCACGACGGCCCTTTAATTTAGGGCTGCAGAGAGAAGCGGGTGGGGGGGGGGGGAGCAGCACTGGTGTATCTGTAGCCACACAATGGCGATTACCTTCCTCTTTATCTGGCGGAGAGGGGGCTTTGAGAGAGCAATCTGAGCAGCGGAGGAAATGGCACGACACAGGATTAGCGGCACAACAGGACGGTAAATTAAATGTTGGAGATGAAAGAATGAGAGTCTGACATGCATCAATAGAGAGCATTTGCTGCATTCTAATAACAGCAGCCGAGGGGGGAAAAATACCTGTAGAGATTAGCGAGAGGAAAGAAAGATACATAATCATATGAATGACTTTGGACGTCTTTTGTGGTGCGTCGACCCTCAGCGGGGAGGCAAACAGGAAGGTTGTGAATGCTGCTCCACTTTAAAGTGTGCGTCGTTACAACTGCACACTGACTGGATGTACAGAGCAAATAATGCCTCAAATAGTGCCTCTACCGGGCGAGGTGCGTTTTAAGTGTTGGTTCTGCACAGCCGTCTCTTCATGAAAGTTGTTGGTTGCAACTTTTGGGACTTTTCATTGAAGGTGGTTTAAACACATGAGAAACAGAGAGAAAATAAACTAGTGGAAAGTAGAGAATTATACACGTAAAAGATGAAGGAATCAACAAACGAATTTAGTTAGTTGTTTGTTGTTTCTGTTTAAAAATACCCATTAATAAGAATTGAATTGATTAGTGCTTGAAATTCTTCTGGATTAATCTTATAGGTTTCTATTGTTTATCAGTTTCTATCTTTACACAGCTATTAAAAACGGGTATGGAACATAAACACATGAATATCCTTTTAGAAATTGGCAGATCACTACCATGTAACTCATCCTGTATAAAATACATACATATTTTTAATGAAAGGTTGTTATGAACATCGTCATGCCAGGTTTAATGGCATGTTATAACACATAAAGAATGTTTCCAGGAGCCTTTTACCGGATCATTTTATACATGAGGATTGGTACTTGGTCGCCTTGTCAAATAAGTAACATGGAAATCACTTTTTTTAGATCAAATTTACAATTTGTGATGCATTTAAGGGCTGTAATTTCAGTCTTCAAACAGACGTCAAACTCAGATTTTTAAAGGCTATGAATCAAAGAGACAAGTTGCACCAGTTCCCGACCCCCTGACCTGAATATGAGTGTGTGAGTGTGGGTTTATCTTTGTGACGCTGGCATTCATCAATACAGATGTTGCACTGAATCCACGGAGGCCAAAGTCTCTGGCGCAACACTGTACCTTGTCACCTACATTACAAAATAAAGATTCCTTAGCATGGCTCCTCAAATTAGTTGTTATTTCTTACATTATCCGTGGATTAAAGGAGGACTAAAACAAAGCTTTAAGAGAGTTGATGCAATAATTAAAAGTTCAAACAAAAGTTCTGTCCTTTGTTAAATACAGTTATGATATTTAAAGATAATACCTAAACATTTGCAAGAGATCACCGGTGAAACAATCGACACAAACAAACGTTCTCATTAGCGCCTCGTGTTGTGACTGACAGGTATTAAAGATAAATAAAAGCAGAGATGAATGACATCGTGACAGAGTTATGAAGCGAAGGAAACAAAGTGTCTGATGCACAAGCGACATGTGACGGAGGTGAACGGGAGCCGGGTCCTGAACCCCAGCGGAAATGATTAAATCAAAGAGTAGCTTTATCTGGGTTATTACTACGCTGGAGCAGGATGATGAAGAGGAGGTTTTCCTTAATCTCAGCCACAATGGAAGGGAACAAAGGCGTGCTTACAAGCACTATCAGCCACAAATATCAAATCAGCTCTAGCTGCACCAAATCCTGCCATACAGGGTTGTTGATTCAATGAACCTGCGGTCAGAGACAGACACAACCAGATGTGCAAAGGAGGTACACACACACACACACACACACACACGCTGACATTTACACATTAGGTGAGAGCTGCAAAGGTTCTCGCGTTGACCCGTCCTCCATCTGCTCAAATACCGCTACGACGCACTGTGTCCTAAAACCCAAATCAAAAATACGACTAAACGTTAGTTGGCAGATTCATGACACACTTTGTGACCTCTGAACTTCTTGAACACAACCTTCTCCTACGGGCGATGCCCACGGTGACGGAGGCAGCAGTAGGAACGTCCGTGTTAGGGATGGCACTTGGCAGAAGGGAAAAGGACAGTGGCAACTTCATTATCCCACAATAACGGGCTAATTATTGTGTTTGTTAGCAACAAATCAGAGCACAACAGCCTGCATGTCCCTGTCCTGTTTTGAGCATCTTAATTACTCACCCCCCTCTCCACACACACACACACACACACACACATACCCCCATCCTTCTCTCTGTTGCCACTGCCGCTGTTGTTATTTTGCATATAAAAGGCAACAGCTAATTGTCTGGACTATAAATATTCGGCATGCAATTAGCGTCCTGGCCTGCCTCTGCGTCGTGTTATCACCTCGCTGCTTGGAGCGTGGTGCAGACTGCACACTCAATTCTCCATATCTAATGGGAGTTTGATAGCAGCACAGAACCTTTGTTTCTGGGAACAAATGACAGGGAGCGCCTCGCCGTCGCCTCGAAAGAACACATCCACATCGCCGCTTGAGTGAGGGCGCGCTGGAGGTTAATGCCACGCAGATATACAGTGAGAGGTGTAATGCGGTTGGTAAGGAAGGGCAGGTTTATCTGGGGAACACATTTAAATATAAAAGGCAAAGTCAAAGAGATTTGCATCATGCATTAAAAGCATTTTGGGAAAAAATAAGGTATTTTAAAGGATATTAAAACGTTCATCATAGGGTTATGTTGTAGCAGCAATATAGAGAAGTGCGGAGCCTGGGAGGAAACTAGGTTAAAGAGAATTCTGTGTTGTTTTTGTGGAAAAGATAAAAATGTGTATGAGCATAAACAACATCAGTCTTTCTGCTCCTTGGTGTGTTAAGAGTCAGTTCAAGTAGCTCTGGGTGACACCGCTGTTGCAGGTGGAATACTGCAAATTAAACTTTCCCACCGACCAAAGGGAGAAACAAAAGGTCAACAGCATGAGAGAGAAGAGGATGGGAAGAAGTAAAAGAAGTAGTTAAAAGACCCAATATACGTATACTCCACCTGACCTGAAATCAAAGAAATAGAGGTCTAAGGGCGAGGTGCGAAAGAGAGACGGGGGGGGGGGGGGGACGGGTAAGAGAGTCCTCACGGATGACTGCAGCCCACTTTGAGCCGCTAAAGTGCAGACGTGAACTTCTTTCATCTACCTTCAGGGTCACTGTCCACGGAGGGAAGAGTCCTGTCATCCTGCACTCACTCTCCCACAGTGAGCTTCCCACCAAACGAACGCAACCGCAGTACAATCACGCCTAAGCTGAGAGCGGAGGCAACACGTGACACCTGAGGCGGGTTAGAAAGAGGTGCTGGTTAAGAAGTCCACTTTAAGGTGAGTCAAAATGCAGAGGGCGGGGTTCACCGTGGGGGCGTCGTGATGATTGGATGGACCACGTGGAGTATGAAAGGAAAACAAAAGCATTACTGCGGTTTGAGCAAAACCGGGGTGACCACCTTGAGACCACCTCCCTCCAGAGTGGCTGAAACCCCAAATGATTAAAGAAAGGCAGAATAAAGCAGGTGGAGAGTTGGTGGGGGGTGGGGGGGGGGGGGGGCAGAATGAGTTGACCCCGGTCTGTGCGGAGAGGCCAACTATGGAGCTGCGGGGCTCGTTAGAGGTACGATCCTGAGGGCACCTCATTAGGGCGACCAAGGCCAGGCAGTCTGAGAGCGAGAGAGAGAGGAGTCAGTCTCAAGATCTCGGTTTGGAGAAGGGGAGGGCCAAGGGGTGCGCGGGAGTTAATGGTGAAGTGGGCTTTCCAAGTCACATGAAAGTTTGTGGGGATGAATGTGCCATAATTAGATTAATAAGTAGCTTAATTTATCGCAGCGGAGGATATCAGCGGCTCCACATTAGAGGCAGGCCAGAAGATTAGCCTCGATCGGCGTTTCCAAAACACGATTAGCCCCCCGGCACAAAGACCAGGCTCTTTCACAGGTTTCCTGCCACAAGGGCTGGGATTAGAGAAACATGTTGAATAATCAGCAGTGCCCCTGCATGCTCCTCTCAAGTCTGCACCCACCGCAACCCTTTGCCCCGCACACAACACTTATCAATTAGACTATTACAGGGACGATTAAAGCCACGAGCGGCCACATTAACACCAGGTCCGACCGAGCCACCCGGGTTCAGAAGCTTTCTGCACGTTCACTTCATCCATCCGCACCTGTCGATTCATGAATCCACCTTTAGAAAAGTCAAAGAAAATCGGTGTGTGTGTGGGCAGTATTCAGCCCATGGAATTTGCAGATGAAGTAGAAACCCAGTGGCTTAGTTGTGCATATGGTCACTAAGACATTTGGATATCCAGAGAGCCCACGGGGACCTAATTGATTGTCCTTCCGATATCCTCCAGAAACCCAATAAAGACCTCGGCATACGTTCGCTTCAGCCCCCCGGCCACCGGCCACATGCATCATGAATGCAGTGCTCTTACTAAGCTTTAGATCCCTTGATCCACTACAACTTCCACATCCGGCCTCTTGTTTGATGAAAAAAAACCATGGCAGGTGTAACCCATCTGTAGAAGTTGCAGCTGTTAGTCATCTCCTGGTAGGATACTCGAGAAGAAGAAAAAAGAAAACTCCAGGATTTGTCGACGGAGCGAAACCCCCCCGGCGCAAGAGGACACTTGACCGGTCTTTGTTTCCGTTTGCCTGGACAGTTGGAAAAAATCACAAGGAATGTTGAGAGGAATAACCTCACATACATATTCATCCCGCCCAGGTGGCGGCGCATCTTACTCCCAATGTGAGAGCTATTCGGTGGGGCACCAAAACATCACATTTACGTTTACAGCTGCAGAAAAGCTATGGTTCACATGGCTTTGCATCAGTGTTGTAACAAATGTTGCAAAAAGCTTGCAGGACACCAACAAAACGCTGGTTTGGAACATTGCAGGTGCAGGTGCATTCTTCCCCTGAGCACGTTTAGGAATCAGTTGGCTTTCACCACCTTGTCGGGGGAGGTGAGTCCTGTTTACCCTTGAAAAACCACCAACTTTTTGCCGTTCCCGCTGCTGTGCCACCGCTGCGGGGACATTATCCTGTGTGACTATGCAGCGCCATGCATTTGGTGATAATGTGCGCAGAGTCAACACGTCTTACTGGCTGAGCTCGCTGGCTGAGGTCGGCCTCTACAAGCTGCAGCCCACTCTGTCATACAGGTCACTACAGCAGGGCTCACCTCTGTTAGCTGAGCTGGACAGTGTGTGTGTGTGTGTGTGTGTGTCAGGTGAGGTGAGCTGAATCAATCTGATTTAACTCCACCGACGCTGTTTCAAAACCAGTTATCATCATCCCAGCTTTCTGGATAGAATACCAAAAGAGTACAGTGTGGTTGTTTACTACCCAATATATTTGATCTACTATAATATGTACAAATTATTACTTTGTGTCAAATGCACATCTAACGCTAAAGCAATTATTTGACTGTTATAGCTACACCTTACAATTTCAATTTGGTGTGCTCATAATAGCACAGAAAATATACTATAGTGTTATACAAATCAAACAACAGCACATGCAATTAGTTGCATCTCTAACAGGTACATTGAAATGTGATCTGCATATAATTATGATCAACTAATAACAATCTAACACTGATTGGGTAAATCTGCACGCTTGCTGATGAATTAGAAAGCACTTTTATATGTAGATTGAACTTTTCTAATTGCAATAAAGAATAAAAATCTTGGAGTGAACTCTGGCGTCAGCGGTTTCCTTTCCTCTATCATTCCTAACTAAAGCTTTAATACTTCTCTGCTCTTTATTATATGAATTAGTGCTTAAAGCCAAAATCAAGCTTAGGTCGACTTTTTAAATTGGTATCTTGACCTTTTAAAATCCCTCGGTGGCATCAGATTGTCAAATCTAAGGGTTGCCTGGAGTTGAGGAGAAGACTTACCTCGCTGGAGCTCCACCCGAGAGTCACCCGGAAAAATACACTTCAGATATGCAAGGCCCAGTCGATAACTTACCAGGCCGCGACCGCCTGCGTTGCCAGCTCCACCAGCTCCACCAGCTCCATCAGCTCCACCAGAGGCCACCCAGCCCTCTCCAACTCTCCTCAGCCCGCCATCACAGCCCACTACTCCCCCTGCCCTCGTTAAATAGCAGCTGTTACGCTCGCTCTCGGAAGAAGCGATGTCTGTTGCCGAACAAATGAGGTAAAAAAAAAAACACACACACACACATAAAAACAACCAGACTCTGGGCTCGGTCGGGCCGTGCGCGGCGTGTTGCGCGGCGTGTTGCGCGGCCTGCTCCGCTCCGCTAGACACCGACGCGGCGGCTGGCCTTCGCCTGTGCACCCAAATTAGAAACCCCGGCCATCAGGCAGACAGCTGGCGGCCTTCCCCGGGGGATGCCAATTAAGTTTGTAAATCATTTAGACAACAAAACTGTACAAGAGAAACAACATCCCATAAAGAGGCCGACGTCCCCCGCAACTCCCAGCAGTCCTCACCGTGACCTCCACTGCACCCTCGGCCCATCTGCAGCAGCCTCAGGAAACATGCGCGGGACCGAGAGATCAGCAAATATGCTCAGGGAAATACATGAATATCGAATCAAAGTCATTGATTTTTGTCATGCTAATGTGTTGTTATACCAAATTAAGGGGCGATGTTTTATTAATAAGCCTATTCCGTCAGACAGAGGCTGGCATAACGGCCTTCTCCTAAACAGTCCCACATTAATCGACAGCTTCACTTGGTTTTGACAGCATTGATCATCGTGTCCTGATGCCACACACGGCGTTGGAGAGAGAACTCTAAAACGCAGCTTCAAACTTTAGCACTCCGCCCGATCGAGTGTCCAAAGAGGCAAACCTGAGTTTTGGGCCTTGAGGGGGGTAAAAAAGCTGGGATTAGAATAATACCTAAGTAGCTTTCTGAAAATGGGACCCTCGAGTAGGAAAGGAACACGGTGGCCTGAGGCAGGAGATGTGACCCACGCTCTGCTGATGAACACTCGCTCTGAGACCTCCTGTCTGCTCGTCTCAGGCGGCCCACTCCACAGCGGCTCCAGTGTGACACACGAGCATGTGACAGACAGAGTGACAGCGCGGGTAACTCGGTGAGACGGCGTTTGCAAGAAGAATCCTCTGAGCTTTGAAGAAATGCAAGTGGGAGAATGCCCCCCCCCCCTCCACACACACACACACACACACACACACAGAGCACTATCCATGCTCAGGGCATCTCAATCATTGTAATTATCTGAGCGATGATTAATATGGAAGCTAAATGGAGTTAATTCATGCAAGCTGTGTTTCCGTTGGAAGATCATTATGTTAATAAAACTCTGAAATTCCTGTAAAACAAAATTGTTACAGGAGAGCTGAAGGATCTCAAATGACGAAAACCAACAACGCAGTCTGTAAAATGAGTCCAAAGGCAAATTGTATTTATTCATGTCAGGGACTTTTGTTTGAACCAAAATGCCCTTTCCCACTTTCTGAATGGCACCGATTTAAAAAATGTCTTCAACATGCCGTCGGAATGTGAAATAATTCACCATGCACAATTAATATGTTACAAAAACAGCACACAAAATCACCAGCGTTGTCCTAGAATCAGCAGTGAGATACGACAACGACCCTCTCGTCAAGCGAGAGAAACACACCGGATCAGGCAAAAGGTAAAGACAAATATTTCTTGTCTCGGTACTCAACAGTCCGAGTGTGTCAGTGGGACAAACAAGCCGTGGATTCATATCGGCAGTGAGGAGTTGCCCGGAGCAATTACCCTGCAGCTTGTTTAGCAGTTGCCATCCGCGACGTTTCGGCTCAATACTTAACCAATTTAAAAGAAATTGGTCCATTGGTCACTTAGAAACAAACGCAGGAGGAAATAAGGTCCATCCCTATGCCCCCCCCCCCCCCCAAAAAAAGGAATAGTTGGTGATGGCAAACTTGTTAGCAAACAGTTGTGTGATTACCCCATCAAAGCAAAATGATCATTCATTTTAAACAAGACCTGAGAATAATATCTGATTCCTTAGATGCTTCTGTCTGCTACTTAATACCACTCCTTTAAAAAAATGCTACTGTCCTCTTTGAGCGGTGAAGCGCGACGTAAGTGGAGCAGAGCGTCGGCCAATTCCAGTGCGGCACAAAAACTCAAATTCAAACTATCTAATGTTTCGGGCCATGCTGTAAATCAAGAGCATGCAATCAGAAGATTAAACTGTTTCCATTGTCGGCGTCTCTGCGCCCGATTTGCTCCTCCCTTCTCTCATCATGGCCGCTATCAGATGACCTCTCTTCCCACGCACGGCGCGAGAGCAGATGCTGACAGCTCCATAATTGTCCCGACAAACAGCTCAGTAAACGATCACTTTGGCGTTATGTTAACTGCCGGAGTGGATGTGGAGCACTCAGACCCATGAATGAAGCTGTGGATTTAATTCCAGCAGGCTGTGTGTGCTCCATCTAGATATACTTTTTATTTAAGAAATGGGAGCTGGTCATTTTAGATACAAGCAGTGTAAATGCACCGGCGGCTAATGGAGTTTTAGAGAGGCCTTTTCCCTTTTTGGGGGGCCTTTTTAGAATCTAATCTTCCGCATATTGTCAGGAAGGGTCAGCTTGTCTAATCACCCTTAACCTTGCATCGGTGCCATGACCCCTTCTGTTGTTTTTTTTGCCCTACAACAATTTAAATATCATTTTAACATAATAACGAGACTTTAAGCATCATAGTGACTGCACCTTCCACCAGAATCACCACAACTAATGGGATCTAATCTATACAATAAGGGACATTAATATATATGCAAATCAGCTGAGGCTACATCTCTCGTGGGGGAGACAGAGCGAGTTGGCAAAGACTTGCATCGTTTCTGTCACACGTGTCACTTAGTTGTTAATTACTGTTAACGTTCCCAAAATGCAAATGCGTAGTTCTGCAAATGCCCGTAGCGCGTGTACCCTTAAGTAATAATGTTCTGGTGAAGAGAAAGCCCCCCCCCCCCCCCCACCTCTCTCTCTCCCTCCCTTGAAGGTCCAGCAGTGTGGAGAGAATTCGGGGCATTGGGGGGGTTGCAGGTCGGCTGTTCAAAGCCACTCTGTGCATTGTTGGGCAGTAAGGGATTAGAGCTCTCCGGGCCGCAGAATTTGCTTTCTAATTAAAAGGGATAAGATGTAGAAAAATAGTGAGGGGCATTACTACAGTAGAAAAGAAAGAAGAGGGGAGGAGGGGGCGAGTGGGGGGGGGGGGTGGAAAGGAGAAATGTTAAGGGGTTAGAAGTTTGTAGTGTCACCACTAGTGTTTGATCACAAGACTAAGCAAGAGTTACCGACCTCTTCTTCTGACTCTCGCTGCCCCCCCCCCCCTCCACCCCCTTCTCTGCTCCATCTCCAGCCTCCATTCACTCATTTACCTGTTGTACCAAAATACAAATGATGCATTTAAAACGGATGGTAGGCTGCAAAAAGTACAGCAGCCTCTGTGTTCAGAATAATGTATTATAGCCAAACATCACTTGGTATCCTGTTAGTTGGTGTTAAGGCAAATTCTAAAACCAGCACAAATAATGCTGCTAAATACTGCTAAATGTACTCAAATAGAGTAAGAACAATATTGAGTTTTAAAAGGTTGCTATTTATGGTACATAATAGTCAGCTAATCTGACTCTGTTGTCTATAATAATTATAACCCGTCCACCCCACACTTTAAAACTTTAAGTTAAGTATAAGTTGTAAAAAAAAAAAAAACCTGTTCAACAGAAAGTTATGTTTTCAAGTCATATTTTGATTAAATGAAAAACATTGAGTTAATGTAAAGTTGCAGCTTATTACCAGTGGCATTTAACTTTGGAAAACTTTGTATATTTTTCTAATTGTACACTTAATTGTGATGGATTCTTTTTACACTGTGGCATCGCTAACTTCTACTTAACTTTAAGACCTGATCAAAATAAGACAAGATCAATGGGATCAAGCATTGGCTTGAAGTAAAGTTTTAAGGACCTCCACAATATTGAAACTCTTCATCTGAGCCGCTGAACTGCATAATGCCAAACCCAGGGGGGGGGTCTGTGACCCAGCATGTGTTTCTATCCAAGCCTTTGCTCAAGTGTCCCTCCTTCAGTCAGCATGCTGCTGTTTTGTTGCCTTGTCCTCCAGCAGGGGTGCATCCCTCCCCAGGCACAAACCAAGCCTGAGTTTTAAGCACACATACAGAGGTTTGCTTATTTCCCCCCCCCCGAGCCCTGGGAGGCTAACGACATGCCAACGACATAACAGTGGAGAACAAGACCTCTGCCGCCTCCCCCTCCCCTCCTCCCCCCCCCCTTTACCAGCACACATGCACTGGGACTTTGTGGTCGTTCTGCACCAGCACACACCTCTCAAGAACCTTCAAGCGCCTGAAAAAAAAAAAAAATCCATCTCAAACTAATTTCTTGATAGTGTCTGGATGCGCGGTGTGCCCCCCCTCCCCACCCCCCACCCCCCTCTCCTCCTTGCACCGCGACTACTACTACTACCACCCCTTATTTTCTTCCAAGCTCCATGAAGCTCCCACCTTTTACTCCCGGGCAATCCGATCCTATTTGGAGTGTGTGACGAGGGCCATTCTCCATCACCTCACTGATCAAGAGCCCCCCCCCCCTGTAAAGTGGGCCCAGGGATGAGCAGGTACAGATTTGGTGAGAAGAGGGAGTGGGGCATGAAGTGAAAGATTCTGCAGTGAGCCAAGGAGAAGATTAAACGGCGGCTAACTGTCGGGGCTCCTCTGCCCTCCCCCTCCCCCCCCCCCCCTCCCTCTTCCCTCAGTGCTCCCTCCACTGGTGTCCTGAGGGGGAGTACCGGGGGGAGGGGGGGGGGGAGGGCATGTGGCACAGTGGTGGCTGAGCCATCTTGTCATCATAGCAGGACAAGCACATTCAACCGTGTCCTCTGTACCCTCCCATCTTATTCCAGCCACTGTATTGCCCTCTGCTGAAATCCATCACCCCCAACTCAGCCCCCACCTCCTTGTTGGAAGAGTGCTCTCTGCTGGTGTCTTTTCTTTTTTTTTTTTAAAGGGCAGAGATGAGTCCTGGCCTCCGCTGGTCTCTCCAGGCGTCCATATTAATTTGCGTCTGGGCGAGCAGCGTAAGCAGCGCGGGGCTATTTGATGAGTGTGTAACGTGCACTGGCAGTCGTGCCTTGATCTCTTGCTGTCTTCCACCTCACCTCAGAGACAATCTCACGCCATACCCATCCACGTGGGTGGCACATCCAGACCGACCCTTGCGTTTCTGAGAGGAGCAATAACTGGCGAGACCGACGCCACACTCAAAGTGCTCCGTTTTTTTCCGTTTCCATCAAACATCCTTCTTAATGCAATCTTAAATTACCAAACTCCAAAAAAAAAACACAAATCCCAACGTGTATTGTCCTCACAGTAAATGAAATGAGGATGCACTACATTAAGCAATTTATGAAAATCCCGTTGCTAATTTTGCTGATCAGTACCTCAAGAAGAGATCCGTTTCACAATAATAAACACACTAAGGACATCTACTAAACACCATTCCTCTGGTTTTATTAATGGATGTCAAAGTGAACTTAATGCAATTTGACATGCATTTGAAGCTGTGATCCAAAAAGAGGCCCACAGCTAATGCCTAATTAGCGCCCTTAAATAATAAAGCAACTTAGACTAATAATTATTGCGTGTACCCATTCTACCAGTTGCACTGACAATTAACCTTTCTCAACTGGTGATTCGCAATTTGAGTAAATCCTGTTATCAGCAAATATAACACATGGCACACACACACACACACACAAACATAAGCGCTTCAAACACCACTTAAGAAAATCTAGGCGGTGTTTACGGTCGGAAAGCAGAACAACAAAACAAACACAAGATATCCACTTTCAGTAAACACCAGCCGACCACTTATGCAGCATCTTCCCGCTGGCTCAGAGTCGGTGGGGAATCAACTTTAGGTGTCTGCTGTGAATGTCATTGAACTACTTGTGTTTACCCAGGCTTAATGTCGCCATGACAAGGTGTCTTTAAGCACTCGGCGAAGGCTTCAGAATGTATCGGGTCAGATCCGCTCCCGGGTCCAGTTTTTTTTTTTTAAATGCATGGCAAAATAAATTGACAATTCGATTCTTCTTAGTAGTGGAATAATATGTACAATTGTGCTTGTGGTGAAGAACCTCACAAAAGAAAGTACGGCTGTCTCTGCTGCTGCTGAGATGCTTTCCAAGTCTCTGATATTAGATCCCTGCAGCCAGAAACGTGATTACTCGGAGACAAAATAAAGGTGACAAGGATTCAGGGTTGAGTGTTATCCAAAAACGTCTCTCCCTCATCCCAATTTGGCAGCACTTGGCCTGCTGCCCACTCACATTGTGCGGACGGCACTGCCACAGTTGCCATGGGGACGCGAGGACCTGCGGAAGGCCCCTGAAGGCAGAAGGGCCCCCGGCGGCCGAGGTGGGGGTTATCTTTAGCAGCGGACTCCGCTGGGCCGTGGTGGCAGAGGCCCGGGGGGGGGGCGCACGAGGAGCGCCGCGACGTCCCCGCCGGGGGCCTCCCTCCCGGGGGGGGGGGGAGGTGGAGGAGGAAAGGCGCCGCCGCCGATTCCAACCCCAGCAGAGGCTCCGAGACGGGACGCGACAGTACGGGGCTCCGGGCCCCGTCCGCTGGGGGTCGGTTGCCTGACTCCCGTAAGCCTGGGCCAGACGGGGTGGGCCCCGGGGTGGGAAGGGGGCGAGGCGAGCTGGACCGCGGCCCAGTGCGGTGACTGCCTGTCTGCCCAGGCGCTGGGCCACGCTGCCACTCCTCCCTGGGCTCGTGCCCCTGCACTTGGATTTCAAAGGGATGTGACGGGGGGGGGGGAACTGGCTTTCCCTCGCCATTGCAGGATGCCTGCCCCACCAACTACTCCAAAGCCCCCTCCTCCCCCTCAAACAGCTTTCAGCCCCCACCGCAAATGCCCCTCCGACAGCTTTTCTGTTTCAGCCATGAACCCGGGCTCTCTCTCTCTCTCTCTCTCTCTCTCTCACACTGTGCCATTCCCACCACTGCTGCCTCACATTTGGGAGGGGAAGGGGGAGGCTGTGCTGCTACACTGCACCCATCTGCCCCATGTCTTTCCATGCTGTGGACCATGATGCTGCAGCATGGCTCTCTGGGCGCCGTAAAGACTTTGGCAAGTACAGTGGGCCTTCGAGCGCCCCTCCCGTTGCACTCTCCCTGTCCGCCACATGCACACACTGATGCACACCATCTGATTTAAAATGTACTTACACAGAAACTAGTGCATGTGATCATGCTCACGTCTCGGTGAGACAGATGGCGGTTAACACAGATGGATGATTTACACTGAAACTGAAAAACAATAATATGTTGAAAATGCACTGACTTTAGTTCAAACTACCTTCAGTTACGCCCACTGAACCCCAAGCCATCTGCGAAGGATCGGAGTCAGATGCGGTGCCACTGTGTCTGTGTGGCAACCCGGCTCATTCAGCAACTGGCCCATAATCAGTAAGCATCCGAAAAAACTGAAATGAAACTGACAGGTTGTGTTTCAATTGGCTGAGAGCTCCTTTTCTCCCCTCTCTCCCTCTCTCTCTCCCTCTCTCTCTCTCTCTCTCCCTCTCTCTCTCTCCTTCTCCATCTAGGTTTCTCTCTTCATCGCTCCCTGCATGGCATTTCTCTGGCAGATCCCCCAGTAAAATTCCTCCCCTCCTGGTCTCGGCATTCCCGCAGCCAGCCTCCCTGCCTGGGCAGAGCGGAGTGGCAGGGGCTTGGTGGGATGGCGCAAAACCCTTCCCCCCCCCCCACCCACCCCCCGAGCTGGTCCCAAGCTACGGCTACAACTCCAGGCCCACAACGCATTCCTCCAGCCGCTGACCAGTCCCCCCGGCAACCAGGAGAGAGGTGAAGCGAGGAGGGACGGAGGCTTAGTGGGGGCTTTTTATCCGCCGTGGTGCTACATGGGAATAATGCGCATGTGCAGGAAGCGGCTTCCGCTCATCAAGATGGTCATGTTTTCACCCGCACAGCCCCCAGATCGTCCCGAGCGATGCGTTTCTTTGCACTCTCTCCATAAAAGATTTAGTTCAACGACGAGCCTCCTCCACCAGGTACGAGTGGAGATCTGATGCTTCCCAGCGGGCCAACGTGGCTACGGATCTCCTCCAAAACCCCCGGGACGTGATGGGTGTCAGTCCCGAGTTGCTCCCTCCTGGACAGCTCAAGCAGCAGTAGGACAGGAGCCGGACGGTCCCCTCCTCCGCTCCCTCCCTCCTACTCTCCCCCAAGCCGAGCCAAGAGCTGTGTTTACTCTCCTAATTACAGGGGAGGGGCCGGCTGACAGGCGAGCCATCACAGATTCCCCACAGGCCCCGGGGCTGGGAAACGCTACAAACACCCGTCGCTGTCTCCCCAATGCGAGGGCGATGTCCAACTGTCACAAGGGAGCCTTCACTGGCAGAACCCAAGGGTCCAAAGAGAGATATTAAAGACATGAGAGGAGTTGGCAGAGTTGGCGCTAACAGGGGGTGCGCTTGAGAAGTCAAAGTGGGGAGCTGGGGGCATCGCCAAAGTGTCATTCAAAGCAAAGTGGGGTTTGGACAGGATAAAACACTGATTTACACACACACACACACACACACAAGCTCTCGCTCTTATCAAACTAAGGCGGGAGAGTTACATGTAAGAGACAAGAAATCCTAGCAGTGAAACCATCAAACCATCCAAATGTGTTGGACCAGGTCCGGATAACATCTTTCCCTCCTTCTGGAGCATCCGAAACACAATTCCACATCTTTGCATGAAACACCTGGCCACAAATGACTCGTTTTGATGATAAAGGGCATGATAAGCCCCCCCCACCCTCAACTTGTGGAATAGGTTTTGCTCATTGATACTTCACTTGGATGATTTTCCTTCTCTGAGCAGAGCGATGCAGTTTGAAACTACGAGCTGTGGCATCAAAACTCTGGATGTCAAACACACACGTGCAGTGAACCAACATTAAAAATAGACTTTTACACAAAGTGGGGAGACAACTGACAATCTGTCCAGCAGTTAAAGCGCTTCAATGAGGAAGAAGAAGCAGATTTTATGCGTTAATACGTAAGTGAACTCTTTTTGTGTAAAAAAACACATCAAACACAAATAATTATTCAGATCTGTGTATCTCATCATCGTAAAACATATCTAAAAGGGGCCTATAAAATTATATATCAATATCAATTATTTTATAAACAATACAGCCGTACCGCTTTCTACTTATTGATGCAAAGTATAAAACTCTAAGGCACAACGCATGAAAGAGACCAACCTAATAATCTTTGGCCGTGGCTTTGATCAAGTATACGCACTTTAATAAACTGCACCCTCGGTGTGTGTCTGTGTGTGTACACTAACTGCCTGCCAGGGAGGTATAATCCACTCGAGGTTTTAATGCACCCGTGCTGGTTGGGGGGTCTGAAAGAATCCCTCTGGAGGCACAGTGGCTGACCCTCTCACGTACTTAGGGTCCTTAAGGGAACATAAAAGTGTTGAGAGAGAAAAGGTCAAAGGAGGCAGGAATCACCTCCTCGACGGCGCTCTCCCATCTGGGGCGGACGAGATGCTCCGGCTCCCTGCCAGCGTCGCACACCTCACCCCCGAGAGGCAAGACAAGAAAACCATTGGAAACATCATGAATAGTCACAGTTGTGCAAGTGCTGTGACCATTTCTGAAATTTATTATGGGGATTACACACAAAATCACACAATGTAACATTTTCAAATGTGTTATGAATGCCTCCCAGAATCCAATTCAAATCCTAGGTTACCAAATAAGCCTGAACAAATCCCCCCACATTGGGTTCCCGCTCCTTTGAAGACTCCAAGAGGTCCGGTCTGCAGGGCAGGTTTTACTCGACATGCAGACACCTCAGCACACACAGGAGAAGGCTAGCTGAGGTTGGGAGAGCAGGGAGGCGGTATAAAAAAAAAAAAAAGATAAACTAATTTGCAAAAAAAATTGTTTAATTTTAATTACTTTTTCAGATACAGAGGAAACACTTTTTAAGCAAAAGCAGTGGAAATATAGCATCGACTTAGTTCTTACGGGGTGGTTGAATGGATGTTTAATTCAAAAACACAGTGAGCGACGTGCAGGAAGAAGAAAGCAGGATCCGGGTTGCAGTGAAGTCGACGCTCTTAACCAAGTTCAAGTTTAACCTTGAGGAGGCCGAGTCGTCTTCCCTCTCACGTTTGTCCTTGTGGGAGTTTCCGCGCGTCTTGACTTTGCCTCCTCTCTTGATGATCTGAAGGCGAGTGTGTTTAATTGCATCCGTTTGTTTTGTTGGCAAACTCCTGCACAAACACAACACAAACAATTACGCCACTAATTAAAAAGGCATGACATATTAATGGAAAGAGCACACACACGCGCACACACACACGCGGCGTTATTGAGGCACCGCGTCTGAACTGACGGAGAGAATGTGTGTTAGAAAAATGAACCCAATACTTTCCTGATCAGCACATCTTTTTTCATTGCGGAGGCACGGCGACTGCAATACAGACTTCATTCAGCAGCACTTTCTATGATCATTTTGAGCACAACTGTGTGCCAAATCTCAATTCGTGACATTGTGAATAATAAAGAGATAAAATCCCAGGAGCGGGGGGGGGGGGGAGGGGGGGGTGCCTCTGTGCCAGCAAACTCTCTCCAAACTGACTCTGTGAATGGGGGTCCTCTCGCTTTAATCCCCCCGGGGATGAGACTGAATGTGTTTTGGTGACCTTTTAGGGGCAGTTACATGTTACGTTACACAAAGGTTTAGCTCCTTTGTGATAAGAAAACAGTGCGGGGAGAGTGCTCTGTTTAGAGACCTTCCTCACTACGCAGTGCACCTCTTTTTTTTTTTTTTTTTTTTTTTTACAACGGTGGCAACCTATCTATCAAACCTGCCAGGCTAATTAAAATACAGCTTGTGATTATCCTACTTCAGCCCCTGTCTCTCTCTCTCTCTCTCTCTCTCTCTCTCTCTCTCTCTCTCTCTCTCTCTCTATCTCTATGTATCTCTCACCCACGGACACAACCAAACACACACACACACACACACACACACACACACACACAGGTTTTAAAAAAGATAGACCCAATAAATGATAAAGAATTATAATTAACATTATTACAACATTTCTATATCCTCAGTTTTTCAGTCAGTTATAACTGACATGACAATCTGCAACAAAAAAAAATAGATTAGTTTGAAGGTGCAGATCAAAAGCCTTGTTAGTTGAGGTATTAATTATAACTTTCTGGGTTTTATGACAATAAATGAAAGGGTGGGATCAAATGTTGCTTAAAGCAAGATATTGTTTTAAAGTCAAAACGCAGGTACATTTTATTCCAAATATTTTTCCCAAAAATATTTGTCTTGCCTACGGATTATCATAATTTATATATAAATAGCATTTCTTGGATTTAATTCACTTTTTTTTTTTTTTTAGCTCAGAATTAATTCCACCAACACATTCCTCATACTCAGCCACGCGAGTATCAAACGAGGAGGGAAAAGGCAGAGGAGAGTAAAGCTGCCTAGATAGTAAGAATAGATATAAATGTGTATTTAAATTCACATAACTCCCACTCGGTCTATTGGATTGATTTAGCACGAAAGACGCAATTTAAATGCCGTGTCCCTATTTGTTCCATCGAATCTATAGAACCCATCCTTTCTAGAATGTGTCGATTATTTCTTGTTTATGCCTGGACGGGGTGCAGAGCAGGGAAGGGGGGGGGGGGGCGGGGAGGGGGGGATGCTGTCTGCATGCTCGGTAATTATCCAATCTCGAAATAAGATTTTTTTTTTTTCCTTTCCCCCCCCCCCCCCCCCCTCCACCTCCTTTTTTCCCCCCTCAAAGCTATCAAAGACGGGGTCAAACGTCCATGCCTGTGCAATGCATTAGTAAGAGATGCCCAGGCCCCGCGTTAGCTGCTGGGAATCACACCGGCCCTCGGGTTGAGTGGAGCGGAGGCGCGGATAAAAGCCGCCGTCGTCAATTAGCCGCGAGTCAGTGGGAGCGCTGCTCGCCAGAGGCGTTTAGCTCCTTCTCCCTTTTAAACGCCCTTTTAAAAAGATACAAAGTCCCCGCGGAGGGCCCGGCTTTACACTTTAATAAATTATTTAGCAATTTAAACGGTGAGATCCGGCAGATAACCGCATCAGACGCAACGGTTTTTACGCACGCGGCGGTTTTGAAAGTCTCGCGTTAGCGCGCAGCTGCTAAAGGGTTAGCAGCCTAATTTCTCTTTTTAAAACAAATGTATTTATTTTTTTTTAACAGCAAGATGATTGCCCTGAAATCTCAGGCGGAGTGGAGTGAGCATAAGTTAGTGAAGTTAAAAATAACATAAATAAATATGGCGATTTGGGGCTGAAGTCTGTTGCACTAAAACTGTGAGAAGGCTGACCTTTAGATGACGTTTAAATCAACATAAACTGGTGAGTTTATGTGGTTTAATTAAACTAATTAGCTGACACAATACATGTGTAGTATCATTTAGAGAAAAAAAACAATCATATAGGAAAAATATAAACCAATTGGAATACCTGGATGTGTTGCAATTCCTCTTCTCCTAAAAAAACCCTTCCCTTCTGCGGTTTGGTTGGGAAAAGAAATCCGGGCTTATGATCCATTCCGCGGCTTCTCCTGATCGAAATCTGTCAAAGGAGATGTCACTGCGTTGATAAGGTGGCTACATGTTGTACCCGTTCGTTTGTTTCTGCAGCGGAGTGTGAACCAGTCCCCCCGAGCAGCTGTCTCGGTGCACCTTTGACTCCGGCCTTCCACACGAGCCACACACACACACACACACAGAGGCGGAATGACGCTCCATAAAACCCACGGTCTGCCTGTGTTTATAAATCTAAATCAATATTCAAATCTGTTTGAAGTGAGCGAGTGTGTGTGTGTGTGTGTGTGTGTGAGAGTGAGTGTCTATGAGAGAGAGAGAGAGAGAGAGGGAGTGTGTGTGTGTGTGTGTGTAGGTGTTCCGCAAAGCCTCTTAAGATGATACATTTACCAAGCCGTGACAAAAACCTTCGGCGTATTATTTTGAGATGGGCACGCGGGTTCCCAATTCAAGTGACATAGAGGAAGCTCGTCCCCCCCCCCCCCCCGGTGATTGTTTGAAATGAGACGACTTCGGAGCTACACGTCATCGTAACAACACGTTTGTAAAAAAACACACACGTTCTTTTGATTAGCTCACTATATGCACTGTTCCGACATAAAACTTGTTTGGCACAAAATAAATAAAACAGTCTTACCTTCATGTGTCTCTCTCTCTCTTTTTCCCCCACGCTCTATTTTCCTGCAGAATTAGTGACAAGTGAAAAAAAGTGAAAATGTCTCCATTAATGCTTTTATGTCCCTTACCTCTCTCCTTCGTGTCTCCTCGTCCGCGTCTCCTTGCAGCTCCAAGTGCTGCGCGCAGGTCGCCGGCCGCGTGGCGTCTCTCGGTGGGTTCTCCCGTGTAAATATTGTCGCTGAATCCCGGTGCGGGCCCGCACCAGGCGGGTGGGAGCTGACTGGCTGACTCTGTGGATGCGAGGACCGTTTTAAGGAAATAAGTCGCTCTAAATCCCCCTTTTTTTTGCGACGCGCTGGAATGTGAGAGAACGGTGCAGCCTTACAGCACCGTTTCAGTCGAGGCCATGTTTTTCCCCTACATGTCACATCATTTATTTTATACTCTTCCATAAGACAAACAGACCCATAAACCGCGTTTTGTTCGGTTTCCCTCAAAGTCCGACAATTCCCGTTAAACGTGTTTTATGTTCCTCGATTGTTAGAAACTTCTGAAATCTGGAATACATAATTAACATTATCGGATGAACCTGAAAATACGATTTTCAACGCCACCATATAGATCTATATGAGTAGGCATTCATGCCACGAATATACTGGGAATGTTTCCAACTCTTTATTTGCGCGTTTTGCCCAAAACAGCCTTCATGGAACTTCCCTCGGATCAACGCATCCCCTGGAAAACAGCAATGCCGAATATTAAATTCACTAAAAATGAGAATAAATTGACTTTTTTTTTCTCGATTTAAACTCCACTTCTCGTTTATTTATTGTCATTGTACCCTCTCCGCGGAGGGTTTGGGGATGTTGTCAGTCGCCCTCTCGCTGCCATTGGCTGAGGGACTGTGCGTCAAAAAAAAAAGTATCAAAAGACATTGGTTTCCCAGGAAAAAAAAAAGAAAAAAAGAAGGGGAAAAAAAACCCCTCCTCCTCCCCACCGGTGTGAGGGAAGGAGACAGAGACAGACCTCGGCTCAGTCCTGCGGCTCCTATTGGCTGGCACTTTCTACAAAATCCAACTCGAGCCACTTCACTCACAGCACACTAACACAAGCCAAAGGCGTCCGCCACGTCTCCTCCATCACCGCGCCGCCGTCGCACCGCTTCTTGACCGGATGCAGACGCTCGAGCTTTAAACTTTTAGCCTTTTTATTTGGTGCTGTTCTGCCCCCCGAGGAAGACGTCCGCCTCGGCTCCCGCTTGGCTTTATATTGTTTTACGCGCCAGGACGCTGTTCCTTCAGCACAGAGTTGTAATTTTTTTTTTTCACCAGGAGGAAACGAAGTAGACAAAGAACTTTACAGTCGTCGGTACCAGGGTAAGTTCTACCTGTGTTGCTGGAATAGTGATCATGTTTATCGTCATCAACGTGGTCGTGACCAATGCCGTCGGCGTTATGATTCGAAATATCGAAAATAAGGAATCACAAAAGACTCCACGAAGTCACGATCGTTTGAATGCGCATCAAGCCTTCGAAACAGGATTTTAAAAGTTCTTCAAGAGCATTTCGTTAAGAGGCGGAATTCTGGTGCTGAAATAAAACAGACACTGAAAAGAAACGCCATGCTCTGGAGGAAAAACCCTCTTTTAAACTCAGCCTTTTATTATTTATAACCAAACCCATGTAAATGCTGCACACAGAGCATCCCATACATTTACATATGAGGCTACCAAACGATTTAAGTTAGTCTCTGCTAATGAAAACAAAGACAATTAAATCGTCTTATTATTGCCTTTCTCTAAAAACGGTGGGATTCATATTTATATTTTCTTAACCTCAGTAGCTGAAGCCAGGGTTCCTCCCGAGGACGAATTCGGTGAAGTTTCTACTTAAAACGAAACGCGATTCGTTTCATGCGGCACATTCACCTCGACGTGAATTTACAGAATGAATTAAATGTGGAGGTTTGAGGCTAAAAAAAACAACAACATTTTGGCCTGCTATTAAAAAGACGTTTAGGGGCCTTTTCCCTCTCCTCATTAATACTGCAAAGAAGAACTATTCCGAGGAGAATTAATTAACATTTATTTCACCCCTACTTATTATCTGATGATGGATTGTTTTATGCGTTAAATCGGGAGTTCCGTTTTTAATTATTTATAATAAATAAATATGTTTTGGTCATATTCACGTCAGAATTTAATATAGTAATTGCATTACAAATCACCCCCGTTGCGGGTTTGCAGCGTCGTTTTATGGAGCCTGCAGCACTAAAAGCTGTTTTAGGATCAAACTGAAGTTCCACTTTAATGCCACTAGCATTACCTCGTCAATTCATCAACAGAGAAAACATACATATTTGTCATAATTAATTGTTGAACTGGGTGATCGTTAGAGAACGGGTGTGTGTATAACCGGTGGACGGGTGTGTTTTAATTGTGACAGATTGGGATGAGGGGGTTAAAACCGTTGGATGTTGAACAAAAAAAAAAAAGCAGCTAATCAGGACGCGCAGTGGGGAGAGCGGGAGAGGGTCACTGAAGTTGAAGTGACAGCAATCACACATCTACTAATCAACCTCACAGGACACGTTTATTTCGGATTAAACAACTGTTACGTTTGCAATTAGGAAGCAATTCGTTTTTCTATTGGATAAAATGCAGAAATCGTTTGTTTAAAAAAATAAAAACAACATGTAAATGATTTTCCCTCAAAAAGACCTTAAAACATTGTTAACAATCTTAAAAAAAAAATTATGAAATATAGATAATAGAAAATAATTTACCATGTCTTAAATTCAATAGGAATATTTAGAAAATTTCCAACACATCAATTTATACGTTTCTTCTTACTGATTTTCTGATAATATTTCTTAACACCACTTTAAATAAAATATTCAGACCTAAAATGACACAAATGAACGGGAACAAGAATAAGCAGTATTTAGTTTTTCTGTAAATAGCTGGTTAAACGTTCCTATTTCAATTGTATTACTTCACAACACAGGAGCCATTGTCTCTAATCAAACTTTCAAGTGACTTGCTGCAATCATAGGGCCGGTGTATGTCTTTTTGTTTGTGGGGGGGGGTCGGGTTCGAGGGGGGTGGGGGGGGGGGTTGTAGAGAAGAGGACAGCTGGACAAGTGGTTGGTGCTTTCTAAGTAGTGCCGTGCTTTTTGGAGAGAAGGTTTATTTGGCGACATCGGACACACCACCTTCATCGGTGCTTCATCCTGTTTCCGCTGTCTTTTTTGGAACAGATTCCCGGTGTAGGACGGACCGCGCGGACACCAGACGACCCCCCAAGTACATATCGGGAGCCCCGTCCATTTTTCAAAATTTTCTCCAACTTCAGCCCTCAGTCCAACATTAGCATGATGTCGTATCTAAAGCAACCACCTTACACAGTCAATGGCCTCAGCTTAACTACTTCTGGAATGGACCTTTTGCATCCATCAGTGGGATATCCAGGTGGGTCCAAACGTCTCGACGAGGAGATAATGTCCAATGAAATGAGAGTGTTTGCTTGGGGATCTAAACGTGATGGACTGGAAACGTTGAAGTGTGTGATCAGACCCATTTCAAAACTGTAATTTGCACTTTGGGGTATCCAGGCATGTTATATTAAGTGCTAAATAAATCCAACATTTTATGGATCTATTTATTATTATTTATGTATTTATAAAAACTCCATACTGTCAAAACTGTGAAGGGAACTTTTCCACGGTGGATATTCTCTTGTGTGATCATTTTTTTAGGATGTGCCTTTCAAATTAATGAATGCTTTGATTTTTTACTAAAACTGCATTAATTGTCTGGCCCATTGGTCTAAAGGACGCGGAGAGCTATGATTTGCCACTAACGTTTAAGGATTTGTGGGTAATTACGCAAACAATTTATATAGTTTCTCTTAGACATCTGCATGCCATAGATAACTTTTGGTGTTTTCTTTAATTGCTTTTCCCCATGCAAATATGCGTGGCTTGTTTAATTTGATTTACATTTGTCTTTGAATTGCAGCAACGCCACGGAAGCAGAGGCGAGAGAGGACTACTTTTACGCGCGCACAGCTCGACGTTTTGGAAGCGTTATTCGCCAAAACTCGGTACCCGGACATATTCATGCGCGAAGAGGTGGCGTTAAAAATCAATCTACCCGAGTCCCGAGTACAGGTGAGATAAGCAGAACATACGCTGTATATAGAGAAGTACTTCACGTGTGAAAGAAGTGGTTATTTGAGACACCAGAGGTGAACGTTTTAAAACGTTTTATAATGGGAAAAAATACATATAAAAATATTCTTTGCCCGTGAATGAAGCTCGGAACTTCGTTATACTTAAATCAAGAGGAACACCTTCGTCTGTAGGCGGAGATAATTCAACATAAATTCCCGATTCAAATTAAATAAGACAGATCTGTCCAGAAAAGGTTGTTTGATTAGTGGAGCTTTATATACATCTAGTGCAATCTCAATTTGGGATGAAATAAATTAATAACATGTTTTCCATTAACTATTACTTGCAATGTAAAACAACATTGGATGTAACGTAGAATTGGGGGTATATTTACTGTCTAATTGAGGGACTTTGAACACTTACATGTGATATGTGACTATTTCAGGTCTGGTTTAAGAACCGACGCGCCAAGTGCCGCCAGCAGCAGCAGCAGCAGCAGAACGGGGGCCAGAACAAGGTGCGACCTGCCAAGAAGAAAAGTTCCCCCACCAGAGAAGTGAGCTCAGAGAGCGGGGCCAGCGGCCAGTTCACGCCCCCTGCGAGCACCACCACTGCCCCCGTCATCTCCACCAGCACCGCCCCGGTGTCCATCTGGAGCCCCGCGTCCATCTCGCCGCTCTCAGACCCCCTGTCTACCTCCTCCTCCTGCATGCAGAGGTCCTATCCCATGACCTACACCCAGGCCTCGGGCTATAGCCAGAGCTACCCCGGCTCGACCTCCTACTTCGGCGGCATGGACTGCGGCTCTTACCTCGCTCCCATGCACCACCAGTTGTCCGGCCCCGGCTCAACTCTCAGTCCAATGGGCACGAACGCGGTCACCAGCCACTTGAACCAGTCCTCGGCGCCCCTCTCCACCCAAGGCTACGGGACGTCCGGCCTGGGCTTCAACTCCACAGCAGACTGCTTGGATTATAAGGACCAGGCGGCGTCGTGGAAGTTGAACTTCAATGCCGATTGCTTGGATTATAAGGATCAAACCTCCTCGTGGAAATTCCAGGTCCTGTGAACGGATCGATCCGCTGTCTTAAAAGAAAAAAGAAGAAAAGAAAAAAAAAGTGCACAAACAGTGACGCTCACATCAGACACGACGCTGCCCCCCCCTTCAATAAAACACATCGGACGGGTTAAAATGTCAGCCGGGCTCGGCGAGGCAGGGCTCTCGGGGGGCCTCGGGGTTTCGGCATGATGGTCTTTCGTCCTCCTAGAGGAGACGTTTTATTTATTTTAGCACTGGCTAAGAGATCCCCTCCCCCCCCGTTCGTTCACAGGTTGTAGCCCCTCATCCATGTATGTCAGTGTGTGCCTCTATGCGTAAAAACACCTGTTGGGGGCCACACAGAATGGACCGAAAGAAAAGTTCATCTAACAGACTCCCCGTGAAGTGCTCGGGCTGGACAGACCTCCTAAAAGCTTCATGCCGACCTGCTGGCAGAGACACACGAGGACGGGGTGTGGACATGGATGCACTACTTTATTTAAGAAAAAAAAAGTGTTTATAAGGAATCAATATGTAGTTTCTAAGAGACAATCAGTGTGTGTCTTATATAAATGGTACATATGTGTTTGTTTTTTAATCTGTGCTAGCCTTCGAAACTGTGATCTGTTGTATTGTATGCAATTTGTGAGCCCCCACCCCCCCCCCCCCCCCCCACCCAACGCGCATCAGACTCTCTGCTGTGATTTTAATAGATTTCTAACTTTTTTTGAACAACGAAAGATGCCATGGGTTAAAATGACCGGCATCTCAGGCAGAGAGAGAGAGAGAGAGAGAGAGAGAGAGAGAGAGCAGACTTTCCAAGCAGATGGTAGGTTTATACTCCAGAGTTTAGCCATAAATGACTCTCGGCTGCTGAGAGCTCCACACTTGCTCCCCTCCATTGATCTCAAAACACGGTGACGGTGGATCCTCTACTGGCTCCAGAGGTGGTGTGACCTCACCGCTGAAAAGACATGAATAAAGGTCCTGTGAGCTTACTCTTTTCATCGACAGACGATCTTTGTGTGTGCGCGCGCGTGTGTTCGTGCGAGCGTGCGTGTGTGTGTGGTGGTGGTGGGGGGGTCGGGAGGGGGGGGGGGGGGTGAACAAAGCGATTAAGTGTTTACGGTGCAGGAGTATTTTTTACAATTAAAAAAATAATAATAAAGGGGAAAAAACACGAGTTGGATTTAACTATTAACGGATAAAACCAACAGAACCTCAACTTACGATAACGAAAATTGTCACTGCCAACAAGCACAACTTTTCACAATTAGACACTATTTGGGCGTAAAATGCGAGCGAAGCTTCACTGTTCAAATGAGAACACGAAGTGGAGGACGGCACGTGACGTGTGTTAATCAGACCAATAATTACCATCCTCCATCGACCACACCGGTGCGTCATTATTGCCTCAAACACATGATCAAAATGCCTCAACGCGGATTCACATGACATGCATTGCATTGTAATATAATATAATAATCTGGGAAGATATACTAAACCATTGTCCATCGGTCTGTTTGACAAAAAAATAATGGAACCAGTCAAGCTCTTCCAAAAAGTAAGGGGTTGTAGTTTATTAAAGAATTAGTTTCCCCCTTTAGTTACAGGTAAAGTTCAACTCTGATCGTCTCAACAAAGAGAGTGTGCGCTTTGAGAAAGCAGAGTTTAATCCCAGCCTCCAAGAGATGTTAATCCCAATATTCTTCCGGCGGGGGTTCTCTGTGGCGCGGGGAGCGGGGGAGGGGGGGGGGGGGGCGAGGCCTCATCAAAGCCCACCACGTGGCTTTACATCATTCTCAAATGTTCGATCTAATATGAAGCCTGCTATTTCATCCAACACACACACACATATTACTGCTTCAAGAATGTGCACCAACGTGTGTGTGTTTCTTATTGCGTGTTGTCCTGCAATGCGTCGGAAACACGGAAGCAAATAAGCTTTACAACTGAAAATGGTATTTTGACTCATTCCAGAGGTGATATTTTCTGCGCACAACGTGTTTAAAGATCACCCGGTCATGAAATCCACAAAGTTAATTCGACGTTAACGTCCTGTGCTGTATTTTACATTTTGAGAATTAACTTTAAAAAAAAAAACATCTTCTCATAAAAGAATGATATGGACTACCACGAGTGTGAATCCCTTTAAAATACTTACTTACTTATACAGGATTATAGTTTTTTTCCCTCAGCATAACGGGTTTATTTGCACATGTCACGTGACGGTGCACATGAGAGGTTGCAACTTCTTAAAATAAATCACAGGAGCGCTGCTTCTTAAAAAATAGTGTTTGATTGTATTTACTCCACTGGTTTTTTTATTTTTATCTAACGCTACTGTCAGCTTTAAGGAGAAAAAAAAAAAAAAAAAAGAAGTCCGACCGGCTCTGGGAGCCGAGCCGGCTGCAGCGGGCTAATTGTTAGAAGTCCAACATTCAATTAACATCCTTGACATTGCCAATAATCTCTCTTTCATTGGAGTCTGCGCTAAAGGAGCACACTAATTAAAAGCCTTGCTTGAAATAATCGAAGCGTTAAAGAGGAGAGCGACTTTGATTCCACCCCTGCGTGGACGGAAAAACATTAGGTGTGTGTACGAGTGCGTGTGCGCGCGTGTGTTTGTGTGCTCGGCGCTTGGAAAGACCCAATTATACAATGGCCCGTATCCATGACTCCTTCAAGCGCAAATAGCTAGTTTATATCCCGGGTTTAGCTCTTTTAGTTCATCACACAGGCCGATTTTATTAAAGTTATACTCTTCAAGAATCAATTCCAACATCGCCAAAGTACAACAGCGATCTCGGCTACACGCGCGCGCATCGTTTTGGGCATGAACAGTGCAACAATTGAACGGGGGGGGGGAAAGAACAAAAGCCTCGGCTCACACAGGCCTGAATATTCATGAGACGCGTCTCCTCCGGGTAACAACAACTCCACCATCCGGACTGCTGCGGCATGGGGCAAAGAGGGGGGGGGGGGGGGGTCACTTCAACAAATCAGCTGTAGAGAATAAGAACACACAAAAAAACTATTTCTACGAGTGAGAGAGATGCATCGAGTGGCCGAAATAAAAAGGAACCATGAGAAAAGTTTGAGGACTCCAAAAAAATAGTGAAAACCTCACTTCCATGTTAAACAAATACACTCACTTGGACCTAATCATTGCGCACTGATATCAGCTGAAACCCCCCCCCCCCCCCCTTGTTAGTGTAACCTTGGAGCCTCGTGTCTTCAAAGTGCACAAGTCACGGGGGGTGGGGTGGGGGGATTAGACGTCGGGCCTGAACAACGCTCACATACAACGAGTTTTAATCAGGACCAAAGCGGGGCCGAGGAGCATATGGGGCCGACAGACGCGCCGTTAATCCCCGCTGCTTTTTGTCCGACGTCCCCCCGGTCCGGAGGCTGTCCGGTCGGTCACCGACACGAGTCGTCCTCCGCAAAACAGTCTTTCCTTTCTAAGGTCAGTGCAAGACCACAAAGCACCTGCAAAGGAGGGAGGAGGAGGAGGGGGAGGGGGGGGGGATTCCTTAATTGAAATCAATAAGAGGATCATTGGGAGAAAGGTCGTCTTGCACAAGTCAGCAGGTGTTTTCCCCTGAATCCCTGAATGAAACCATCATCTACGTGTGTTGTTACTGGACCGATGGTTATGAATTGTAAGTATGCTTACAGCTAATTCATTAGAAAATGAGGAAGAGGCTGTAGAGACTTTTAAACGGCATGGACCGTTTGCTAAAATTGTAAATATATATATAACAATAATAATGATAATAATAATAATTTAAAAGGGTGCTTCGTTTATACAGTATATGCATGTGTATTTATTGTAATGAAAATACAAATTAAAGCAATAACAAATGTGTAAAATGTGCCAACAAACAAAAAAAAACAAAAATAAATAATGTTTTAAAGCTAATCCAGCAGTATCCCCTTGAAAACGCTTATCCAGGCTTAGTCGACATTTTCTGAAATTATTTAAGTTTGTGACATCATCAATGAATTTGATTATCTTGTCAAAGATTAAATTAAAAGGGTTTTGTATAGCCTACGTAATAACAGATTTAGATGTTTTAAAAAATGAAGTCTAAAGAGATTGGAAGTAAGCGCAGTAAAAAGCATGTTATTTTAATTTCTCAGACTGCTCACACAAATCCAGGGATTTACACAGATCCCAAACTGATAATGATACCAGCAGCTTGACTATAGCTGGAGGTCTGACGAAGCAAAGGGCATCAAAAGAAGCTATGCGACGGATCCCAAAGAGTTCAACGTTTCCTGCAGGTGAGAAATGTTCACACTCACACTGATGCAGGGGTCCTTCAAGTCTTCTTTTTTTAAAAATATGCAGAAACATTTGGCTTATGATGTTCATAAGCCCCACAGGACACAGAGGGCTTATCAGTTCATTAGCCACTTGATGGCCTATTTCAAGTTATAGTAGGTGGGAGGAGGGCGTTGGACGAGGACACAAGCGGCGATTACTGAGGCATATTTTGTTAAGCTTATACAGATAGAGAAAAAACCTCAACCCCATAAGAAGATTACCAGATCTCGGCATATGTTTAAAAAAAAAAAAAGACCACATTATTACTATGCTTATAGGTTGACTTAATACGTAGTTAGTTAATGCTCAACTAGTTAGCAAAAAGGAGGCTGTCCGTTAAAAAGGGTGTTTTTTGCGTCCGAATTAATGTTTTATTTTGGCCGTTGGACCGCGTGTAGCGACTTCTGTTTTGTTAAGTTGTTGTTTATTTGTGAATCTTCAAGTTCAACATATTTAGTCCGTCGAATATACAACATCAAGTGTGTTGTCTGAGCCAAAGAGCGGATGGAGGCAAGCGCCTGGTGGTACAACATTTGCATCCGGCAGTTTTCTTTGGAGCCCTCAGACACTCAAACGCACCTTTGTATCACAAACTGTTCACAGATATAATGACTTTGTGTCAAACAAAGCCAATTTCCCACCATTTAGCTGCGTGGTATTCTCACCACAGGTCACACAGCATTTAAAAAACAGCATGTTTCTCCAAAGAGAAAAAGTACAATAATATAATTTACTCATAATCCCCTGTGAAGTCAGCAATGACAATGCCTTCATTGATTAAAAGCTCAGACTCCTCGGAGCGTAATTTACCATTTCCTCTCAACATGTTTTGACTAATAAGTACACGTGGTACTGTGGTTACCTGTGATCCACTTTTCTCCTCCTCAGCGGGACTCCTCAATGCAGGTGTATGTGCAGAGGCCCTCGCTGATGAATCCCACCTTTCTGACTATCTCCTAATCTCCTGCAAACACTAGTCCCTTGTGAAACAGTGGGCCTATTGGAAGAACCAACAATTAATTAGCTGCCTCCAGTCGATTAGAGCTTTTAGACCCCCCAACCCCCCCCCCCCCCCCCCCCCCCCCCAACACCCACACCACCCTGCACACACAACTGGATGGACAGTTAGACTTCAATGCAGAGAGGAAAGGCAAATCAGCCCAAAAGGGAGAAGCTCTTCTTTGCTTATGTTATACATCAATGGACTGTTCCAGAGAGTCATTGCACAGAAACTAAGCCTTTTGAATTCACCGACCCCCCCCCCCCCCCCCCTCCAAGTGCATCCGTTCATCCAACGTGCTTCGAATACATGAACGCTCACAACACAGTTTCAACTTGTAGAAACATCACGTCCAGACCACGGAGACATTTCCGTTACAGCGTGTATCTCTGAATATAGACGTTCTTCCCTCTCCTGTGGGATCACGTGACGTCGACGCCGCACTCGAAAACCCCCGGTTTTAGGAAAAGCACACATTATGGACACAGAGATGAAGGCATGAATGTGGGCCTTCTTCGCGGGAGACATTTTTGGCATCTCACATGGGAGGGAATGCGCAGGTGTTATTGATAACATGAAGCTTTCAGGTGAGCCGTTAACCAGGGGTTGTGGTGTTGAGCTCGCTCCTCACTGGCATCTCCTCACTGGCATCTCCTCACTGGCATCTCCTCACTGGCATCTCCTCACTGGGACACTTAATGGAGCCGAGCCACTGATGCATTTTGTCTGTTCCACTTGTGTTGTGATGTCTGCTGTGGAAAGAGCGCTCTGCTGTTCCACATTCAGAGTGCTCAACAAATCTTCATGAAAACGGCCACGTGTTCATGTTGTTTTGCCATTGATCTACTGCACACACACACACACACACACACACACACACACACACACACACACACACACAAAAAGTGCAGCTCACAGAGAGACAATACGGCCCTGTTAGGCTAAGACAAAAAGGTTTCAGTATCTAGGAGTGAAACCTTCCTCTTTCTTCTCATCGGGCTAATTTGACAGTTTCAAAAACCCCTCCATCCTCCTCTGATCAAGTTTACTTCTTAATTCCCCCCCCCCCTTTTCCCCCTCCACCTGTTAGTCTGGGGTTTGCATGCGTGGCTCCCTCTCTCCTTAGAGCATATGTGGCTGACCCAGGGAGTCGTTGGGTGTGGGGACAGATGCAACCTCTAGGCTCCCCTCCCCCGCCTCCTCCTCCTCCCCCCTATCGGTCCACCCGGCACAACCAGCCTCTCCATCCCATCCACCTGTTTGGGTCACAGACCAGGGGGGGGGGGGGGGGGGTGAGTGGCTGTGCGCGTGCCACACCAGCGCTTTGTTATCCCACCCGAGACAAAAGGGGTGTTTAGGGAGGCCGGCTGCCCCGCCCGAGGGGGGGACACAATGCCATGAGGCTGGCAGGGCTGTGGACCCGGGGCCGTCCATCACGTGCCCGCTTTATGTGAATGAGCGTCAGGGGGCATCTGTTGTGTGTGTGTGTGTCTAACCTGAGGTCTGATAGCAGACGAGGGGGCAGGAGACAAAGAAAATGACGTGTGTTTTTACTTGTGTTTGAGGCAATGGGGGGGGGGGGGCACTTAAAAACAAGTGCATCCATTATAATTAAATTAGGTTTACAATTGAATGCATTGTGGTCTGACTAATAACAGGTCAACTTCTGCTGCTAATGACATTCATGTTGGGAGTACTCGCCATCTTCATAGCATACGCCTTTAACTGATTTTAACGTGCCACAGAATTACTGCTTAGTATTCAAAACACGTTGTCTGTCCTTTGACCGGCTGTGAATAAGAATGTCATTTTAATGTGTCAGAGTACATGTAAAAGCCCGAAAAAATGTACAGAACTCCATTCGAAGATATTTCAAAAGCAGTTGAATATTTGATTTTTTGAAACCAAAACCCATTCATCCTCTTCCCCGTAGAGCGTTTTGGCTTTGCAGCTAGTTCTGGAGATATTGATCGTATAGATGTCTGCCTAAAAGCCTATATAATGATAAAACTCAACATTGATGTCTTCTTGCGGAAATCTTGAGCACAAACATGTATTTTTGAATGAACTTTCCTGCGGTGCCACACAGTCAATGTGCTCGGACATTTTGATCACACATTTCGTCTCGGCCAGTCCTCGCTCGCTCATGTCAATACAAATCCATCAGTTCTAACAAACGGTGATCAGCTGCTTCCTTCAGTTCCTCAGTGAACGTGCTGCCGTGATAATAACTCGTTTATAAAGTGTTCCTGTTTTTTTGTCCACTGCGTACGCCCACATTACAAAGCTAATGTATTCAAGCGTGCGTTTTTGTTTAGTCTAGACAACGTTACGTCATTGTGGCAGGCCTGTTTGTGTGTTATTGTGTCCTTTGTGGCTCACTACGTCCTGTCGTGCTCGTCAGGCACGGTTACACATGGCGCCCTGACCTACAACTCCCCCCCCCCCCCCCCCCCGCTTGTTTGTCAGCGGTTGTTTGGCCTACTTTCATGAAGACAAACACAGCCATTTGTTTTGGTTTTTTGCGTTTCCATGAAAATGGAATAAACAGGTGGAATGGAGAGGGACGGTTGGTGTAGTGTTCATTATGGGATGGGGAGTACATGACCGGTGGGGCCAATTCACAACGGTGACAAAAACAAGAATTACTGACAAAAAAAGTATTTTTAAAAATGTTTTGTTCTAAATCGAAAGAATAAACTGCCTGTTAAACGTCAACAGCAAAGAAGGAAAATAAAATAGTTTAAAAACATAATGTCTAATACCTTATAACTTACTTACAATAACAAAACCAATTTATTTTTTAAAAACCAACAGGAAAACATTCATTTGACAACTCAATTCTTCGTCTGGGTCTTCTCTGACCTTCTGGCCTCGTGGCCAGCGGACCCTCAGACTGACGACCCCCCCCCCCCGCCCCCCACCCCCCGCCCCCCACCCCCCCCCCCCGCCCTCTTCTCCAACTCGACAGTAAGGATGCTACAGTTAATGAGTGTGCTCCATAGCTCTCTGAGAGTCCTTAATTAGTGGCGCACTGACACTGGCCGGCCGTGCACCAGGAGGGGCATGCTGGGAAGGTGGGAGGGGGGTGAGGGGGGGGGGGGGGGAACAAACTGGGGGAGGGGTGTTAATAAACTCACCGTTGGCTTTCTTGTTGGAAAAAAAACAAAACAAAAAAGGGGGACACCTAACATATTCTGAAGTCAACTGATTGGATTCCAAACGAAAATCAATTGTTTTGACACGAGGAACTCGATCAAACAAAATTGATGAGGTCTTTGAAAAAGGGTGGGGGGTGGGGGACATGGACGGCACTCCGGGGGCCGACGGACTGTAGCAAACACATGGGATTGAAAAGCTTTAAATGGGTGTCAAACAAGCGCGGACATAATGTTTGACTTGAATTATCAGCGGTCCCACGGGGGGGCCTCTGGGACGGAGTGTGTGTGGAATACAAACAGGGGACTCACCAGCGACCGGCGGGTCAGCGCTGGGAGGGGGGGGGGGGGCGCTGCTGCTGGCTCCTGGGGGACTTGGATGAAATTCCTACCGCAGCTCTTTTAATTTGCTGGACATGACCCCCCCCCCACCCCCATCCCCCCTCAGCAGGCACTCACAGGACAGACAGCACTTTAACATACAGTCAAGTGTGTGTGTGTTTGTGGGGAAGGTGGGGGGGGGGGGGGCTGTTGTAGGGTCCCAGATGGGTTAATGGGGAGTTAAGCATCAGGATTACAATGCAACAGTGTGGCTTTGGGTTGGTAGTGATTACCCCCAAAAACGCTACCGCCCCCCCCCCCCCCCTCTACTGCTCACCAACACCACCGCTGGGCCCGCAAGACAATTATTATTAGTTTATATCGTCTCAATAAATATAGCGAAGAGGGAATAAAAATTACAAAAGGTTTTAGCCCAACATCGACTTTGCTTTGTTTCTCCACAAATCCAAAACGTGCTGCTTTTATTAATAACTGATGAATTGTCAGATCTCCATTTAAGCTCCATCAGCATTAGCTATTGAATGTAAGATTATTATAGATATTATTAAGACTTAAAAAAAAAAAAAAAATCAAAATATGTGGTTATATTTCCACTTTTGTGTGTTTAGGTCAAAAGGCCTCAATGCCTTTTCAGCCCTTCTCTACTCCATCCTTCTCCACCCCCCCCCCTCCCCCACCCAGGAACACTCCACCAGGGCGCTGGACTAATCTGTTTGTCAAACGCGTGTCCTTCCTCTACGCCCTACATCATCCCCCCCCCCCCCCCAGCCGCCCACCTGCTAGCCATCCGAGGTCCAGCTCCGGCTCGCCAGCCCACAGAGATTGAAATGTTCAGGGCAGGGACGACAGCTCCACTAATTAAATTCCCCAGGTTAATCCCTGCCGATCCCCTCGTCGCACTCTCCAACCGGGCCCTGCAAGGAGACGGGGGGGGGGACCAGGGGAATAACAAACAAACATTCAACTCCAGTGGGGTTGGGGAAAGGGGAGGGGGGGGGAATAAAAAAAAGTCAAAAACAAAAGAAGAACGTGAAAATGTAACAACAGAAACGACTCGCGTAGCACGAAGGCCGCACCAATAATTGTCAAACAATCGTGCACACAAACGCATCGCCGGTGGGGGTGGGGGTGGGGGGCGGGGGGGGGGGTCTCCTGTCGCCTTTTTCCTCCCCACGTCTTGCCGATAGCTGATGTGAACATATTTAGTTAATAAACATAAAGTATAAAAGCTCCTGCTGATTTTAAAATGTCTTCCTGGAAACATGGACTTATTAATGTTAACATGCTGACTGTGACTTGCCCCCCTCCCCTCCCCCCCCCCCCTCCCTCAGCATTCAGCCTCAAACCTGTCACGATCTCAGCATGTTACAGGGGCCTTGCGTCTGACCCTGTAAAAACTGTACTGACGTGCCGACTGACCTCCGGCGAGGGAGGGGGGTCACACATGCCACCTCCACATGGGTGCAGGGTGGAGAAACCACGTTCTAACTGGTCTCAGGGTCCCGGTTTGGATTGTTTTTAAGATGCCATGTTATTGTCAATATATTGTAAAGCAGTATATTCGGTTGTAAGTGGAGAAGCAGATTTAACAGGGAGCGATTGGAGCAGGTGCTTCGGTGCGTCGTGGAGGGCGTGTCGCACCGGGGAGGACGCGGGTGGGGAGGTGGTGGTGGGGGGGGGGCGTCCCGCGCCTTCGTTGTGGCTTCGCTCAGAGGTGTAATGCCTGATTAGGGGATTACAGCAAAAGTGCTTCTTTGCAGTTCTGTGAGAAACAATTATTAACATGTTGGTGTCTCTAATCCTGGATAAACACAGCTTTTCAAGAACAACAGCAAGACTTTCTCCCCTCCCTCCCCCTCTTTAAAAAAAAAAAAGAAGAATCTTGTGTTTAAACCCCGTAGTCACTTGAACTCCAAAGCCTAACTAATACCAGCGGAGGAGCCGGCGGGGACGCTGCCGTGAGAGGTGGTGCTCCTTGGGGGGGGGGGGGGGGGGGGGGGACGTGGCCGGCCAGCAGGCCGTCACTTCTGAGGGGAAATCCAAATTAAGCTCGGCGAGAGGAGAGCATTGTGCTGAGCGCCGCTTGTTGAAAGGGCATTAGACTGAAACATGCTCACAGCCTGTAAGCTTTTATTTGTTTGTACACTTTACGGGTGTAATCTGCTTTTCTGCCAATGCAGAGACGATTTCACAAAAAGTCATGCTGGGGAAACCTGTAGGAAGACGCATCCAGGTCCACACTGCAGACTCCTGGACTTTTAAATGCCCAAAACGAGCTGCTGGTTTAAACCAGTTACTTTAGGTACGAGAAGCCGCACGGCCTCTCCTCACTAAACATTCAAGCTAAGCTAAAAACACAGCAACTGATACCAGGGTGGATCAGACCTGCTTGCCATCATACACAAAAAAAACACCTCAGAAATAAACTCTCACATAGAATTAGAGACTATTTGGTGCTGGTTGTGTGCAATCGGAGTTGAGCAGGAAGCAATCGACACACCGCTGATTCCTGAGCCGCCAACCTCACCCTCACACGCCACATCATCATCTCAGTGTTGCCCGTGGCTCTGAAATGCAGCACATCAAAACAACCTGGAAGTTTCATTTCCGAAAAACCCTTGAACCTGCTGACTGGCCCCAATGTCCACCAGCTGACACTTTGAAGAGCCCCTCATCCCAGTCGCCTCATTGTGTGTGGACCTATCAGAGAAGACTGATGACACCTTTATGGCCACCAACTAACAATAAAACAATTCTAAACTTCCTTTAAAAGGGGGGGGGGAGGGATATAAGGTGGGTTTTCAAATGCATAAAACTCTATTATGACCATTTCAAAGTAGTGGTGTTGACCTCAGAGTCACTGGGGGAGCGTACCGGTATCACCACGGTTCCAGTCGCCTGGTTTGCACAGAAGGAGGTGCTGGTGTGCGATGCCGAGTTTGTTTTGTGCCCATCTGGCAGGGCAGGGTTTAGCCCTAATCCCAGAGCCCCTCAGCAGGGGAGCCCCAGTCTGTTGATCCCCCCCCCCCCCAAACCCCCACCCGCTGGCTCGTCCACACTCGTGACCTCCTCAACGCGGAAACACACACGCATACACACACACACACACAACAACCCTGTCACACGAAAACACGCCTGCACCCCGCGTCAGCACATGCGCCGCGGGGGGGGGGGCCCATGTGCACGTTTACTTTACGGAACCGCCATATTCCACGAACTCGCATCGTTCTCAGGGATGTGTCGATATCGGGTGCAAGAGATTTGACGTCCAGCAGCTTTAGTACACAAATATCAACACAAGCGTAAACAAACACCCTGACGAGAGGGGACAAGAAATGCGACCCCGACCAGAAGACTAACACACGGGGACACATATCCACGCACATGCAGAGGGCGCAGGGACACTTCACACACACACACACATGTAGAGACCGGGTAAATACACACACATAATTACAAAAACACAGACCGATAGACAAACACAGAGGGACACCCAGAAGCAGAAGCACCATGCGCGCCACACACCTAACCACTGATAATCCCCTAGACACAGGGACACACTCACAGAGCATCATTATGTTTATCACTGTGAACCAGCCCACCGACACCCATCACTCTAATTCCATTTGTCTGTTTAGATTCGTTTTGCTTTAATCCTCCCTTGTTTGTGCACATCTGCAAGCGCCGCAATAGTTGCAGACACGGCGAGACCGGGAAAACGAGACGGAGCTCACGGGGAGGACTCTCTCTTCTGACATGCCGGTCCCTGTAGCTCCAGCGGAAGAGGGGGGGGGAGAGACATGCGTATCTCCTTACCCAGAAAAGATGCTGCTCCCCCCCCCACCCCCCCCGCCGTCCCAGCCACGGAGCTGCCGCCAGGCCCGCAGGCCTCGGTAATCACTGCAGACAGTCGAACATCCAGGCACACAGGCTCTTACACCAACACAGTTTCACAGTGTTACACCACGTCTTATTATCCCATTCAAGTCGCTCTATTAGCTCAATTGGATGGCGGGATTTTCATTTGTAAATTGGGGGGTGGGGGGGGGGGGGGGGATTTTAGATTAGCTTGTCTGTCAGCGATGAGACGCCCCGGCGAGACTGTGAATCATGTGACCAATCACACATGAATCGACGCTTGCACACACTGCAGCGCGTGAATGAGAAAATGAACAAGCTTTACCTAGATTGTGTACTTGCACAGAGCCGACGTGATCAATGGAGGCATTAACTCAAATGTTTTAGCACAGGAATATAATTTACACTTAATGTATCAATAAAACGTGATGGGCGACCTTTTTGTGCCGCTGACAATGGGCCGTGTTGGCTTTTATACGGCGAATGATATTCAGGTCTAATGGAGAACTATTAAAGAGAAATATTAGCTGCAGAACACACCTAGCAGCAACGTTATGCAGAACTGGAGCGGGTTGGTTAAAAGGAGGCGAATGAATTACCCCTCTCCCTCCCCAGGCCTTCCATTCAGACACGGAGGGAGAAGGAAAGAGGAAAAAAAAAAAAAAAAGGCACCCCGAGCTAGTCGACAGACCCGGCAAATTATGAAAATGCCTCTCTGTGTCCTAAATGGAGGCCGAGCTCTTTAATGTGGCACAAAATTAGAACCTGGGGGAGGAAGTGTGGCCCGCTTGATTGGCGAAACTCCTCCTGGCCCACTACCCTGCTTCCCCCCCCCCCTCCTCTCAGAGCACACAGAGATATTATCCTGTGGCTGGTGGCACTCTCTTGTATTGGGGAAACTGAAGGACCCAAGAGAGAGCCCAGGGGCGTCCATAAAGGTGCCTAATTTGTCAGTTTACTCCTCAATTATTTAAAAAGATCTAAGACGGGAGCGGAGAATGGGGCCTTTTCTGCCTCCGCGCAGTCAAAGGCAGAAAGAGACCTTTCTCCACGGTAGCCATTTTCAATTCGCCGCTCGGCGCCGCCGTATTTGATACACAGAAGTGCTGTAGTGGAGAGGCGCTGCATCGAATAAACACATGTGTGTACACAAGATAACACTTGGGGATGATATTCAGTGTGCTCTGAAGAACTCAAAGTTATTCCACATTTACAGATTAAAACAAACTTTACCAACGTGTGCGCACAAAAGCACACAAACACACTTCAACGTGTCACGGGTAAACAGGCGTATTTACACATCTGTAGGTGAGGATTTAGGTGAGGCATAAAAGGGAGGCCCCTTTGTTACTCAACCCTCTGTTCTTTCATTCATCCACACACACACACACACACACACACACACACACACTCACGCTCCTATCAGCATCCCCACACCAGCAGGAGAACGAGGGTCCACTGGAGGTATGTGTGGACCCGCGGCCGCAGATTACCGAGCGGTTGAAGATTGGTGCTGGAAATGGGAGACGTCGCATTCCCCAACCCTCTGACCTCTAATCCCTCACATGTCCACCTCCATTGTTGGGTTTGTTTCACTAGAGGGTTGACGCTGTGCGGTCTAAGGAGGATGGGGATGCTGTGAATGGTGCAGGGGGGGGGGGGGGGGGTCCACGCGGGGTCCTAAGGTGACCTTATCTCTCTCATGCGTCTGTGGGGGGGGGGGGGGGGGGGGGGGGGGACGCAGGTAAAAGGACCCTCAACATCGATTGAGATGAACTGAGATCCGTGCAACAACAACGACAATCACTTTGAATAAGCTCGATATCAGCGGCGCTGCATCCAGTGGCAGCACAATAGTGCACAAAGCCTGGAGAGAAACAACAAGAAATAACAACAACAAACAAAATATATGGGATACACAATGGAGAGCACTACAAGCACCTGTTCAAACACACTGTACCTGGCGTGGCTACCACACACTGAGAAACACACACACACACACACACACACACATCAAGAGTGACAGCAAACAAAAACCTGAGACGAGTCATTCACGACATCGTGTCAACGAAGGCCGGCGCTAATGGGCCTAATTCCACCCAATACACACCCCTGAGTCTGTGGGAAAACATTGAATTTAGCCGAAACAACAACTTTAACAATGTGAAGAGTTTATTTTTTGTTGTTTTTTTGAGGTTGGTTGAGGTTCCATTGTGTTGAAAATGTACTGTGACTTAACACACTGCAGTTTAACCAAGGGACAAGAGTTTCAGATAAACCTGCAACTCAGTGCACTCGAATGACAACAATAAAAGGCTAAAAATATGTGTGGAGTTTGGAAGTCGGCATTGGCAGCCTTCACAAAGAGGGGGGTGGGGTTGGGGTCGTTAACATCCTTGAAACAGGTTCCCCGTGCTTAGGAATGGGATCTGCGGGCAACGTTTTTTTTCCAGAGCGCAAGATTCGGCAAAATCTGTGGCCAGCTGAGTACATTATGCCTCTCACACCCTCTATTCTCTTCCCAAACACTAACCAGCACACCCCCGGCCCTCCGCCTTCCTCCACTCCAAGCCTCCATCCAGCCAGGGAGAGCAGAGGAGATAGGCCCAGTAGCTAAAGCTGTCTTTTCAGCCCCTGCTCCCGCTCGGTCTATCTGAGATACACAGCAAGCGGAGGTGTCGCTTTTCCGCTGGCATTTCGGACAGTATCTGCCTACAGACGGGAGGAGAGGAGAAAAGAAAAACACAAGGGGTATTATCAGGGAGGGATGAGAGCAGCAAAGGCATTTTGTCTTTTTATTCCCCTCCTAAGCCCTGGGCTTTGCTCCCAATCCGATTGGTCGATACGGCCAGGGATGTAAATGAAATGCAAAGAGGAATAAGGCTGGCTTCCCATCTCCAGTGTGTGCGCCCCCCCCCACCACTAAGTCCTCCGCCCCTCTTTCTCTGTCTCACTCAGTCGTGCTCTCTGGGCTGTTTATGGTGTTGGGTTTCTGTCTCTCCATTCACAGACTTGCTGCACTCCCTGTTTCCGTCTCACCCCCTCCTCACTCTGCCTTCCCCCCCCTCCCCTCCCTGCTGCATCCCTCCCCTCTCCCCGGCTGGGCTCACAGCTCTTATCTCCTCAGACGCCCCACATTCCAGCGTTGCCGTGGCTCCCTGCCTGCATCCCTGGTCACGGCGATTCCACGGGTTCCCAGAATCCTCGGCAGCTTGCTGGTTTAGGGTGGGCAACTGACTCTCAGAGGCAGGGGAGAGGGGAGGAACAGAGGGGTTAGGGAAAGACAGGTTGAGAGGGGATGAGAGGGCGGCAGACAAGAGACAAACGAAAAAAAAAACAGTACGAAAGTAAAGTACAAATAACAGGAAGGCACCCAAACAAACAAACATGTGTGCGAGAGGTTCAAACTCTTTGAAAAATATGATCAAAATGATTATATGTTAGGCCTGGTCTATTATGGAAAGAATTATCAAAAATGTGAGAGAGAAAAAAAACAGAATCTTTATTGAAATGTTTGAATCAGTAGAAAAACAGGGTGACAGGTTTCCCTCTGGGGATGAGGAAGTGTTTCATGAACCGTTTCGACAAGAGACCCTTTTCCCCTAAACTCACTTCATGGCCCCATTCAGCGTTTAACCGAGGGCCTGGACACTAAAAACTAAAGACAGTGACTCCGGTCCATTCAATGTCTCTCAAACAACCATCACTGGGGTGAAGGTCCCGTGTGTTGAGATAAATGGGGGGGGGGGGGGTCAAAGGTTGTGGTTGCTCCGCGGGCCCCTCGAATTTGCGTGATTCTGTGCTTCTACGATGATCAAAGTCATCAGTTTATTAACTACGTGTATATGCAGTTGCAACAAAGAAAGGGGCTTGGGTGGAGATTTAGGCATTCACACAAACACAAACACACACACACACACACACACACACACACACACACACACACACACACACACACACACACACACACACACACACACACACACACACCCTCCTGTTAAGAAAAGAAAGAAAAAAATCGATTGAACCCATTAGTTGTTTAAACATTTAAAGGACCATCCAAGATACAGCGGACTGATGTGAGGATAGGGGGCTGCGTGGGTAGTGCTGGTTACGCGCAGTGAGGACTGTGTGGTACAGCACAAGTCTGTCCTAGATTAAACGGCCGCTCTAATCCCCCAATTCTGCCCCCTAATTGGTTTTCCCTCAATCTCGGCCCCGCCATCCTAATGTGAGAAAATGAGAAGCGGAGGAGTGGCGGCGCGTTAAAAGCCGTGAGAGCAGAAGAGGAGAGCAGAGGAAAAAGGAATGAGATGTAACGATAAAGCAATCGAACGGGTGAGTTAGAGGGGAGCGTGCCCGGTCTGATTGGGGTCAGTCGAGGCTGCCTGAAGGTTCATCAAGTGGCAGTTCTCTGTCCCGTGTGTCCTGCTTGACAACAAAGTCCCAGTACATCACCATTCTTCCTGACTCCAAACTCATCTGGAAGTGGAATTTGGCCAAGCCCATTAGGCCCGAAACCTCAAAATCATTGAAGCCTCCCGGAGCGCCGCCTTCCCGCCAGCCACGAGAAAAAGGCCCATGTTGGCTCCCCGTGGGTCGGCCTACGGGCTTCGCCTCGCGCTCCGCCGGAGCTCGTCCCTCTCTTTTAGCAGGTCGGCGATGGCGGAGCGTATGGCGGCCGCCTGGGGATCCGTGGGTTCCTTCTGCAGGTACAGACCAAAGTGGCGGGCGCCGCAGGTCAGCAGGCCGTCGGCGCTGTGGCCCCGGTGGCCTGATCGTAGCAGCCTCTCGCAGGCCAGCGCCAAGTTCTTGTCCCAGTTTGGAGGGTAGTCCGAGTGGGCCTCCACAATCTCCCTGTACAGCTGCCCCGGCAAAACACACACATACAGACAAAGACGCAGTAACAGCGGTTACATCAACAAACAAACAGAATATTTCAGACTTAAAAGTCAGCCCCCTGGTGGTAAAAGACAGCGCCGCCGTGGGGTCAGCGGGGGTCAGAACTCACAGTGTACGACAGCTCCAACAGGCGAGCTTTCCCCTCTCCCTGCATCCTTTCCGCCAGGTCAAACAGAAAGAAAGCCGTCTTCATCCTGCAACAAAGCGGCGCAGGCTCAGGGCTAAGTGCTGGATGGATGAGCCATGCAGATCCACGCTCACAGACGCACCACTCCAGCGCAGTGATTTATGTAGATGCCGCCACCAAATAGAACGTACGTGTAGATGCTCTACCGCACAAGACTGGTTTATGGAGATGTCCCCCCGGCGGGGGGTTAGTATGCAGCATCGTGACGCAGCTTTCTTTTTTTTTTTTATCCACACACCAAAAGTATACGACCTCTTTAAAGTACCTGGCTTGCCACATCTCCTCGTTAGCGACACGCTCCCAGGACGCAGGATGGAAACTGGAAACGGGAAGAGAGGGAAGAATAATATCATTTTTATATGTAAACAGCTTCTGGCTTGTGCACAGTTCCACTCACTCTGAATGATTATTTATGTGAATATATTGTTATAGTTATATACTGCCGGTTTTGATACACTACATATCAATCTTCGCTGCATACGAATTAAACGACTGAGCAACAATAGCAGCAAACACATTAGACATGGAGTAAAACCACATCTCCCCCCTTTTCACTTTGTCGACTGCAAACACTTGACCTCTTCTTCAAAAGAATATTTTAGCAGAGTTCCCGAGCTAATATTTGGCTTGTGGGCGTCGGCAGACACGCTTGTCGTGAGGGTGCAGGAAATAATGTCACAGTATTCAGTCGTGGGTATCTGAGTGAATGAAGGGCTGCTGGCAACAGCAACAGAATACGGAGCTTTGGCTAATTCCACTTTTGACACAGTTATTGACAAAATGCAATGAGAAACTCATTATTTTTCATCTCCAGTCTCATTTCCGAATGCTGAGGGCCCAACGTCTTGCTCGGGTGGAACTCGGACAAAGACACGGATCCCTGCGCTGAGAACAGGAGACAACCCGACCGAGGCCAGCTCTGTGGAGTCTTTGGGAAGGTGACTGAAGGGGGCGACGAAATACACTCATGCAACACTCTCGCGATAAGTGGGTTCATTGTCTTTCTCATGGAACGTTTCTTGTGTCACTGAAAGATCGGTAGTTGTTTGGACAATATGCATAAGCGTTCCTTCCCTGAGAATGACATCATGCGCAGGAAACCTCTCTCTAAATACTGACCCCCATAATGTGGAACCAAACCATGCATCAGGATGAACTTCAGAGTTGTAGAAAATGCTGCACAAGACAGAGAAGATCTCTGCTTTGTGCTGCTGTGCTGCTGTGTGTATGAGCACGCACCTGTTGTGTGGCTCACTCCAGTTGTAGATGTTGCGAGTCCGTTGGGCCCACCGTTCAGGGTGGAACTGCCTCTGCGTCGGCACCAGGTAGTCGCAGACACCCATGGGCCAAAGATAGAAACTGTCTTCCCAACTCGAGTCTCCTTCGGATAGCCCAATGCAGGCGAACACGTGCCTCCTGCAGAAAAAGAAAAGAAATCACAAACACGCTCTGGCTTCCCTTCCGATCACCAAAGACTTGGGCCCTGAGGGTTAATCCAACAGGTCAGAGTTGCCCCACTGGAGAGACTGCCGTGTTGGCTTGGCAAACACTGCCCCCTGGTGGGCTTGGTATTAACGGGTCTCCAGACAGCTTCTCAAGGTAAATTGCTTTTTAGAGGAGTGAGTGATGAGAGCAGAGAGCAGTTCACCAAAGGCTGTTTAAGCAAATCAAGTAGATTAGATGACTTTTGTAGTAAGTCAAACTCCTTTTATGGCCTCATGAGTTCTACGGATTTATCTTCTCCCTGCACCCATCCCACTGATCTCTCAGCTCATTAGATCACCCACTTGTTCCTTTGGCCCATTGTTGCCCTCCCAATTCTTTTCTCTCTCTCTCTCTCTCTCTCTCTCTCCATTTTCCACCCTTCTATCTCTCTTTTCAGACCACCCTTCTATTCTCCTTCGGCTCGGTCCTTGTGACTAAGCGACTTACTGTGTGTTGTGGGACAGAAACTGCTTCAGACTGAAGGTGTCGCTCCCCTCAGGGTGGACTGGATCCCACCAGCGGCCAGGAAAGTGCACCCCAGGGTGGTGCAGAGCATGCTTGGCCACATACCAGGCATATGTCATCATCTGGAGAGAAGAAACAGTACCACCAGCTCTGTTCAATTCTTTGTACCTTTATGATTGGCAGTGTACAATTCATTTCATGGAAAGGGCTCATTGACTATTTTAGTGGCTTTTAGTCCACATTTGAGGTTATAAAAAGTTGTTTTTTTTGAGGATTTTGTCTTCACCAAAGCCCTTGTATAGTAGCATATTATTTACATAATGACTAAATACGAAACTCAGAAAGACTTCCTGGCATCTGACTAAAACGTACGTTATGAATTTCAAGCAATGCCCGATACATTCATAGTAAATTGCCATTTTGTCCAATAATATAATTGGCCATACAAATCTCCCTCCAGTTTTTTTCCTTAACTTAAAACAATTCTACTCTCACTCACTCACTTGTCAACCAAAAGAGACGGATGTAATTTTGTCATGGACCTTATGATTTCAATACCAATGACTCTGTATCAAATATCAAAACTACCATGAGAAAAGCTCGACAAAGACGTAGACGGTGGAGAAATGGCGGCTCTGACCTCCTGGTCGACCAGACGTACATCGGGCCGGACGCCCTCGCAGTAGTACAAGTAGCGCATGGAGTTTCCGGGCAGATCTCCTCTGGTCAGGACGATCGAGTCTGTTGGGACGGAGGCCAGAAGCTCCCTGCCGAACCTCTCGACCACAGCGTTTGTGCTCTGATCGCACTCCCTGAGGAGTAACAAAACACGCACCATCACGCTGTATAATGTCATCAAAACAGAAGCCGTGTTTACTGGAATTTTAAAAAAGGCCGTATGAGTGCATCATTAACACCGCTTAGAAGCGTGGGGTATGTGTACGACTGTGTGTACGTGAGTGTTTGTAGGTGCGCTTTTCAAGGGGCTCTGAGGGTAAGTTGTCAGTGCCCCCGCCCCTTCCTCTCTGCGTGGTGCTCTGGCTGCCTATCTAATCGCGGGGAGACAGGTGTGATGGGTCTGACAGCACAGGCCATGCTCTCCGCTTGATCAAAGCCGCTCAGTGATGGCTGTCTGGCACTCCCCGGCACTACGCTGGTGTAATCTGCCTCCTCGGACAGCTAACATCTCAGACTGAGCTCAGCGAGTGGAATCTATGTGCTAACCGTGGCTCTCTTTAGCCCCTACCATGGGGTGAGCGGAGGAGAAAACTGACATGTGCAGTTCAGACCTGCGGTATGAAGCTCAGAGGAGAAACAAATCAGGTTGACTCAGGGAAAACTTATGCATGGGGATTTCAGAAGGAAGTAGAATGAGGAGAGTTTTTATTCCACTTTAACTTCACTCATCAGTGTTTTCAAAGTAACTTAGGGCACATTTGGCTCTGGCGGAGTTATTGCAACAGGGATACTGTAAAGCAAAACTGATCCCGCAGGTAAATGCATGCAGGTTGTACAGTCTGTACCAAACTCTACAACAAGAGCATCCTGACACAATAGAAGAGCTTGAAATCATTGCAAAAACATGCCATCTCGTTGATGCTCACTTGTGATTGGTGTGCACCATGTGTGCCAGCAGAGCCACGGTGAGGACCCAGCCCGAGGTCTTCCACAACCCCCCACGGCCCAAGCTCCCCTCCAGCACGGTGTGAGTCCGGCTCAAGCCGAGGCCTGCCAGCACGCACAACGCAGCGTCCCCCTGCAGCCAGAAGCGCTCGACCTGCAGGACGCGAGCGAGTAAACGCAGACGAACAAAACCCGAAACTTCCCGTTCCTAGATGTGTGTACACCCTGAGGTATGTAGCCCTCCCACATGTTGAGAATTGAGCGTGAGACTGCAACTCAATAGACAAGTACACATTTAGTCCGGGTGAATGAAAACAATAGAAACACCTAGGCTCAAAGTCTCATGGCTCACCACTCCAAGCAGCAGCGGCCTGCTAATGTCCAGGTTGGCTCTCCAGGCGAAGAACAGCGAGTAGACCAGCAGCGTGGCGGCGAACAGCCCGGACACCGAGCGGCACGCCCTAGGGTAAGAAAAGGCCAGTTGTTCAGTGTACTAATGATTGATCTCATTTCCATCGGGACATATCTAGAATAACATATTATATTGTTTTTATTTATACAGTTTAATCTGTAAAAAAAAAAGGTGTGCTTCTTTTGAATAAGAAAGCATTGATGCGGGGATTGAGATCACAAGCCTGAGAGCGAGCGCACACTCCAGCCCGCTAAGAGGTGCATGATTGATTTTCTAATGCAGACTGAGTCATAATGAGCTGAATCGCAAATTCATTACACTGCAGCTGTAAAATTGACTTACGCGTTAAAAGAGAACACGATACCCTCGTGGCAACAACAAAACGCCATCTAAACCGAAAGAGACACTTTCAAGCCCTAGAAAGTAACTCTTGGTTTCCCTTCAAGCAAATTGATCTGATGGGTCACACTGGCCACAAACACTTTTCTATTCTCTTCACGGTCAGTAACAACAACAAAAAAAATGTTCTGATGTTCTTCCAAACTAAAAGTTCAACTCCATAGTTCAACATTAGGTAAATTAGTATTTGCATGGCTTCCTTCTGGCATCCTATGAAATGACCTTGCTCCTTTTCATCTGTGCGTGTACGCAGCCAAGTTTATCAAAGTGCACCCCAGGAGAGTGGAAGCAGGAGGAGGAGGTGGGGGGGGGGCAGCCAGTGCACTAGAGAGCCAAGGGCTTTGCCAGGCTCTATCAGCTCCGCCCCACAGACCCCAGAAAAGGCACTGCTGTAATTATTGGATCACGCTGCCACATGCAGATGAATACAAGCAGTGCAGTTCCTCGTACACGCAAACACGCTTTGGAAAAATCCAGAATACGCATCAAGCTCTCCCGCTTTGAATGTGGAGCGTTGCGACATCTTGACAGTTAGGTGCCTCGGTGGCTTTTTGTGTTCTCTTTTCCTAAGATCAGCGTTTTGTCAGTGGTTTTGTTCCCCCGGCTTTCACATGCGAGGGATTAGATTTCGGGTTGAAGTGGCTGCTGGGATGTGTCTGACAGAGTTTGGGCGCGTTTCGTGTGCCGGCGTCTCACTCATCCTACCTGTCCCACGAGGAGAGGAGGAGGCCTATTCCCGCCAGCACCAGAGCGGGAAGGGAGAGGTCCTCCAGGCAGTGGTTTAACTGGGCCCTGCACACAGACACACACACTTATATATGACTTACAGTATGTGATGGACACCAAAGACAAGCTCAATTACCCTCGCTGCTATGAGCTCAAGGACACTAATTATCAAACGCCCTCCATCCCCTGTCAAAACAAACTCCCTGGACTGTTTTCTCCTTCATCCAATCGTACTGACAGATAGGAGTGATTGTGTCACACACACACACACACACACACACACACCCCACCCCCCGTTGCCCTGTCCTCTCCTCACAGTGCCTGTCACTCACAGAGCGCTTGCTCAGAGCAGAGAGATAGTTTCCTGCCTCTTCCTTAATACCCATCTCTATTTGACAGCTTATTGAGTCTCTATATCTCCCAATGTACACTATGTGTGAATGTTTTCACCAGCGTGTGTGTGTGTGTGTGTGTCAGCTTCTCCAGTGGGTTTTACGTCTCCAGTGCGACATGCCTGTCATGTTCGCCTCTCTTCCCCATCTTGAAGGTGTGCTTGTCCATCAAGCGGCAGGGGTGATGGGAAAGGGTGGGTGCCTGGCAGAGGGGGGGCTGGTAGTGGGGGGTCTTAAGACGCACATGCACCCCCATCCCGTCAGCTGGAGAAAGATACCACGAGTGGGATGACTGCGCTGGTGGTGGAGGCAAGGGAGGGAATCGGGTGGAGGAGGTGGGGTGCGGGGAAGGATGGGGGGAAGGATGGGGGGGGGGGGGTTTGCTGGAGTGGAAAAATACAATTTCTCCAGCTCTATTGCAGTGTCTGTCATCACAGCTTGTCACGCTTAAACACCAGAGCTGAGTGATCACTTCAAACTGCTGGAGAAACAGAACACAGCGATTTGGCCCTCTAAGCAGGTTCAGTTCTGCTTTGATGGGAGAAAGTGGAATGGGAAGAACAAAAGCTGCTGGGGAGAAGAGGGAGGGGGTGGAGTGGGGGGGGGGGGCAGAGAGAGATGGTCTGCAGAAGTGATTTTGGGCTCTCAGAACAGATTGGAGTGTCTGTGTTAAAACACCAAACCCGTGCAAACAGCGTGTTTGGCACCTCCATCTGTAGAACCAGGTGTGTACTCTGTTAAAAGGGTTGAATTCCGCTGCATTGTGCCGTGTGTGTGAGGGTGTAATGACGTTCTTTTTGGGGGTTTATTAATATCATATCCATCTCGGTTAACCAGCTGACTCAAATTCAAAATATCGTATTAATAGCTTTGTTTAGTATTTAAAAACCATAGAAGGGGAAAAAAAGGCCCACTCACTTTAGCATTGAGGTCAGGTTTACAGGGCTCTCTGTCTTTGCCTGCAAAACATAAAAATAAATGCAATGACAACATTAAGTATACAATGCGACATGTACGAACTAATAGCAAACAATGAAAAAACAAACAAATCTGTCGGTTGTTGTATTATAAATATATACGGACCAGACTGAAGGTGCCATATTCAGCCCGCAGCAGGTGTGTTAGGAGGCCTGACGGCGTGGTCTGATCCCCCCAGCTCCAACGGGCCGCGTTGAGGAAGGAGGAGACGGGCAGGTAGACATACGGCAGGAAGCCAGAGAAGAAACACGCTCCCAGAGACACAAGGCCGCGCAAATTCAGCTCCTGGTGACGTCGTGTGGAGGAAAAATGTTCTCAACTTTCTGGTATTTTCCAAAATGCAAGTAAACATCCCAAAAGTTTTAAAACTTTGAAGCCAGTATGGAGAACGGCGAGTGCCTGCTTTAAAGAGGGTTTGACAAGAAAAGACTCTTACCGCGAGGGAGTGAAGTCGGTGAAGGACCCAGGGAATGATGAGCAGCACATACAGCACCAGGGTGTGCTGGTTACAGAGCCCCAGGCCACAGCAAAGGGCTCCCACGTGTGCAATCTGACCAAGTTGAGCGTTTTAGTTCAACTTGAAGGGACCTTAACGACGCATCTCCGGGAAATTATCAGAGGGGGCTGGAAGATATTTACCTTCCGCCTCCGGGCGGCGTTCTCGGCACGGTGGAAGCTGGCAGTCAAGAAGAAGAGCAGGCCGACAAAAAGGTTGTTGAGGGCAAAGACCTCCGCCACCACGGACCACTGCCAGCTCAGCCTGGACGCGGCGAAGAGGCCTCCCGCCAGCACTGCTCCGGGGCCGGGGCCCTCCAACCTGAGGGCGAGATAAGGGGGACGCCTTCATGATGACGAACAACAAACCCAGGTAAATATCACATCAAAACCTTCCAATCAAAGGGAACAATCCGACACCGCAATAATAATGAATGTTATTTTCTCCAAGCCACACTTGCTAAGGTTTTCTATTCTATTTTTATTTGATCCAAGTTACACTTTTCTGAGAGGTCAAAAAAAAAAAAAAGAAAAGTCAGCAGCTTCCCGCAATTAGCTTTTATTTTTGCCATAACAAAAGCTTCCGCTTCCCTCAGACTAATTTAAGGGGCCCATTATAATCTTCCCTTGACCCAAGTTTGCTTCTTGGACAAGACCTTGAAAAACACCCGGTGAATTTGGGCCATTCACACATGAAGAGGACTCCCTCCCCTGGAGCAGACCGACACAGAGAACCACCGTGCTGGAGATAGCACTTTATCCTCAGCTTCTTAAATATAATGTGCACACAAAAGTTCCTCCTCTCCTCTCCTGTACGGTCTCCATCTCCTTGGCTGTAATTGAAGCAAACTTGGGATAATCTGTCATACGCTAAGACCCACCACTTACTAAAATGAGAGACAGAGGGGAGGGGGAGAGGGAGAGGGAGGGGGGGAGGGGAGGAGGGAGGGGGGCGACAAATGGAGGGGGAGAAGGGAAAGAAAAGAAAAATAGTGCAGAGAAGTGTGCGTTAAAGGCGTGAGGCAGTGTGCGGGATAAGGGATGAAATGTAGAAAGGGGAAGAAAAAAAGTTCAAGAGAGAGAGAGAGGGGGGGGGGGGGGGGAAGAGAAAAGAAAAATAAAAAAAAAATAAAAAGCAGCCCCGGTCCCCGGCACGCTGGCTCTGAAATATGAGCAGGCTCGACAATTAGGGAAGTCAGGCAGTATGGCCCTTTCCGCCATTGTGTGGAGTGGCTTAGAGTCCTCATCAGCCTATCAGCTAACTGACAGGCAGAGAGCTGCTCTATTCAGCACCGCAGATACAAGCTGCAGGCCAAACGGCTGCCAGGTCCCTTATGACCCCACAATCCCTTGCCGGTGACAGCTTCAAGCTCCATAGCAAATTAGGCGCTCTCACATTACAATCGCAGAAGACAGATTCCATTAACGGTATCTGAAATTGAGTAGAGAGCAGGCCCGTTATCAGACCTGACTCATAAGCACCGCCATTAATCACAAGGCATGATACCATTTATACATTTCCAGCTCTCTGCCTGCCGCTGTGATAGTCAGCCACAAAAGGCCTGATGAGACTTAGGCTAGGGGAACAATGGCGCTTTCTGAGGAAAGCGCGGTAAATCAGAAAAAAAAGGAGAGCGAGAGCAGGGGAGAAAAAAAGAAATAAAAAAAATCATGCTTGCTGACTACTTCCCCTTTTTTTTCTTGAGTCTTCTCTCTCCTTCCCTCCACTATTTTTTTTCCTCTGTGTTCACTGTGAGGCGAGCTTGGTGAATGAATATGTATATTTGTGTGTGTGTGTGTGTGTGTGTGTGTGTGTGTGCACTTAGCAGTGGGTCTTAATAAGAGATAGCAGTCTTTCTCACTGCACCCGCTCCAGGAATTAGTTGTAACTTGAAGGAAGGCTGAAGAGGGAAGGGGGCAGATGGGGACTTTTGTTGAGGTGCAGAGACCCCCCGCACCCATAATTCTACCTCCATGCATGTCAATTAACCCGTGGCTCATGGACCTAGCAGGGGGGTTGGGGGGGGGGCTGATTTGGGGGCAGTGCCACATGCACCCACAACAGAGCCGGGGATCCACGTACGAGGTTGTTACACCGAGTGTCTCCCTGGAGACTCGTCTGATAGAACACACACACACACACACACACACACACACACACTCCTGCTCTTTAACTTCTTTGCTCTCCCCGAGTGCCTTTACAGATCTCTCCGTCAGTGTGCAGGAGCCCAGTGACGGCGCGTGCGGTGCAGGCAGTAAATGACCTGTCTGTCTGCGCGGGACCACCTGGGCCCCAGTCAGCCCCCTCTGCCCCCCCCCTCCCTCCCCAGCTTGTTCTCCGGGGCTGCTCCCTAGGCGCTGGGATAAAGCGGGACACGTAGTGACACCAGTGTGGCCGCGTTCCCCGTGCTGTTAGATGCTGTGGCTCAGTGACGGGGGGCGTGGTTGGGATGCGGCAGAAGAATGAGGGGTTATTCTAGTGTCATCACTGGGTAATTAAGCCAAAGACAAGCGGCACGCGTGGAGCCGGAAATGAAGCAAGAAAAGGGTTAATGACCGTTGTTTAGGAAAGAAAGTTACACATAATAAAATGTAACTTTTTTTTGCTAGAATCTCATAAAAGGACTGAAAATGGTCAAATAGAAAATGAAACCGTACAAAAATGTAATACAAACTACTGTCTGAACAGAAAGATGAAGAGGTAAAAAGAAAATGAATGCCCCCCCCCCCACATCCCCTTCAAGGACACAACAAAAGCGCAGTACAATCACTTTGTGTCAAAGTGGGACCTGCCTCGGTTCTACAGTTCGGGCCAGCACCACTTCGTCTGAGCTAAATAACAGAAAGCCGACACCAGCAGAGGCTCCACAATGGAGCCGGCCAACGGAGGCACTGTCACACATCATCCCCCCCGCCCCCCCCCCCCCCGGGGGGGGACAGACAATACCACGGCTGTGCCATCGCGGATCAGCGCCGCACTGTTCTCTAACCAGGCGGCAGTGGCGCTGGAAAAGAATCACACATTCCTGAAGAGGGAAGAGCGCCCCGGAGACGAGGTGGCCTGCTCGGGCGGAGGTTTCCAGCTGGCCCCCGCTCGCACCCCGGGGGCTCTCCTCTGGCAGGGGCACCGGGCCGGGTACTTAGCAGCCATTATGTGACAGTGAGCGTCTGGTGCACTGCTTTGACATTTCAAAGCCAAGCGGCGTTTGATACACACGTTTAAGCTTTTGAATAGAATGAAGTACTTTTGGTGCATGCGTCATAAAAACCAAATACTAAAAATACCTCAGAGGGTTTTAAAGTCAGTCAATGTATGTATATCATTAAATATATGATCATTTTGGGGTTACAACATAGTATATATATTTTTTTTCAGCGAAATAATTGATTGCAATGACAAATTTGTATTTTTGCATAAAATTCCTTTCTTACCAGTATAGTATTATTACCCAGTTGTTTTTACTTTGAATTTTTGGAACTACTAAATGAATGCTTCTACTTGTTTGTATGAAGTCGTTTTTTATATTTCTAAATCTTTTGGTAAATTATCATCCAAAAGAACCATGACGAGAAATAATATACTATTATATTAATATAATATAATTATTATTATTAGGTTAATAAATAAAAACTAGCATATTTTTAGTTATTTCCCAAGAATAATTGTTGATAATAACTGACTTTAAAAAACGCATATTTAAAAGATGTGCTAATCTTCAGCACGTCACCAAACCGGCCACTTCCCCGTCTGTCCCGCCTCATCCCGTGTGCAAAGAAGAGGCCGTCTGGACAGAGCGGAGGGTAAATAAGGACCCTGGTACGCCCCCCCCCCCCATCTCCCCATCCTCCTCCCCCTCCTCCAGGGGAGAGCTCCAGCGCTCCAACCGCGTATAAAATTAATCACCACAATTCTGCTCAAACAATGCAGCCACTCCCATGACAATTTCTCCCAGAATGCCATCTTAATCTCCCCCCAACACACAAAAATTACAGGGAGAGTATAAGAAAAAAAACAATTTACAAAAACCCTGTGTTTAAGCAATTCACTGAATGCCATTTTTATTGCTGCTTTTTGCTCAACAGAGTCATTAGGCACACACCAGTGATACATAAATGTTGCTGTATAGATTCCATTAACTAATTCTGGGTGAATTGTAATTGCCGAGTCTGATCCGTCTCCGTGCCTGGTGCCTTATTAAGACTGCCTGTGGTGGCTGAATGTAATATTGACGTCCGAGGCAGACACAATCTCGAGCCCACGGGCAAAAGGAATATTAAACTGGTACTGTATTCTGCAGTCTATCTAGCCCTCTTCCTCCTCCCTCCTCCTCCTCCTCCTCCTCCATCCCCATCATACAACCAGTAATGAGGAAATAACATCTTCATTAGACATCTGTTTAACTGTATTAGAGGATGAGTCCTGGGGGAACCATTGGTCATGCTGAGGATGGAGGGGGGGGGGGGGGGGGGGGGGGGTGGTTGGGGGGGGGTAAAGGAGGCCTGTTGGACTACAATGTGAAGGATGAGATACAGCAGAAATGGAACAAAAGGTCCAGAGATTCGGGCCTTTTAAAAAGACAACAGTAAAACGGTCGTCTGCATTTTCCAGAGAAAATAGGGATGGGCGGGTTTTCTGTCGTTTAATCTGACCCGAGTAGATACAAGAGGAGCGGGGGGGGAGGGGGGGGGGGGGGGGCAGGGGGGCAGAACATTACCCAAGAGAACTCAGCTGTTTCCCAGGAGAAAAACAACATCCCTACACACATTGCCCCTGACATGACCCCACCAAGTTACATGCACCCCCCCCCCCCCCCTCCCCCACTCCTGTGGAAAAACAACCCACCTGGGCGAGGAGGGGTGGCGCCACCAGGACCATATGGTGACAGTCCTTATAAGGAGCTTGGGGGGAGGGAGGGGGGGGGGGAGACACAGCACAAGGCAGGGGATGGCACCACGCCCACCCTCCGGTCTGCTACGGTATCGGCCCGTGCCACGTGGGCCTCTTGGAGGGGGGGGGGGGGGGGGGGGGCTCTCGCAGGTGTGCATTGTGTTTGGAGAGACGCAAGGGGAAGGGGACACCGGCACGTCCGGTGCACCTCAACGGGCGCCCCCCCCCCCCCCCCCCCCCCGTTATGCAATCGAACAAAAAAAGTGCTGATGACGGGAGAGTTTTGATTTTTTTTTAGCGCTCCGGCGGCTGTCAGCGCGCTAGCGTGTCTGCTCCGGGTTCCTCGGGATAAGCCCGGGAATGGAGAGAGATCCTTCCCCGGTAGCGGAGATTCAGAGCAGCTTTGGCAGATAAACTGTGAAACGAGAGAGAGCACAAAATCCCGGGCCGTCTGGATTATCCCGCTGTGAAGGGTGCATTCCCCCCCGGAGGCTGGCGGCCGAGGCCTTTGGCGTACCACCGGGGGGGGGGGGGAAGGGGGGCAAAGGGTTTCTCTCTCCGCCAACCTAGTGCCACCGATGGTCATCGGCGCTACGTCCTGCCTCCTCAAAGGCTCGTCAGGGCCGCGGTGTGGACAACACAACAAGACATACAATTTGGCCATCAAACCTCGTGACCGCGCCAAAGAGCGCTGGAATTGACAAATCAAAGGGAGGCTAAGTGCTGCGTTTAAACGTATGCAAGCGAGAGAAGTGGCTCCCAAGCCTATCAACTTACATTCCCCCACATTAAACACGGCAATCGGGCCGACTCGTTTAAATTGATACATCAAAGGCCTGCCATGTTGGGTATACTCCAGATGAATTTCAAGGTCTTACAATTTACTATTTGAGAGAACTGCCTTCGAGTACCCGTATTAACTTCAATACATTTTGCCATCTGAAAATAAACCACACAAAGCGATGATTTGTTTGCGGGGGAGAAAGTCTACTTCTCAGCTGAGGCAAACCTAAAAATAAGTTTATAAAAGTTTTTTAAAGGGACAAAAAAACGACTGAACACATCAGGACTTAATAATGTTGGGAAAGGACACCAGCATCACAGCGCTGACAGAAGGTAACAACGGGGGTCCGCTTTGGGCTGGAATCCGTGTGGTGGTCAAAGCACCCAATGCCCTCTGTGGCAGAACCCAAATGAGAGGTCTTAACCGTGTGGAAATCCCACTCTCACCCTTTTGAACTTGTGCCCTCCCCAGTACCCCTCACCAGTCTGCCAGCTGATCCACAGCCACAAGCCCATCCCAAAGTCGGCCCTGAGCAGATAATGACTAAAACCTTTTATGCTTATTTTTCAAATTGAAAGCTTAGATTATACGTTCATACTTAAGAGCTTACATGGTGTGACTGTGTACTCTGGCTGAAGTCCCCGCTACCCATCATCCCTTTTTGAGTAGTGGGTGGGGTTGGAGGTCCTCATAATGACTTTTTAGTTGACCACAATCCAAAATTGGATCTAAATCCCCAGAGATTACAAACAGGGCTGCAGCTAACATGCACTTTGTGTGCCAAATATCCCCCAGACTGCATGGATATTTCCTGGCCTCAAAATAACTAACTGTAGACGTCTGGCGAGGGTTCCTCAATCCTCCACTTGACTGGTCACTCAAATGTATTAAGACAAGTGGGGCAGTGCAGATACAAAGCCCAATAGACGCACCACCCCCCCTCTCTTTATTCTTTTACTGTCATATCCTTGTAAGAGTGAGTAAGAGTTTTCATTCATCTCAGAGAAGCAGTAAGGCCCTCGCCGTGTCTCAGAGGTGAAAAGACACCGATGCTGGTACTCTGGACCACCTGCCACCTAGCAAACAAGCACACAGGAAGCATAGGCCCAGTGCTGAGCACCTGGGAGCACACAGAGCCCCATTTTGCCCCCCCCCCCCCCCCGCCCCCCACCACCACAACTGGGTCCTCGCAGCGTGCCAAGGCGGGACCAAATGACATCATATTCCATAATTCCTATTCTGGAAGAGTAAATTACAGGTATAGGAAATGCTTGGATGTGCCCTGGTGTGCATTAACGGTGACAAAGGGGCAAAAAGGTTGACACTAAGCCGCCACCAACAATGCCATGTGGGAAATGACTAAGATCAGCAAAAGGGCGATGTAAGGTACAGTCCCGCCAACCGCGGGGGATAAACACACACAAAGAGGGAAGGGGTAAAGTACCCCTTACACGACGGGGTCAGCAGCGGGCGAAACTGCGGGGTGGCGGAACGAGGGCCCACGCCGGGGACCGTGGACCGTGCTCACGGCCGAGCAGAGGGGGAGCAGGTCGGAGAGAGAGAGAGAGGAGAGGGAGGAGCAGAGTTAGCTATCCTGTTCCTTCAGACCCGGGAGGCGAGAAGGGGGAGATAAGAAATCGTGCCGTGTCAGGATTGGGAGCATGCTGGGCATTGGGGGGAGTGTGTGTGTGTGTGTGTGTGTGGCGGGGCGCAGAAGAACAGGGACGAGGATGTGGGGGTTGGAGGGCGCGATAATTGTGATATACATACACACGCGCACGCACGCTCGCAATGGGTGGCTGATGGGTAAACAGGCGGGGCAGGGTGGTGGGAGGGGGGGGGGGGGGGGGGGGCGAGCGGGGCTGGGCTGGGCTCTGCTCCTGAATACCGAACAGAGGATCAGGGACGAGGCTGTCGGGATCCAAAACTACCGGCCTCTGCTCCAGACAGCATCGAGAGGCAAAGCGTCAGTAGGGGAACGGTTGAAGACCCCCTCCTGTCCAAAAGATGTCTTCCCTTCCCTGGAACGTTTGACTTTTTGCCACACGGATCGGTGCATGCGCAGAGGCTGTCTGCAAAAGAAAAGCATCTCTGTGCTTTTCCGAAATCTAAATTTGAAACATGCACACACAAGCCCGCCTGTCTGGGTGTTATTTTTACTGAAGCAGGAATAACACAAATACGACAAAAAAAAAATCGTCTTGGAAGAGAGCATTTCATGTGCCTACCTGCAGACAGTAAGGCAGAGGGTGCCAGAGGCTGCAGCCCCCAGCAGGCTGCTCATCAGGTTGACACTGTGAGCCGGGGAGAGTGAGGGCAGAAGACACATAGCCAGACGAGCGAGCAGGGTAAAGACGGGGTATCCTGGAGGATGGGCCACCTGAGAACAGTGAGAGACAGAGCATGACGCCATGAGAGACACAGCTTCAGAGGAACAGCGAGGTAATGCCTCACTTGATGTTGCTCCTTATGCTGATAAGATGCTGAGGAGTGAAGAGGTGACCAGGAAGTACGATGTGTTAACTTCACTTGTCCCCTGGTTTCCCCTTAGTGGGAAATCCAGTTGCTCTTCTGCCCTCGATGTGCTGTAGAGCTGCAGTTATGGAACAGACCCGAACCCCCACGGGCCTGACGACAAGCCCACTGCTATGGCGCCCTTCTCCCCCTCTCGTTCTACTCCTCGCTTCTTTTTTTCTTTTTCCCAAGGACAGTGCAGCTCCCAAAAAGCCTGTGGGGCAACACGTGGTGCTCGCCAGCCCCCCACAGCCCCTCAAACCACATCCAAGTCACAGCCACTCTCGCCAGAGGGAGGAGGGGAGTGGGGGGGGGATCTCAGCGATCACAGCAATTAGCCTCCACCCAGATAAGGGCTTCAGTCATTAAACACAGACTCATTCCCTGGCACAGATAACACGAGGCACGCAGAAGGGGGGGGGGGCTCCTCAAATGGGCACGGAGCTGAAAGGTGAGGGCGCTACTCCCTCACTGCTCTCCTGGGGACACGGCGGGGGCTCCTCGGGTTGCATTCAAACGTGGACACGACCCCCACCCAAATCGGAGGGATGGGGAGGGAACAGCGCTATGGGTGCCCGAGGAAGTCAAGGTAGCGTGAGAGAATAACTGAAAATGAAAGAAAGACCGCAGGACCACATGTGGGACGGACATGCAGCAGAGGCAAATCTGGGAGGGTAGTGGGGGGGGGGTCGGAGGCCACAGGTAGCAATGGGGAGGCGGAACTCTGGAGCTCTTTCGGATCTGGAGGAGGGGGCAGCGGCTCTAACGAGGAACTGCGAGGCCCCGGGGGAGGCCTGGAAGGCCACACGGACCGCAGCACTAACGGCAGGATTACTGGCATAGTGACACCGACACAGCCTCCCTAAAAGGATCACAGCAGCGTAATAAACTTTATTAAATAATAAAACTTATTATAACTGTTAACCCGATTTAGTTCATTCTTCCCGGCTTACACACACACACAAAAAAAAGAGGGGTGGATATAATAAGCCTTATACCATACATAAGGCAAAGCCTACAAAAGCCATCGCCTTACCATTGACTTTAATTGGATTGGATAAACGGGTTGCAAATGATGGCATTCTCTACTTGCAACTTAGTAAAATAAGTGTATAGAAAAGAAGGGGGAAACCTGTGGACTGAAAGTAAATTAATCTGCTTTCTGCCCGTGCTTAATTAAACTTCCTTAATGCTTATAAGAGTTAATGAGTGAATTGATTAAACAATACAGCTAATACTTACCCCCAGCTCACAAGCAGTGGTGATCAGCTCTCCTGTGGAAGAGAATAGGGGATGAAATTAATGTAAACCCAATAATTATTATTAAGGGAGACAAGTCTGCCCCCAAAGTTTTCCCAAATCAAATACTTGCACTGGGGTTTTGCATTAATTTGCCAGGATCAAAACCTACAAATCTTCCCAGTGTGACATTTCCTAAGAGGCGCGCTCATTCTCTTCATCTCTCGCTTCTCCCCTGATGCCCGCCTCCCCGTCTCCAGCACGTGCACACAGATATAAACACACACACACACAAAGCGGGCGACTCCCTCTCCAATGCTCTGTCACACAAAGACAAAGATATGCTGATCTGAAAATAATGCTTCCAGTCCCATCCTCCCCGTGCGTCGGGGTCCTTTTGCTTCCTCTTTCCTCTGCCGCTCTACGTGCCTCCCTCTCCTGCTCCCACACTGCCGATGCCTCAATGTCTCCATGAGTCCGTTGGGCACAAACAGAAAGGCGACGTCGGTGACAGTCACAGAATGAGGTAAGCTGTAAAAATAAGAGCCCAATTGCACAATTTTTTGACAAGCTCTGTGTGAGGCGCAACACAAAGTGAAAAGAAAAAAGCCCCAACAGCTATTTGAGGAAGCTTTAATGTATCTGGGCACAAACCCATTTGTGCTAGAATACACCCAGAGCGTTTCAAATTATACTGATTTCTCACCCAATGTTTGCATCTCCCACTCATGGAAATTGAAATTTGGTTCAGATTAAATTACATTGATTAATGTTTAAGGGTTCGAGACAGCTCCCTCTACTGGTGCTAGATGGTTACTAATCTCATCCATCCAATACAGCCAATTAAGCAGCGGCCTTGTTTCCTCCATCAGCACTCAGTCAGTGTAGGACCGGCATTCAAGTAAGACGCCCTAGTAAATTTAACACAAAATTGCAAATGGGTTGATTAGCTTTTCAAGTAAACAATTAAAATAGCATCAGTTATTTTCTGGAGTGTTTCTGTCGGTTCAAAATAAACATTTGAAGAGCACCGACCTGATGCAGCACCCGTATAGAACAGAACGGCTGAGTTTCAGGTGGCGTTGGCTGAATCACGTATTTTGCCACCTTGCCGATACAGTGAATTGTTATGCCTAAATTTCTGCCACATGCGGAGCCCTCACTCGTATCACTCTAATGGACCATGAAGTCAGAACTCCTGCACCTGCACAGCTTAAATGTGTTCTCAGCTCCATTTCACCTGGCATGAGCCGCCAGCTAGCTACCAGCCATCATTTTACATCACACTTTCTCATCCCTCATCAATTTCACTCATTTTCCCTCCGTGGTGACACACTTTTACACCATTCAACGCAGAAAAAAAACTCAAACTTATACGGAGGCAAAACATCAATCTCAGTGCCACAGAGATGCAGGTTCTGCAGCCCCAATACTAAAAAGGGAAAATATCGACTCAACGGGGTAGCAGCACGGGTGCCAATAGTCTTTGTGATAGTGGAGCATGGGCACCCACACCAGTCTTCCCATAATCCCCATCATTTCCACACTGCACATTCCTAGACAACAGCGTACCCACAGGGCTGTGCTCAAGCCTCTCCAGGGCCCATCACACCTAAAGAGATTAGGACAGAGAGACGGAGACCTGGAGAATTCAGGAGGGTGTTCAGCTGGCACTATCAGAGCGGGCATCCTGCATGGTCCCTAAACACTGTGGAGAAGGGGCTGGCCATTTTTTCAAAAAGGAACTGTTGGCGAGGCAGCAGCTCAACCAGCGGGGCCACTCGGCGCTCCGATTGCCTGCTCCCTCCTCGTCTCTCCTCGCTCATCACTGGCCGAGCTTTTCACATGCTTGCTTTCTGCAGAATGAGAATTCCCCTCCACAGCAGCTTGCGTGCCAGAGCAGTGCAAACCTAACAAGCGCAGCCTTCATGCCCTCCAGTCCACATTTACTAGTTTGTAACCTTGCTATCACTTCCAAACACTGTTTGTAATTGTGCAAGGCACTCCTTTATAAACTGCATTACACAAATTTAGTAAAATTTGCTGGCCTACAACATAGGAAGGTACGGAGTGAAATGCATTTGGGACCACTGGTGAGGCCGCCCAGTTATTTATAAATCTGCACACACATAATAAAAAATGTTTAAAAAAATGAAGCAACATAAAGGCCGTGGACTATAATTTGTCATTACAAACGGTGTCTATATTACCTGCCGTGGTCGTGGATCAGGTAAAAATAAATGCTTTACTATTGTTTTCCCCTTGTGGCTTCTGAAGAAAGAACGGCAAAAGTTATTTAAAGGATATTTTTTTCAAATATGTAAAAAGGGATTATTTCAACAGTCAACGTCTTTCCAAGAAATAGAAAAACTGTGTTTGGATTTAGTGCTGAAGTAAGTTTTGGATCAAGTGGTCAAAGCTAATATTGTGATAATTATTAAGGCATGAACTCACCTTCAAATTTGATATAGATTTTTATGTTTCCAACAATCTACTTGATCATAAAGTAAGACTGAATTCCTTCTGAAAGCAGCATCTACATTTTGTCTTTGAGTTGCAATGATCGCGCACGTAAAAAAAGAATTACACCTCTTTTTATTTACCAGAAATGTTCGATTAGGCGGTATCTGTATTTACTTCTTTATTTAATTCTGCCTTCATATTCATATCAATTCAATAGACTTTAATCGTATGAATGCATTAGTGTGTTTATGTATGTATGTATGTATGTTTTGAAGGCTTTTGTTTTCTCATATCGTCAGAAGTGTGGGCTTTTTTAAGCCCTTCCAAGTACCACGGACAGCACCCGTTCAGCTGCTGCAGCTAGCGCCGCAGCTAAAAGGCGCCACGCAATTGGTTGCCTGGCGACACGGCAGAGTCACATGACCAGAGGAGCGTGAGCTAGCTGGCTAGCACCAACCTGAGTCTCCACCGGGAACCGTTCTCTGCACACATGGCACGTACAGAGCGGCCACAAAGGCAGCAGTCGTGCCCGACAGTATCCAGCTTGTCCTCGGATCCGTTGGCATTGTTTCTGGATAAATCGTGGCTGTGTTCGAACAACTGCCAGTTTCAACTATTTAACGTTAGCTAGCTAGATGCCGTTAGCAGATAGCTAGCGTTAGCATCATAATCGACTGTGTACCTAGCATCCATCAATTAGGGTCTGGGAGCTGCAAAGAGAACCGTCCGCTACTAGTTACATGAACACCGAACCTAGTCGAGAGCTGAGAGTTTGTTTTGTATGACACCTAGAAAATATCTGACTTAACTTTACGTTCGTATGCAGTGCAGCACAATAGTTAGCGTTAGCTAAAATGAAAAGCTTCTGTTCCCGGTGAAACGCAGCTCAGTTCACGCCAACGACATAAACTCGCGATACTACCAGACGCAGTCAAAGAAGTAGCGCTTTATATTGTACCAGAAGAAATAGCATTGTGTTAATGTTCATTAGTGTTTATTCATTGGATGCATGTGAGACTCCTATGACAATGTCTCCTAGTTCACTGTGATTTAGAAGCTGAGATGTTTCAACACACAGTGATTATGACTTCTGCACATTCTATATGTAAATTGATCTTAAAAGAACTAAAAGGGATACTTGTTTATTTGTTTTCATGTGTGTTAATTTATCCTTATATTGTATACGTTATATTTTCAGGTTTTTCAAAAAGGACTATAAAATGGATGCGCACTAGATTGTTAAACGTCAAAAAAAAATTCAGGGACCCGTGGTGCTGCTAAAGAACTTGGAAAATAACTAAGGCTCAATGCAATAAGGAGTTTGATATAGGTTTAGAGTATTGCTTTAATTGCTGACATTCCAGATAAACCAAAACTCAAATGCAGCTGCCTGATTCACTCGATTTTGGGGCCTTTAAGAAAAACAAGCTCAACGTCGTGGTAGCCCTCCTCAAACTCCTGGGTGTGTGAGTATGACGGATGGATTTTTTCTGAAATTGCTAATAGATGTTTTATTAATAACTAGTCTATTTTAGGTTTTGGGTGGAACACTGCCAGCAAACTTTGATAACCCTGTCAAACCTCAAATTTTGACCCTATAGTACGACTAATGCGGCTGCGTTGAAAACACTACCCCAGAGTTTGATACTTTATCAGCGAATACGCAATTAGTTGCAGCAGGAAAGCGTTAGATTAAAACCGAAACAAGATCCCGGCACCCATAAGTGTCTCACAAGTGTCAATATTTCTCAGGTTGAAGGGTGACCGTAATAAAGAAATTGCCCTGTTGAACTGATAATAATCCCAGCCCACCATAAATGAGTCTGATCCCTCAGTAAATTGAGCCCTTGGTGAGGTGGAGTGGTGTCAGCACCTAGCCAACTCTCAGATGGCTCTCTAATCCTCGCTTCCCTCTCACCACCACCCTCATCGTCTAATCAGTGTTGAACACACACATAACGCTCACTCCCATCTGACACACACACACACACAAACGCACCCGAGTACTCACCCTTCCTCACACTCGGGCTCAGCCATCTCTTCAGCGTGATGTCACTACTAATCCATGCCTGGTTATCCGCCGGGCTGCAGTGCTGCCAGAGGGATATGGGGTGGGGATGGGAGTGAATTTTCGGAGGCGCTGGTGGAGGGGGAGGGGGAGGGGGGGGGGGGGGGGCGGGGTGTCATAAAGTTTTCTTGCTAAAACCACCACTTCCATTAGCCCCCCCCCCCCCCCCCCCCCCCCCCACCACCACAACCAAAGTCTCGCACCCAGGAAAACTGAATAGCACATGCACTGACAAAGGCTCAGAGGAGCGTTAATATGAACACACATTACAGCTCCGATAGGAGAGATATTCACCGAGGCTCCCACAGGGAATTCATTAGAGAGACTGCTGGATTAAGCACATATTCCAGCCACACCCCCCCCCCCCCCCCCCGACCCCCTCTCACTCTCTAACACATGCATCCACAAAATGTGCAAGGCCTTTTTATTGACAGCTTGTCCAAAAAGAGGAATTACCCACATGGTTTGAGGCCCTCGTTCCATATGGCACCAGGCTATTAACAAACATTAGTTGACTGTAATAGCTGTGGTATTACATTCATTATCTTTCCTATGTGACGTGTGTGTGTGTGTGTGTGATTAGAGGCTTCTAATGTTCCAGCTCTGGGGATTTTTAGCATGAGAATAGAAAGGGCATTAATGGTGAATTGTGATGGTCCAGCAGAGCAAAACTGTTGTTTGAAATGTCCGTATGTTTCCTTCGCTGAACCGTTTTTATTCCCCCCCCCCTCCCCCCCCCTACTAACAATCTACATATTGTCTCACATAGAAAGCCACGGAAGCACACAGGAAGGCCACGCATGAGCAAGTGGCTTACGAGACCAGTGAGTGAAATTCAATCAATTTGATTTTGTATTTTGCTCACTTACCACATATCTGTTTTAATCTTACCTTAAGCATCCTTGAAATGAGTTGTAATCCAGTTAAGCCCTTTTGAATCTGCTTCACAGCCACATTACACCCATTACGTTCAAAGTCCCATAAACATTCGCTCGGCTAAACAGCAGCTCCGCCGAGTGTTTAAAGGTCGAGTGCTGGTACGCGCATCGGTGCGTGCTCTGCAAAAAAAGGACACTTTGACACTTAAAACGATAAGTGGTATCACGACGCATGTATTTAAGGTGAAGCTGTCGATTGTGGAGACTCGTCACTTCCTGTCCCTCCTCTCATGGCCCAGTATTCTGTGTGAAAACGGTCAAAGCGAAAGCTGCCGGACACACGGCCCAAGGGTTCGCATCCATTCTCCCAGACCTTGGATCGACTGGGCCCGACGGGAATCAACAAAAGAAGCCAATTTTCCTTCATTTTTCGCCTGTGAATGAGTCTTCAGAGGGATTAATTCTCCTCTGTGATCCCGTTCTCATTACAAGAAGCCGGGGAAGTCAAACACGCGTAATAACGAGGCGGACTGCTGTTCCTTTGAAACGTGTGGCTACCTAAGTGATCCCAAACAAGATAGATGACAAGGATAAAGCAAATCATAATCGGCATTTTTGCACAATGGAACATAATGGTCTGAAGAGAACAAGGGGGACAACACACGGAGCTCCTGTTTCCAATCGCCCCGGAGCCGCACACCTAGTCGAGTGCAATTAAAATGAGAGGATTCAATTTTGCCGAACACCGGGAACCTGAGATAAATCTTCTATCTCATTTTGCAGCGGAGGACACCGCCTCACGCCGGCGCTATCATGTTTGTTTATGCTATTTTGAAGAAACAGCATGGCGACTGACAGAGTTGGTAAAACAGACCCCCCCCCCCTTTGCCCCCACCCCCAAATGATGCTAATCCCAATCATTTGGAGACCCAGGGGTGAGAGAGAGAGGGGGGTGGGCTGGGAATACATTTAGTCTCAGACTGTGGTGTTGGTGGAAAATCTAGACAGAGCAAAGACTGCATGCTTTCCACATGGGGGGGGGGGGGGGGGGGAAGAAATCCACTTACTAGAACTGGTTAATATTTAATTATCACGTGACTCTGCAATGACTCCACAGTGGAAGTCATTTGTCCTCTTGCTGTGGGGGGGGGGGGGGGGGGGGGGACGGCGCGTGTCTCCTCCGTGAGTGCACATGAGCGAAGGGGGGGCTCAGAGAGCAACACTCGTGTGGCTGGGAATGCAATGCTGGATTCTCCAAACCTATTTCCTTTCACTCGTGCGATCTAATAAAATATTTGTTCCAGCCTCTCTTCAGCTCGTGTTTATTTGCCTTTTATTTGACAACTCATTTGTTATTCATTGAAGAAAGTAATAAGATGAGTAGGCTGAGTACAAAGTATCATCGAGAGCCACGTGAAATAGTAAATAGGCCTGATATAATCGTAATCCTCTTCAAACTGCATTGAAATACAGCTCGGATCGTGTAATGCCGGGGCGCTGGGAAGCTTGCTGAAAGCTAAAGAGAAAGAAAAAAAAAAAAAAAAACCCTGAAAAAGTGATGCTTTTGTTTGATGAGATCGGATTGCATGAATTAAAAGTGAGATTCCTGCGTGAGGTGTTTGCCCTTAGGCCCGGATAAAGAAGGTTGGGTACCAGTGCAGTTGTTGGTGGTCTCCATCACAAACAGTGACTAACCACACATGACAGAAATAACGGGACATCAACCACATCCACGGAGGTCTGATTTAATAGAGATTTATTGTGGTTGTTACTTAATTTAAATGATGGGGGGGGGGGGGGTATTATCTCTAATTTCCCAATGATGATTTGGCCTCAGTTGCATGCTGGGTAACTGGGCTGAATAGTGCAGGCTGAATCTTGCCATGTAAAGGTGTCTTACTGACACCTGTTAGCTCTCAGGATGAGGAAACGCACAGAGCCAAACTCTTTAAAGCTGGCTGTTGTCAGAGAAAACCTAATTATTATTATTTTTTTAAATGCAAACTCTTCATTGATTGATATTTCAAATGTTGAGTTTAATTGGAAACGTAGGATTCCCAATTTTTATTGGGATTACCTAATCTTTATGGCATCAAAATACTAAAATACTAGTGTATCCCTTTAACATTACTGTGTCTCAGTACTTCACTTATAAGGGTTTGTGTGTTACTTATCCTAAAAATAACTTAACAAAACTGTAATGTAACTGATTCTGCAACTGAAATGATTGATCCTGTAAAATTGAGTTGTCCGCCTGTGAAAAGTGTTAAAAGAGAATTAGGTTTTAGATTTTTTTTTGTCCGTCACAAAGAGCAGCGTCACTATTGCACATGAACCTCACTTTCTCATCCGGGAAGCTGGATCAAGAAAAATATTGTACCATTCCACTTTATTTGCATAACCCTGCCCTGCTTAAGGCAGGGGAGTCACCGAGTGATCTCAGAATTAGCATGCTGTCACCTTCAGAGACTCTTCTGTCATTCAGAAAAACAGGCAGACATGAACCCATCTCACATCTACTGCAGCAATGTTAATTAGGAAGCATGGCATCCCACAGCTCCGGTCCTCTCCAGACGCCTAACTGACATCTTATGTATTTAAATCCCTTTCATGTGCCCTTATTATAGAGGAGCCAATGATGGAAAATGTCATCATCATCGGTGCAATATTTTTGCATGCACATAAAAATAAAAGCTAAAAATGACTCACTACTATGCATATTTGTCAGCCATGTCTTATGTATCATGCAGTGTTTTAAACTCATTATTAATTGGGAAGAAGAAAAAACAACAAAAACTATAAAATAAAATAATGACACGTGGAATGTTAAAGATTAGTCAGTAAATCAGTGAATGCACAACTATAATTGTGTAGCCTCCACAGCTCCTGTGGTGGCGTAAGGATTGTCAGCCATCGATGTCCATGCAGAATATGTCAATTTAATTTAGCTTTCCTTAAATATATGTAATGTATTTATACCGAGGTTATTTCCACAAAGTTCTCTGCTGTGTTTCTACTCAGTGCCGCAGGCTCAATGGTTTGGAGGCCACAGTGCCAACCGCTCTATTGTTGAGTAAATAGTGCCCTCTTGTGGCTCCGCACGTGAACTACACTCTGCCCCGAACACCGGCGACGGTTGCTAATTCAGTCATTTTTTTAATGGTAAATATTAAAGATGAAGCTGATAAGATGTAACGTGAAAATATAAAAATAACACAGACTTCAAGAAAAATATGTCCCTTATCTCATAAAACCGTGTTTGATGGAGCTATCGAACTGCAGGGCCATTTTGGCAACCAAGATAGCAGGGACACGCTGGTACTGAGTGGTGATGAAACACATGCGTAACTGTGATTACACATTACTGCTATGTTGTGATACACAGCGGAGACATCTGCAGTTCAAAGACAGAGGCCGCTACCCTAAAAGTAGCTCCATCAACAACTGAAAATACTGTTTTCACCCGACCTCAGCAGGCGGTTTGTTTTACGACGCGGGCCTCAAATTAGAAAGAAAAACTCACTTTGAAAAGACATTTCTTTAAAAAGAACATTTTATTCTTTGCAAAGGAGCCATTGGGAGCTTCAGTGTGTTCTATGGCTTGTGAACAGACGACAGTCATGGACCGAGCCCTCGGCCCGAACTCAGAGCCCCACCCATGTTTACCGAGGAGGAATGTTTGGGAGAGGAATGTTACCTAACCTCACGTGGCCTTCAGCGCGGCGCCGCCTCGGCACTTACATTCGTAATCTATCAGCGCTAACTGGTAGTGTGACGGCGTTTCTCGGGACCTCACAGAGCCTTCGATCGAGTGCCGGTTCTGCCTCTGTAGATTTGCCCCTAATGCAACCTGAAGAAAATGTGAATGCTCCTCAACATTTCCTGATTTGAATGCTCCATGTTGTTCTAAAAAAAAAAAAAAGAAAAAAAAAGAAAAAAAAAGAAAAAAAAAAGGGGGAGAATTTAATGCATCCAACTACACTGTGCATATGGGCACCGTTTGGTAAGCTAACATCACAGGAGAACGCACAATCCGTCCCAGATTCTTTAGTTTCAAATGAGCTGCTACATTGTTGTCGGACAACTTGACTCATCCCCACAATGGAACTTACCGAGGTTGGCGTGCCGTGCGATAATATCATTATTCCCCTGGAGCTGGTTTCCAGCAGCCGAACAGCCTCCACTGTAATCCAGAGCTGTCAACATTCCACCATAGCAGCAGTTTGGGTTTAGGTTTGTTTACAGAAACACTTTGGATCGGGAGGGGGGGGGGGGGGGGGGAGTGGTCGTTACATCTTGCATGTGGAGAACAAAAAAATAGAAGAAGAAAACAGCTCCTTATATTTGGTATAATCTCACGATGCCGCTGTGACCGTGGCCAGGTTTAAGAGCCGTACGAATCAGTGGATCAGACCCAGCATGGGATAAAGCTAACAGCAGTGCAGATTGAATACAGTACGTGTGTGTGTGTGTGTGTAGGGGGGGGGGGGGGCTCGCTGGCTAGCAGGTGCTGCTGGTGCATGCGGTAGAGCGGCCAACCAGCCGGGCCGATGAGAGAGGAAGTCGTGTGATTAAAGTAGAACGGCCGACGCGCTTCTCCCATGGTAGTGTTTGGGATGGTGGGCGACATCATTGGAAAAAAGGGGGGAGCTGATGCAGGGCCTTTCAAAAAAATAAAATAAATAAAAGGCCCGACGGGTCCCCACTCTGTCCGACCCACATAGACACACACACACACATACACTCTCTCTCTTTCTAGCATTCTCACGCACGTTATTTAAGCAGAAAATATATTAACATTTGCATTACAAAACCACACAAGGGCCTCAGTGTAGTAAAATACCTCCTCTGTCAGATAGAAATGTGCTGAAGGGTCCGTGCTGGCCGTCATTTCCACGTATGCAACACCATCGCTCCCGTTGCCATCTATTCTCATTTATTCAAAAATATTCCCACCGCTTACTGGGATTTGAGGCACTGGATTACATCTCTGTACATTAAGTCTCTCTTCCCCCCCCCCCTCCTTAAAGTTTGTTCAGCAAATGGAAGCTCAGACGCCATTAGACAGAACACTTGCTCCCGGGCCGACAGTCCAGCTGTCGGGCTTCTGTAAAAAAAAGTTTCAATCGTTCTCAATTCATTCCATCAACAACCTTTAATTCTCCGGCCCCTCGGATGGGGAACCAGAGGTCGGTGTTGGTTTGAAAGAGCCCTTTGGGAAGCGGTTCAAGGCATCTGTGGTCCGGTGTGCTTGCCGTGCGTATTCCCCCCCCCCCCCGCCAAAAAACAACCTGTTCAAAAGGGGCTCTCTGCCGCACGCGGCGCGCCGTACATGAACAAAAAGAAAGCACAAAATCATAACAGTTTCACCGCGTGTTGCCATTCTTGCCCTATCTGCTCTGCCCCCTCCCCCTCTCCTGCCTCCCCCCCCCTCCCTTTAAGGGGCTCAGTCCACCGGGCCCTGGAAGATGAGCTTGGACCAGCCCTGGGTGAGGCCCAGCTGCGTGGCGCAGAAGGGGCAGGCGGCGTGGAAGGCGTGGGTGCCGTGCGGCAGGGGGATCTCGGCCCAGTACCTGACGGACTTCTCCGAGCACACGTGCCCGCACGGCACGAAGGCGTGGGTGGGGGCCCCCGTGTCCACGTAGAAGGCCGGCTCGCAGCCCAGCCACAGCGGCACGTAGGGCCCGACCACCCGGCACATGGGACACTCGCGCTGGGCGTTGGGCTCCTGCTCCGAGCGGTGGCCCCAGTTGTGGTGGCCGTGGACGTGGCCGCAGGCCAGGTACACCCACGGCTGCTTGTCCTCCAGCGAGGAGAGGGCGCGGCCCCGCTGCATGCTGGGGAAGGCGAGCGTGTTGAGGCCCACGGGGCACTGCGGGCGCGCCGCGTTGATCTCCTGCCGCAGGGCCTCCAGGTGCTTCTGGGTGGGCGTGTGGAAGAGGCCCTCGGCGGTGCGCCACAGCAACGTGGCCCCGCACAGGTCCACCAGGGAGCCGTCCTGCAGCACGTTGTTCTCGTGCTCCACCTGCAAGGGGGGGGGGGGGGGGCATTTAGCATCAGAGGGGAGCGCTTTGCTCGGGGCGGGTACCCACGCGCCGCGTACTGACCAGCTTGCCGGGGGTCTGCGCCGAGCGGGTCTCCCGCAGCGTGTAGACGTCGCCGCAGACGGAGATCTCTCTCCAGACGCCGGGCTTCGACTCCTCCGTGAAGCCGCCCCTCGGGTGCATCACCAGCACGCCGTTGGTCGTCAGGCCGTCCATGTGGCCGTCGGGGTTCTTCCACTTGGCCGCCTTCTCCTGCGGGGAGGGGGGGGGGGGGAGCGCAGAGTATGAAGTGACGCGGCCACCTTGCTCGGACCAGAACTCAAGAGGCCCGGCGGGCGGCTCTCACCCCGAGGAAGATGTTCTTGGAGGAGTCAAACCCCGCCGCGTAGATGCGCGCCGTGTACGGCGGGTTGCGCTCGCAGACGACCCGGCAGGCGAAGCGGGAGATGGTGCTCTGCGTGATGGGGGTCTCCTCCCCGCCCTCCTGGCCTCCGGCCACCGTGTCCGTCACCACGAAGTCGATGGGGCTCTCGGTGGAACGCCCGATCTGCAGCGCGAGAGGAGGAGGAGAAGAAGAGTGAAACAACGTCTCTCCGGGGGATTTCTGGGACGGAGCAGGACTCGGAACACGGCCCAAGCAAACCCACTGTGGCGTTTTCCCGGGGGTTGGTACCTGAAACATGTCGGTGTCTTTGTCATGGCAGTACTCCACCACCACCGTGTGGTTCCTGGACAGTGTGTAGGAGATGCTGTGTTGGCCTTTGCAGTTCACTGCCTGGAACACAACAACCAACTCATTAACAACTCGCCGCCCGGTTGGGCTCAACTCAACAAATGTGTGTTCCAGCAGTTAAGTGTTACGGTCGAAGTCAGCAGACGCGCTCTTCAAAACAGGAGCCGTGTCACTGCGGCGGGGCCTGAAGCGATCGCGGCGCCGCTGCTGAGGGTTAAGCGGCCGATCGGCGCAGAACAAGCCCTTCATTCAGAAGACTGCAGCGCTTGTTGGGGGAGACCACGCCACTGTGTTCCTTTCCACCGCTTTATTGCAAATGGACTAGAAATGGGTTTTCTTATGAAGGAACAAACAGTGAAAGAGAGACCCTTTTCTTTATTATATTACGCACATGCGCGGGATGGGGGGGGGGGGGGGGATGTTACCACATGTGCCACTAACATCATGCTCTAATCTGCAACTTCCATTTCCTAAAACGAGAGAGCGAGAGAAAGTGGGTCATCGGCGCTGCGCCGTAACGCCGCGGACAGACGGGGGGGGGGGGGGGGGGGGGAAAGGTCGGCGCTGCAAGACAAACGGGTTCCATTTTCACATCACATGGGCTGCATCCTCAGGGCCGTCACCATAACTGCGTTTTGTTTTGTGATTATTGTGCACAAACATGCCCTAACCCTAAAGATTGCGATAAACAACATTGTTGTCATTTTCAGACCACTTTATGCCACTGTTTACACAACGGCAATATCGGCACCAAATATCACCGCGCCCATTTTCATATATTGTGCAATGTGCCAATAGAGCGATTATCGCCACAGGCCAATGCGCCCCAACCCCCAAAAGGTCACACACACGTCCTTTTCTCTCCGTCAAAGGATCGGCCGCCGGCGATCTGTTCCTTACAGGAAACCCAATGTAAACAAACAATCTCCGAAATGCAGTAGTTGAGCTCCAATGGGGAGGCGAGGGAAGCCGGATTTGAAACGCGAGGTCCAGCAGAGCCGGAGTGAAGTCCAGCGCAGTTATGGCGTGATTTGTCGACGCGTGCAGCTGACAGTGCAGCGTCAGCTGACTGCGCACACTTCCTCTTCGGCAGAGCGGTGAAAAGATGGAGGAGTTCAGAGGCCGGGCCTATCGGCGCAAAAAAAGGGAGAGGGCGGGGGGCGGGGGGGGCTCCTTCTAACTTTTAGGGCAGAGCTGCAGAAAAGGCCGGATCTCAGCGGGAGAAAAAGCCTCCGTCACAGAGAAAGCTCGGAGCAGAAACTGGGAGTCCAGTTCCACAAAGGTGAGAGTAACCCAAACCGGGGGGGGGGGGGGGGGGGAGGTGGTCACCACTCTGCGTTACTGGCCGTGGCGAGGTGCAGCGCTAAGCGGTTCCTCTCGTTGGCAGTTTTTTGCTCCGGGAACCATAAAGGGCAGGAATGCCGACGTGTTATACCGGACCAGGCGGTTTCTGGCAGGAAAGCAACGGAGGCCCCGGCAGGAAGTACAGTTATTGTATCGGAAAGGTCAACACACGGGGGCTGCCAACAGCGGACCGCAAGACAAGAAACAAAGAAATCTCTCCGGCGCTCTGGTTTTCGCCAATGACATTCTTCCTCGGCCGTTATTTTTCTACCTTTAAAAACCGCCGAGCTCGTTGACAGTGTGAATTCCAAAGGGTGTGTCGGGTACCTTGCTGGCCTGGGGCGTGTTGAGGATGTGCACCGTGCTCGGCTTCACGCCGTTGGCTTTGGTCCTCTTGTACAGGGCGAATCGGCTTTTCCGTCTGCCCCGGTCTCCATTGGGCAGGGAGCCGTTGTACCTGTCACGAGGAGGAGGAGGAGGGGGGAAACAGCCATTAGCATCACAACATTAGATAGAAACACAACCGGTCATTCGTGGCAATCAGACGTGTCCGACAGGACGTAAAAGTTGAATTCATATATATATATATTTATTAAACCCTCGGGTCGGCTTCCTCTCCCCAGCCACCAGCTGGTTCCTACAGGCTGGGACGCCCCATGCTCTACTCCCCGTCCAACACACGGACCTTCTGCCACACGCTGACACGTAGCTTGATGCAAAGAACTGCCTCACGCTAGGGGGGGGGGGGGGGGGCTCTGAATGATGCGGGGTACGAGATCACGGCGAACACAGGAGGGAAATGAAAGGACAATAGTGGACACGTAACAGCATTAGTGTTTGGATTGTTGCGCATTGCAAGGACTCTTCCTCTTGTAAATCTAGGGTTGATTGTTAATAGTGGTTTTCTTTTAAGTACTTAAAAAGACAATAACACCGGTTACAGGGTAAAGGGTTAGAGGGGAAAGTACAACGTGGTCCAATATAGTCTTGACAAGGAATACGGATGATCTATTGCTTATAAAATCACTTTTGAAGTTAAAATAACGCCATCCTGACCCCAATTTTATTCAACTGGTCGTAGAAACTAAACCACCCCCAAAAAGCGCAGCTAGACATGTGTGTCTAAGTGGAATACACCACACACACTAAGATGACATTCAGTTTGGCATGAGGACTCCCCCACATCAGAACATTATTCTAATAATCATGCCTTCTATTATTCACTATTAGGTTGAGGAAAAAGGGTCTGGGGTTAAGGAGCCACCAGCGTCCCATTAGCTACCGCAGGCTTTTCAAAGCTGACCTTCTCGACCTGTGCAGGACAGGCGGCGGATTTACCGTCCAACATTTAGGAGCCGGGATTAGAAAACTCTGGCACGTCACCTATCGCCACCTCCTGCCTCTGACGCTAAATGAAAGGCGAGCGTTCACTGGAGTGGGGGGTGGGGGGGGGGGGGGGTCACAGAGGACGGCCCATAGGCAAGATGACGCCGCAAAGAAGGAGCGCAGGCTATTAGTGCCTCAGAGAGGTCAATTTAAAAGGCATCAACAGCGCATCACCACCACATGGGAGGCAGCCAGATGGCACAGTGAGCGAGAAGAGCATCAGTCCACCGACTCCGATTTAAGCCACCCTGGTCTAGAGTATCCATCTGACTGGTATAACCTGACACAAGATACTAACACCACGTCATCTACACCACGACCTTGTTGCGGAGCAGAGGATGGCAAAAGGAGACGTCCTCGCTTCCTGGCAGGAATTTCTAAAAAAAAAAATACAACAACAATCGGTGCCAGTTTTATACCAGAGATGTCTCAGGTTGATTTGTATACTTCCTTCACAGAGGGACTCTTCGGGGAGACGTGTACAAAGCTCAATCAATAGGCCCAGTCTCCCAGCCACAATGGACAGAGGAAGCTGAGAGGAGACGAAGGCCGAGTCCTGATCAATCCGTCCTTTGAGTTCCAGGATACACCCCCCCCCCCCCCACCCCTCTTCTTTCTGACCAGCGCCAGGCCAATCCGTCCGGGCAGACATGGGAGGGAGGTAGGGGGAAGGGGATGGGGGGGGGGGGGGGGGGCATCCATGCAAGATATAACAGCCACCAGGCTCATGGCAACAAACCACAGAGGGAAGGGCCGCTAAAACAAACTTTGCTCCATGCCATCAGCCATCTCGTCTACCATCAGTTTTATCAGTGGGATGTGATGTCATGGCAGTGATTATACACCCGTCACATCTGATTCAAATATGTGTCTTCATGCCAGGGGGGGGGGGGGGAGAGAACAAAAGCATCCGCTGCAAACATGCCATGCGCTCAGCCCGGGGTAATAAGCAGTCAGCGCTTTTTGTCGCCTGTAATAAGCAGTGGAGCTGTGAGCGTTTGGGTGGAGGGCAAAGGACAAAACCACACCACTATGATCTGTATGGATAACCTTCATATGTCTTTTACTACCTGACCACGTGACGCGTGACATTAAACTATTTGAACGCCTCGGTGATCTTTGGACCGGTCCTGGCATCGTGGTTCAGAAGCCATGGCCTCCTAAGGGCATGCGCGCTGGAAACGCGTGAAGGTGTGCGAGCTATAGCTACAGACAGTTGAGAAATTCTGAAAAGCCCCGGGGGGGGGGGGGGGGGGGAAGGGGAGGGGAGGGGAGGGGGGCGCAAACCCACTTCCGAATTCCTGACTTTTAAGATCGGAACGAGCGCCCCGGTCAAAGCCGCTGGGTTCCGGGTTACTGGAGTTGTCCTACGCCCGATGCTAAAAAGAAGGGCAATGGTTCAAACGGTAGCTAAATTGTTTTTTCTGTTCCGTTAAAATGGTCAGCGATCGAACCATCGGCCCCGACCCGCGAGACGTTACATGTACGCGTCCCTCGGTCCTCACACGTGTCCGATCTTGAATCTCGTGAATCTAAACAGGGCTCGTTTTTTTCTTCTTCTTCTTCGCAGATTAAATCTAGCAGACCGTGCTGTATAAAAGTCGATGGTTTGTCTAAAATGAAATAAAAACACAAAGCAACGGTAATAAAGTTCACACAGTATATTACCGACGTAACGCTCACGTCGCTACGTCACTGGGTGCCCTCTTGTGAAACTTCCCCGAGATTAAAAAAAAACAACACACACACATCCGTCTTTCACGCTCTCTCTCTGGCCTTTAATACGGTTGTATAAATATATATGTATGTATTATATATAAGTGGTATTATCACACTTACCCGAGCACCACCAGCTCGCCGTACTCCACCGGGTCTTTGGACGGGGCGCAGTGCTCCTCCTGGCTCGAGGAAAACATGAGGCTCCGGGCTTCACTGACCAACATTAGCTCTCCCGCAACAACAGAAATCACTTATCCCCTAAAAAAAAAAACACGACGGGCTCTCATTTCAGGATTTTCAACCAGCTGCGCGTGTCTCGCAAATACGGGTTTCTATTAAAAAAAATAAACGGGTCTAAAAACTACTTTGGCGTGACATGGCAAAAAAAATGTAACTTACTTGGCGGTTGAATCCGCTCTGAAGCGGACACACACACAGCGAGGAGCAGGGCCGGAATGTACCATTCGCTACTTCTCCACTTTGTGGAGGGGGGGACGCCGTGCCAAACGTTAGTTTAAAATTGTGTTTTTGACCCGAGTGTGCGGTGTGAGGTTTTAACACTACCCAATTATAGTAGCAGGTAGTACTCTTTGTATATTTTTATTGTTGTGTGTAAATGTTATCGTACTTGGAGCAAAATGTCCCTACTTGTGTCACCTCACATGATCTATGGGTCGCCCTCTGTGTTATGTAAACAAAGAGTACAATCTGGGGATTCTTAAAGGATCACTCCTTTTTCGTGGGTATGTTTGTGTGTGTTTCTATGTCTGAAAAGTTTCCAGTAGTCTACTTCATATCTAACTAAAATGAACACATATTCTCGTCATACTATCTATTGAATGAATATTTGCATCATGTGAACAGCTTCTTTTTCAGCAAACATGTATCGAGGATCACATCATCCAAGTTACACAGGCTTATGTGACTAACAGTGGGAAAACTGAAGATAATCTTCCTGGTACATTTCCTGATTATTATATCATGTGGAGAGTTAAAGGACAGGGAAATCAGGTATGCTTATTTTATTGTTGACTTCCCTGGGCCCTTTGGAGAACTTTATTGGATTATGACTTTATTGCAGTTGGCTAATGCATGTGATTGTTTGTGAAAGATAATGATGTCTGCATGCCTCGGAGGTTTATTTTCAGAATTGCTATTGCTCATTTTCATCATTTCATTTAGTAGTCTAGTTTCCTATTCTCATCTTTCTTTTTGTTGGTTGCTGGCCTACAGGTATAGGCTGATTTCTCTCAGTAATATTATTCACCTGGCTCCATGTGAGAAGATGCAAATCTATGGTCTAATAATACCACCATGGCCTAAAAATCTGCTTAATTGCTTCTTTGGAGAATGACTCGCTGATGTGGCTCATGTGGCCAAATGTCCACGCCTCATGAGAGCATCTCAACCATCCACTGTCCCACAAGTCCAGTTGTTCTCACGCCTTTCCGATGAATGTGCCACTTCTACTCTTTGTCTGGGATTCTCATCAACATTTTACTGCCCCTGTCTTGTTTTCACAAGAAGATTCATGGCAGGAGGCGCCCTCACTGCTTCAGGCCCCTCCAGTGGTCCCATTGCTTTGTGCAATTATGGCCCCCTGTTTGAACTGGTGTTCAGTTTCAAAGAGCAACATCACCTGACACAAAAACAAAAACCTAGTAGGGGGTCATTGAGGCCCAATGAAGAAAGGCTGCTATGTTCTCCCCACTTTACTTTTTTTTTTACTTGCAATTTTGTTACTGCAATTCTGCAGTACAAAAACGATACATGTGTTATTCCATTTTGTAATCTTCACGACTCTGTGAATCTGGTTCTGTTCACATGCATATTTGTCCAATAATAGTACAGAGGACTTAACTACCTCTGCTTCAGCGGTCGTGCACAAGGATCAAGCTGCATTAGGCCTTTAACTACAGGCCTGGGTGCTCAACTTAAAGCTGCTGGGTGTAATGGCTGTTTACTGCTCTTTTGTATCACTGCGTCTTACAGTCTTTTCTATGTCCGGCCAACCCACCCTTCCGCATGCACATGGGCACACAGTGGAGTTGGTTGGGGGGGGGGGGGGGGGGGTATCAAAGGCTTTCTAGCACATACCACACTGATGGAGAGCAGATGCAGGGAGTGGGCTCCTTTGCTGAAGTTGTGCTTGCACATAGACTGAATGTTTAGGAGGAGGAGTTAAATGTTACCAGGCAAGAAGCATGAAGAGCAGAGGACTACTGCGACAAGGGTTATTGTGCAAATGAGATCAACACTGTGTGCAATGACGACATTGGAAAGACAAAGCCCCTATTAACTTCCTCAGTGCTCTCTGCCAGGCTTCACACGTCAGGTTTCCTATGGAAGCCACCAGGCTTTCAGAACGTGTAGGCCGATTTAGTGCTGCTTTTTACCCACACTTCTAAATCTTTTGTCATTTAGGATGACAGGGTATTCTGAGAAGTGAGAGACGCAAGAGGAAAAAAAAGCAACAGAACAATACCTTGACTACCACTGTGTTCTTATAGTGGCTCTTATCCACAGCAAGTTTTAAATCGGCTTATTTAAAGAAATTGCACTTTGTCCTTCTGGGTTTGTATCCTTATGGTTGAAATGCACTTACTGAAAGTCGCTTTGGATAAAAGCCTCAGCTAAATGAGACGTGATAATAATAATGTAAGACATTCGAGCCTGTGCCTGTATATTTGGAGTCAGCTACATTACAGAGGACTGTGTTCACACACACACACACACACACACACACAAGTTGACAGAGGTGGCTGTTTGTTGCGAGGCTTCCATGAGGGTAAAAGCCAGCTCTCCAATCAGCTGACTGTAGCATGACAGTGTGGGAGAATGGGAGGAATGTGCTGATCCCATGTTGCTCAGCCTTTGACACCCCCCCCCCCCACAACAGTCTTTGTTTCAAAGGCCTTTTTAACATGCAAAAGAGGAGAGCAAGGTCACATCTGGTTTTACATACCACTTTCACAACAAGTGACAAACACTAATGGTTCTTGGTAAGCTTTTGATTAATCATCACATGACAAACCTGTTTATTGTGTACAGAGAAATCAGCAGAAGTTTGTAGTTGTCCGGTTGTTCAAGGTTATAAATCAAACCAGTTTGGAAGGATACATGCTGCCCCATAGTGGTAGGGAGAGAGAAGTGCAGCAGAGGACAAAGATTAAAAACACTCAGATGGTCAAGTTCAGTAAGCATCCCTTTTATTAACATCGCCTGTTACAAAAAGAACAAAATCGTCAGTGTTAATGAACTTAGCAACAATATAGCGAGTGTTGATTACAAATTATACGGGACACTTATTCCTAGAGTAGTTGCAGAAGGATTAAAACCTCTACACTGATGACCTGGCCTTCTCTTTCAACAGCCGGGGGGGTCACAAGCTCGCGTCTCTCTGGAGCTGCAGTACAGACTTGACTAAAATATGTCCATGCATCTCCATTGTCAGTCACGTAGTGACCCTTCTGATATGCAGAGACCCCTTTTGATCTCCCTTCTCCCACTCAAATACTGAGCCATAGGGTGCATGAAGCTATGAAATCATGACTGCACAATGATCCACAGTTTGAGAGTTTTGGTCAGGAGGCAAACAGAGCAACAACATAGTGTATTTCAGCAGGTCCTAAATGATACATTGAAACAATACATATCTTTAAGTTAAGAAAGAAAAGGACTGAAAACCCCAAAGTTTGATTCAACAACGTGGAAATTTGTATCACCACCCTCTATCGACAAATAACTACAAATCCTACTGCAGCATTCAAAAGAATTTCATTGAAAATACAGGTGTTTTTAAACAGAGGAATGGTTGCCACACAGTTTAAAAATCATACTGGATGTCACGTTTAAGTTAAGAATAAAAATGAACTAGCGATGCTGCTGAAAAAGAGGAATGTGGTGGGAGTGGAGTAGTGTGTTCTGGTACAGTGTCTGGAGTGTTTGGAATTAACAGTAACCAGTACCTTCTCCCTTACGGCCGGCGATGGGACTACGAGCGGTTGAGAGTCGTTTGGGGTCCCGTACGGGGGGAGGTGACGGAGGGTTGGGGGGGGGCGGTTTGTGACAGTAGTTGTGACGGTGGTAGTGAGGAGACCAAAAAGCTCAAAAGCGGTCTCTGCAGTGCAGTCAGGGTGGCTGCGGGGGGAGAAGGGGGGGAGCCGGTCTTCCTTTCACTATACTTTGGGCAGATCCTTGTCAGCCTCCTGGAGGAAAGCACAACATGTTTACTGTTAAGACTATACATTCAAAAACCCATGACACCATGTTGTTATTTTGGGGGGGGGGGGGGGGGTGTAAGAGCTCAGGAACCGGCCTTACCACTTCCTGTCTCTTGGCGAGTTGCTGGCTGACGCCTTGTAGCAGCTGCTGCAGTTCTTTGACCGTTTGATTCAGTCCTGCCGTCACCTTCTCCTTTCTGTCAATCTCTTCCTGTCGGAGAGAAAATGGCCGCTTTAGGGCTGCAACCAGCGAGTCAGCACACCTGCAGAGACATGCGCCTCGGGCTCTTACGCTCTGTGACGACAGGCTGCTGTTCTCTATCAGGCCACCAGCGTTGTCCGTCACTTTCGAGAGCTCGCCCTGGATCAGATCGAGAGACTGCTGGGCCTGGGGGGGGGGTGGGGACACACACACACACACACACACACACACACCACATAGATGACCTTAATAACCTGGAGTGGGACCCTCATTAGCAGTTGTATCAGATACAAACAAGTGTTCTTACCGTATACAGATCCCCAGCCACCTTTTGCCGCTCATTCTCTTCAGTCTCCAGCTTGGACAGGGTCTTGGTGAGCTTGGTTTTCAGCTGGAATTAATCATTTAAAAAAAGACAATCAGCACATGCTCCAAAAGCACGTTTGAAAAATTCAAACCAGACACTGTATTAATATTTATCAAAAAAATCATGTTGTTTTTTCAGTCCTTTTTTTTCTGTAATTAATAAGGAGGCTACATTTCTGATCGAGCTATTGATGGTCTGAACACAGCCAATTGATTTTCAAGATATACGGACACCACAGAAAACTGTCCAGTGACATCATGGCAAGGCAAAGGCCAGAGACAGACAGACAAGGAGTGTGCAGTGAAATTATAGCATTTTTTTGGAAGATATAGTAAAATCCCAGTGTAGAGAAGGAAGAGTTAGTTGTGCAAGTATCCCAGAGGGCAAAGGTGAGTTCACTTTCACCCTATTGACTGGTGTTCTAGCTCCGAAAATAAGAAAATATTCTCGAGTTTAAGGGTTGGGTAAGTAGAGGTTAAGGATGACGACCCGCAGAAGCAGAAGATGGGGAGCCCCGTGGCAGCAAGTCAGAGCAGGGAGGCTGCTGGGTGCAATAAGGGAAAGGTTTAAAAAGAGGAGCTCTAGCTAGAGGGGGAGCAACGCTTACCAAAATCAGCTCCTCATTCTGTCTGATAGCCTCTGTGTACGAGTCATTAAGTCTGGTCTGCAAATCAGTCAACAGATCTTTGAGCTGAAATTAAGTTTGAGATGATGTGTTTAAATGGGACTGTGTCCACACAGTCTGCAAAGCTGACGTCTACAAAGGGGCAACACTGCCGTTATTTAGCAAAGGTTTCTGGGGGTAAATAAAAGCACAGGATCCAAAGGCGCCCCTTAAAGTTAGTCTGTTGAGCGTATAAAAGTCACAGCAAGAGACGACTGTGTGAAGACCAAAACAAGGCATGATCATGAAAAGTCACAAACAACGGCACTTGTTCTTTCTCCAGCTAAGGACGTGACGGAGGATCAGGAAGGTGGAGGAGTTTTGGCTCACCTCTCTGACTTCGGTTACGTAGGTGGCACTCTCACGCTCCGCTCTCTCCAACTCGGACTCAAAATGCTGTTTTTCTCTTCTAAGCTGAAAGGCACAACAACAGAGGCTCAGAGTTACTTGTGAGATAAAACACATGCTGAAAAAGGCTGAATTTTGGAATTTATAATAACTAACGAAATACAAGTGTGTTAAGCTACAGGCTAATTGTAAAACACAACGTCGCATTTCTTTTCCCTGACGGACCACACGAGGTCTAGGAAAGATGTAAAGGAGAATTCTTCAAATCTCAAGAAACAACAACAGGGAGCAATGCTGTTGCTCAGAAAACTCACCGTGGACCCTTTTTTTGTTTAAAAAAAAAAAAACTCATTAAAAAAAAAAAAAAAAAGTAAGTAACCAACTTGACCACATGATATGGACGGCTGAATGTTGCTGTGCTTTAAGTGATGTTGCTGCATTGTACTGAGTTTCCCGTATGATAAAAGGAGGGCAGCGCTAAAGCACCTTTCCTCAGCATTTAGAGAATTGAAAACAGCAACTGAATACTTCCATATCACGTCACTCAATTAAGCAAAGGAAAAAAAATGTTTAAACTATTCGGCTGCAGCTTTGAGATGTGCGTTTTTAGTGTACTGACATTTTCCAACTCTGCTCCATCAGTTAGTCTCTCAATCTCTTGCTCCATGGCTGTAGCTTTGAGGCTCATCTGAGGGAGGAGGCAGAAGAATGATGCAATCAAGTGAGAACCCAATATTGTGTAATATTGTGCAATAATCAGTAATCTGGTGTTCAATCGGGGAGTTGCCTCCTGGTAAAGCTGAACCCATACTTCTTTGAGCTCTCCCTGTGTCCGCTCCAGCTTGCCCTTCCAGCGAGACTCCTCCTGCTCCACGCTGTTCTGGAGGCGCTGTAGGATGCCCTCCTGTGGATGCAGCAGGTACGACAGCTCAGTTTGAGGCCGGAGGCGCCGCTGCACTACGCTAGAACGTGTAACTGCTTAAACCTCCTCTCACCGTCTCCGCCAACACCTTCTTGTACGTCTCACAGTCCTTCTGAAGAATCCTCTGGGCTTCATCAGCTTCTTTCAGCTTCTCAACCAGCCCCTAAGTGCGAGAGATTTGGAAGTATTTGTTGATAAAAGATGCATTCGGGTTCAAAAAGGGAAGCTGTTGGAATGTACATTTCCACCGTATCCACCTCAGAGTCCCCTGATGCAGGGTTGGATGCTGCAGCTGAGCATTCAGCTGCTGCTCCCTCAAATCGGCGGAGCCAGTCCTGATGGTTCTAGTGGAACGAAGAGATCCAAAAAAAAAGAGACGACGTCATGACACAGGATGAGAAGTGACCCGCTGTAAGATGCAAATTCAAAAACACAATTAAAAGTTAAAAAACTAACACCACCCATACCTGCTCACTGGGCAGAGGCACAAGGGGCAGAAGTCTGTGCAGGACATCTCGACACTCAGCCTGACACACTGACAGGGCTGTCTGGTTCTCCTGCAAGGCGATGGGAGGGGGCAGAGAGGAAAAAGACGGAGGAGGAGAGATTGAGCACAGATGGTTCAAACGCTTCAGTCACTTCGAAGACAAGATTCAGAGATCATGAGCAGATATGACCACGGCTTTTCCTTCTTCCCCATCTCCTTTGCATGATGGTTTTAAAACCAGTTATTCCTCAAGTCACTCCAGTCAGTGTGTCATTATGGTCAGCATTTTAGATTATAGATTCAACAGCATTAGGATAAACACTGTCTTATGATTATCCCAAAACATCAGCAAAGTGTCAGCAATCCCAGATTCAGAGCACATCGCGTGCTTCGGTCCTCCTGCAACCACAAATACATCAATCTGCCTTCACTAAAAATTGTACAAAGTACCCTGAAACTCTTCAAAAACCTTTAAAGAAAAGGTAGCTAATTGTCCCCCTACAATAAGCAAGCATCATGCACTGTCACTGCGAGGCCTGAAGGGAGAATGGATGCCAAGCACGAGCCAGCTGGCACTTTAACCACTATTCACATTAACACGCCGTGTCAAAGGCAGCTCGGAGAAGACTGTATAGACTTGAGTACAGGCAGCGTGCACCGACGGGACACGCAGCAGCTGCCAAGGAACTGCCTGGCTCAGCTCAGAGAAGGTGCTTTCTATTGTACGCGAACGGCAGAGGAGCCGCTGCCGTGCTGACAGTTCAGCTTGCGCCTTCCCTAATGGTAAGGAGGGGAGGGCAAAAAATACTCGCCCGCTGGGACCGTTAATAGACCAGCTATCTGGTAGCCCACTCCGTTTACACGCAGCGACGAAGAGTACGCCTTTAGATTGCGCATTGCGTTGTCACAAAGGGATCTTTCCGTTGTGAGTACGGAGCCTTGACAAACAAAGTCATAAGGCCATATTCATTTTTGAATGATCACATCTCCTTCAAAAAGAATAAGCTGTATTTATATCAAGGTGAATTAAAGAGATTTTCATCAAACGATCAAATGATATTATGTTAGAAAGCATAATGGGTAGTAAAAGGCGAAGAAAAAAAACATGCTAGAAATAAGTCACATGACGGAAAGACAGGATGGGGCAAAAGTTATGACCATGAATCTCAATCTAATGACATCTAGTGAAACAATCTCTAGGTCACTGCACACTCATTTCCATGCTTTGGGCAGGGAGAAGCAGTCTGTATATTTCAGAGCTTAAACCTATAATCTCCATTTGTTAAGTTCAGAAAGCTGGAGATCTGTAAAGGGGAGTAGCTTAGATCAACAGCACAACACAAAGCCAATTGAGAGAAAACAACAGAGGAGGCAGTGTGGTAAATGAGTATGCAGCTTTGTTATGTATTGTGGTAAAAAAAAAAAAAAAAATCTCAATGGGGCAATTATGGTAAAAAACTGATTCATTTTGGGGGAGGGGAGGATGCATCAGATTGGAACTAGAGTGAAGGAGACTGAGGTGGCGTATCGAACCTTGGCGGCCTTGCTGATTTTCCCTTGAAGCATGGACTCGGTGGCTGACAGAGCTTCCATAGCACTCCAGTTTTTCTCCCGAAGCTCCTGTTTTGGTCAGTTCCAGAGAGATACCACCTTCAGTTCAGCCTCAAGGAAAATGCATTCATTGAGCCTTTAAATGACACTACTACAGTAACAGAACAATCCGGATGCATTTCTCGTTTAAGATCGCTCCACTCTGCTTTCCACACATGCTCCGACAGCTAAAAATAAGAACACTAATAGCCTTGAGTCCCAGTCTCGCACCTTGGGTGAATAAAAGAACAATCCGCGAGATATGTATTATAACACTGTCCTGGGAGTACTTTCTATTCAAAATAAGGCGGTCTGATGACAGATGGTAAAAAAAAAACGAGGCTAAATATATTTGCTTTTCAATTCCAATAACGATTTGAAAATAATAAAAGGTAGGCGAGTTTCTAAAGCTCTGAATCACCAACAAGCACCAACAAGCTCGCCGAAACATTCAAGGCCAGCAGAGAGCATAACAAGAGTCGGCTCGAAGCTCCGTTATGCAACGCTCAGCTCCAGCAATCCAAATCAAAGTAGACATCAGGATCATGTTAAGAAAACCCCCGTAGCCAGAGAAAGCTTTCCATTTGTTATCAAATGATCAAAAAAGTAAAAACGTGACTAAGTGTGAAAAAGGGAGTATGGATGCAGGGTGAAGCTCTACTGTGAGAGGCAGGGTTTTTTTTGGGGGGGGGGGGGGGACCACACAGAAGGGACGGAATGATGCCTCGCAGGAGCATAACAAAACTGCTACTGGTGTCATCCAGCTCAGCGCTGTAGGTAACCTACGTTGTTCTTCTTCCTATGAAGCTCCAGGGAGTCCCTCAGCTCGGCCAGCTCACCCTGCAGACCAGAGACCTGCTTCTCCTTTTCAGACAACCTGATGGAAAACAAGAAACATTCACAACTTCATTCATTCTTAAAAGTACTTCTACATGGAGGGAAATATGTAATATATCACTTACGCTTTCAGAAGCTCTGGGCTTGGCACTGCAGTGTGTGACTGCTATTTGGAGGGGGGAAAGACTCAATTAAATACTACGAATGACTCATGGAAAAAAAAAAAGAAGAGGAAAATAAACTCTGGTCTTTTCAGAGTCACTAGCCAAAAGAATTCCTTGCTCCAACCCATTTTTTGTACTTTGTTAACGTAGTAAAAATATCTTGGAGCCAAACACTTTTTCCTGCTTTAAACCTCTTGTTTGGATTGTTCCTCACCTGTTGATGCTGAACCTGCTCCACCTTCTCACTCAACTCCTTGGTTTTGGCCTTCAGCGTCCCGATAGCCTGGTCCTTTGCTGCAAGCCTGTGGGTGGTTTATGCTCATCATTAGTCAGATTGGCGGGGCACAGCTAAAAGGACAATGTGCTGAAGTGTTGGGGTGGACTTACTGATCCCGGAGTTCTTGGAGCTGGGTGGCAGAAATGGTCGTCTTTTCCCTCTGTCTCAGCTGCTCCATCTCCGCCTGCAGGGCAGCTAACTGCTTCTCCAGAGCCTGAGACACAAATAACTGTAACTTAGACAGGAGCTCAAAGTAGGCTTATACAACATGGACCTCAAAATGAAAACCCAGGACTTCATCCGCACAGAATGCCGCCCACCTCAATGGTCTTCTCGCTGGTAGAGCTGCCGTCTTGTGCCGCTTGTAGACTCTCCTCCATTAAATTTAGCTTCACATCCCTTTCCCTCAGCCTGTGAAGCAAAGCGAGCAACGGTTCATCGCACAGAACAGTTTTGACGTCACACAGAATCTGCCAATTTGGTTTGCAGCGCTGTCTCCACCGAGAAACCATTGATCAATACGCAGCCTGTTGTGCTGGTGGAGAATTACTATCAGGGGTGTGTATGGGGAGTGTCAGCAAGAACTTATTGTTGATGTGTTAGTCTGCGTGTTGTGGATAATTATGTGATAATTATGAACTTACGTCATCTGGAGTTCCTCCAACATAGACTCCGATGACGATCCCTGTGATCAGTGGGGAGGACAATTAAAAAAAGGAATGAGTACAGAACAATGTAGAGGAAAAAAAACAAAACACCATAAACTCCTGGTAGAGATGAAGGCAACCCACCTGCTCTGCTGTCCTTCTCTTAAGGACCTCCGTTTCATGTTTGAGTTTCTCATTTTCATCTCTTATGACCTGCACGGGGGATAGAAATGACATGGCGGCTTTAGTTTGTGATTTAAATGTAATAAAGGCAAGAAGTGGAATGTAGAGTCACTTAAAATGTACTGAGGTAACCCAAATGTGTGCGAGGGAGCACAAGAGAAAAACAAACACCTGGAGCTCCTCTTCCTTGTTGGCCATTTCTATCAGCCCCCTCTCAAGCAGGTCCTCTACAGTTTTCACATTCTCCTCTTTCTCTTGGACACTGGGTGAGAAGAAATGTTTTAGAAGGTTGTTCAGATACTCAGCCAAACCAGCTGAAGATTCAAACTATGTCCAAGTGTTCATACACACACACACACCTTCTCTGGCACTGGTCCAAAGCCAGTTGGGAGGCAGCCTGCATGGGGAGAGTCAAACAGAGAGGATGAGTCAACCAGGAGAATGCACAACCACATACCAACCTATTGAAGGAACACAGCTAACCTGATCAGAAATCTGTGCCTGCAGATTCAGAACGACTGCCTTCAGTGACACGTTATCATTGTGTAAGGCCTGCAGATGAGAAGAAGGGAAGGTGGGAGAAAGGTGCGATAGTTTGAGGGAAGGCACCGTACAACACGTTTATAAAAACACCAATAAATGAGATCCGTTGGGCAACTCAAAATATCTGCTAATGTGAACCAACCTGCCCTTACACATAGTCATTGATCCATATTCCCTCATTACACATTGACACAGCATGTTCCCACAATTCCAGTGAACCGATGAACCAACGTTGTGTTAGTATAGGAAGCGGTAGATGGTGCGCTCCAGTGACCATACCTGCATGTCAGTTTCTCTGCCGGCCCCACTGCTCCTCTCAGCGTTTAGAGAATCCTCAAGGCTCTTTCTCTGCAGCTCCTTATCGGCCAATCTAGAAAAAGAAAGAAACAATTCAGGAGAGCACGTGACAAACAAACAACTTAACATTTTCATTTGTGATGCAGCCGTTGTGTCTAAAAACATCTAAAAACGTTTCTCACAGCTTCTGAAGCTCCTCAATGTGAGACACATGAGAGATCTAAGAGAAAAAAAAATCTTATTAACCCAGATATATTTCATACTTTCTTTACTTAGCATAGTTAAATGAGGTGGACCAATATACCTGTGAAGAGAGCTGAGCCTGCATGGTTTCATTTTGGACCTGAAGACCTTTATTTTCATGCATAAGATCCTGTTAAATACAGTGTATATTAGTGAAGTGAGAAGGGCTTTCCGATTCTTACAAAAAATAATTTCAACAATATATGACTGCAAAACAATATGACAACTCATTTGGACATCCGATACAAGCAAAGTAGGGTTGTAACGTTGTGGAGTATGATGTTGCACCTGAACGCGGGCTTGCAGCGTGTCATCGGGCATACTGTGCTGGGACCTCTCAATGAGCTCCATCACTCTCTGCTCCAGCATCTCCTTGGTAACCATGGCTTCAGTTAGACTGCTGTGTAGCGTCTGGATCTCTTTGTTCTTGTTGTTCATCTCAGCCTCCACTGACAAATACTGTCCGTGAAGCTCTGCACACACACACACAGACAGACACACACAATCAGCAGCTGAAAGTAGCTAGTCGATTCCATTTAATATAGTGGAAGCATTAAGTCAAAGTCTGATGTATTGTACCACCTTGCTTTGAGGCCTGGAGTTTCTCTCTTTCAGCGTTAACGGTATGGAGGAAATTCTGCAGTTCTTCCCAACCTCGTTTGGCATCCTGCAGTTGGGCCTGTGGAGGGAGGGTGATACATTAAATTTGATGAACACTATTCTCAAACAAATTACAAAAAGTGGTGTACCACCACACAGCAGCAAGTAAATGACATCCATCAAGCTCCTAGGATTCAGACAAGCTTTGGATCTGACAAAGTCAGTTAATGGCACAAACAAATGATAAAACTGTATATGTTTTCATTTAACTTTCTAGTCTGTGCATTAAAGAAAAATAGACAGTTCTTTGCAGAGACTCTTTTATGTCAAGCCGGCAACTTAACTCTACCTTTTCGATTGTTTACAATGAAAAGACAGGAAAGGCCGCTCTCGCTGTCTCACAGGAAAGTGTTTATACGCCGTACAAAAGCCTCAAACATTCCTGCTTCCCAAGCCAACACAATCCTCTCGGCCCTGGTTCCATTTTCCCACCAACGCTCCCACCCCAGGACTTCCACTGAAACCTCCTCCCATTTCCTCTGCAATGCCTCCACACCCTCGAACCAGATCTGAAGCGGTATTTGGCCCAGCTCGGTTGGTTTTCCGGCTCCGCTGAGGATAACCATAGCCCAGGCTACATCAACACATCGTGCATCTGGATTAGCGTACCTCCAGCTGAGACACATTCTTCTTGTAGTTGACCTCCAGGGACTTCCTCTGGTGCTCCTCCTGCTGCAGCTTGTTGTTGTTGTCCGTCAGCTCTTTCATCAGACTGGTGTACTCTGAACGCAGCTTGTTCAGCTCTGCTGAATTCCTATCAAGGAAGACAAGTACCCATGAGCGCTGTGAGAGCGGTGGATAAATAAAACTACAAATAGCCTGTACATGGCAGCTCACATCCTGCGACTGTGCTTACAGACGGATCTCTTAATGTGAGCTACACCGGCAGAAGAGATGGAGGATAATGTTGAGAGGACGTCTGGGCTAAAATACAACGATGGTGATCTGAAACTCAACTACAAATAGGGCCAGCAGGAATGTTTGATGAAGATGAGACCTTTATAACGCTCTGGAGAACGCGACCAGGGGTGTGTTATTTAAAAAGCAGAGTAACACTGACTTGCTCTCCATCTGGTTGGTGGCGGAGCTGACTGCGTCCCTCAGGATGCCGTTTTCCTGCTGCAGGCGATTGATCTGGCTTTCCATCTGTTCGCTCGCCTGCTGGAACTGCACAAAAAGCAGGGGGAAAAAACGTAAGAAGAATGCCCAAAAGGTCTGCGTTCCTTCGCATCCACTCCCCACAGTAGAGCGTTGCCTAATACAATGTAATAACTGTACAGTTAATAAAAGCAACTAAGTGGAAACCTTGATCTGCATAGTCTGAAGCTCCTGGTAGCTGCCTTGCGCTTTGCCTTGCATGCTGCCCAGTTCTTTCTCCATGGCTGCACGTTGCTCTCTCATCACAGCCTCTACCCGGCCTGTCTTTTGCTTCTCTGCATTAAGCTCCTTAAAGCACAGTAGTAAAAAAGGACACATTAAGCTCTTTGCTGAAACAAGTGCAATTAATCTCTACAAACAAAACATGGGTCGGATCAAGCGCTTTTGTTGAGAACATTGAAATCCAGACCTGGTTGAGCTGTTTCACTTTGTCCTTTGCAATGGAAGCCTCCTCCTGCAGAGTTGTGAGGAACCGCTCTCGCTCCTGTGCACCAGGGTCAGGCCTAGCTGCAGCCTGGCGGTGAGACACACAATGTCAAAAAGCGGGCATAGCAAGTCCAACTACAAATACCCCGTCAGCTGCAAAATGCAAATAGTGCAATATGTCCAAACACCGTATTTAACGGTTATCGAGCGCTCACTTTGTGCCAGGCATCCAAGGCATTGGGGCTTTTCTCCCGGAGGAGAACCATCACACTGACGGCCTCGGCCTCCGACAGAGCCAGACTGGACAGACCAGTAAGCAGCTCCTTCAGCTTCACCTCTGTTAAAATAGATATATACACACATGATAGGATATGCAATTTAGCAAATTGCTACATCCCCTTTATGAGATACCAAAAAAAGAGAACCAAACACTGGATCAGACATGTTTTTTTCTTGCCTTTGTCACTCTCACTCTTCTGCTTCTTGCCACTCCCTTTGGATGGTACGTCATTGTTAAGGCCCACTTGGTGGTTGGCAGGAGCTGCACAGTCAACCAGAACATGGGCTTCATCTACTGGATTTGAGAAAAAACGGGTTAATTACAAGGCCAAAGTTTCAGGCTTTCTTTTGTGTGTCCTCCTATTTGAAGAAAAAAGAAAAGAAAATATAAACGTTGCATGTGGGACAACTGCATCACCATTAGTATGCTCGGTCTTCTGCTTCTTTGCAGAATTCTTCTTCTTGCCACTTGTAGCGACTGGGGCTGCACTGTCCACAATTCTGGTTTCAGACATCACTGGAGTCTCCTTCTTCACTGGCACTGGACGCTGTTCAGCAATAACCTCCGGCTGCTGGTTATTTGCTGGAACTTCAATGAAGAAGCGGTTTGCAATTTTCCATGAGAAACCACTATGTTGCACATACACTTTGAACTGCACTCTTCGCTACTTACCAGACTCGGTCTTTGGTTTCTTCTTCTCCTTTTTCTTCCCAGAGATCTGGGGAGGTGTTTGAGCCTGAATAGGAGCCTGAGGGGCTTGGACCTGGACCTGGACCTCAAGTTTGGGGGAGGGAGGTTTCTCTACTTTGCGAACGACCTGCTGTGAGCCGTTCAGCTCTGGCTCCTCAGAAGGAGCGACTGCAGCAGTGGCAGCAGCAGCAGTGGCAGCAGCAGCAGCAGTGGCAGCGGCTGTTGCAGCCCTGGCCGCCTTTTTCTCCTTCTTCTTTCTCTCTCTCAGACCAGCAGGTGCCTCGGGGGACACTGAAACAGGCACATTGGGAATCGGGGATGGTGGAGCGGGATCTGGTGTAGGTGCAAGTTCCTCCTCTTCCTCTGGAGTGGAGCTGTTGGCACCGTTAGCAACATCAAACTCCTGAAGATCCTCCTCTGACTCTCCTCCACCTCCTCCACCTACACCTCCTCCTCCGCTGGCAGTTTCCTTCTTCTTGCTCTTCTTCTTCTCATTCTTCTTTCGGGTTTCCGGCTTGGGTGGTGGTAGCTTGAGGTCGCGTTTCTGCCGAGCAAGAACCTCATCGTAGGACGTCTCCTTCATGAAGAGCCAGAAGAAGAGGAACATGAGGGCGATGACCAGGGTAGGGGCCAGGATAAGCAGGTACTGAGAGTCGTAGATATCAACCGCCATTCTGGAGAGGAGAGAGACACAAAATATATATGCTGCTAGGTTGACAGTCAACATGGTTTGGCACACATATGTGTATTGTATGGCATTAAGGTATGTGGCTTTCTACCATTGAAGTCAACTAGGAAAAGGCTGCTGTCCATAGATCACAGGAAACAAAATCTCAAAGGTGACATGACATCATGAGGGGTGGAGGCGTTAGTCCACCAATAGCGTTGAGAGGGAGTGAATGAAAAGGACGCTCACTGACACCCCGTCCTGTCTTAGTGATATGATCCAATTAGACAACACCACACCAGCTACACAGCTTAAATCCCCCGTCTTTATATAGATTCATGTACAATAAAGTGGATCCACTTGGCACACAGCTTGGAGAGAGCAAGAGAGAAATCGCCACCTCTGGTTTAATGTGGGGCAATATGGGCCAAGAGAGAAAAGTAGCCTAAAAAGTAGAGGACTGTCTTATTTCACTTCCAACCCCCACAAAGACGATGTGGTGAAATTGGAAACTCATTTGATGGATTTGCAGGAGGCAAGAATACACCCACATGCACGTGTCACCCGATGAGGTCTGCTGCAGTTTAACCCCTCCCTGCTTCAAGCCAAGGCACAGGCTGTTCTTCCACTGCAGGCAAACAGAGTCAAGAGGTCCTGTGACTTTATCAATTTAGCATCTATCAGAGCTTTTTTCTATCTCTTTGATGCTATGCAGTAATAATGTAAGAGACCCAATGAGTCACTAAAAGCCATTATAAACCAAGTGTAAGCATTTCCAGGCATGAATGACCCTGACGAGACAGCTGCACGATGGCTGGTAAGATGTGGGGACTTTACATAAATGAATGCCATTACTCAGACAAGCTATCTGATTAGCCCCAGAAAAATCTCAACAATGATAAAAATGTTCAAACAGAGACCTTTCAGTTCCCTGGATTTTCTCTGTATTTTTCACTGGGTCAAATAAAAATTAAAAATAAGTTTTTACATCTGAAGAGACTATTACGAGGAGCCCGCGTTGTAGTCCAGACCTCTTTAGTCATTTGGATTAAGCTGATTACCCATGATAATACATTTAAGAATAACTTTCCACTGCAGGGCTTCCTGAGAACTCAGACTAAGCCTTAGCAGTGTAATGTTGACCCGGTTTCACTCCCATCCCCCCAAAATGTTCAATATTTGCGACATTTTATTCAGAAAAATTATGAAGCCTTTTAATAAGCACACTGTTTATCCTCTGAGAATATCCTAAAAACATACTGAATAAAAGAAATTGTGGCATCGCAGGTACAAGATCTTACCAGTTTATTAAATGTTTCTATGAAATGCTTATACACTTCCTCTGTGGTGTTTATAAGGCACGTGTACACTTCCTTTGTGGCGTTCATAAGGCACGTGTATCAATGCATTCTTACACACTGCATGGGCTACATAGAGCCGGGGATAAGCTCAGCCAGAACTATGTGATAGCCGCTGGTTTAGAGAGCGCCGCAGAAACTCAGCAGTCTGGACATATAATCATGAAAAAAAGACGTCTAGTTGTATTTTTCTTTGCTCATCTACTCAGCTTTCTTATCCTGTTACTATATAGTACAAGCTGCACTCTATACACACCATGGGTAACAAGTCTGTAACTGCCCTACCCTTCAATGGGTACTAAACAAGGAAGTTATTTGTTGCATCACATCAATAGCATATTCGAGGAAACTCCCACGTAGCAAATAAAGCTGTGAAGTAATTTCTAAAGCAACATTGCTTCCTGGCGTACAACATGCGGGCAGAGTAAGTGTTGTGCAGCCCTGTCCCGGCATCAAAAAGAGCCCAAAGGACAAAGCCCTCTCGGGCTGTTGGCTCCCCGGAATCTAACCACTTGACTGGTCAAGCCTCCTGATTTAGCCGAGATTTGGAAGGGAGCGAACTCCTGAGTATCATACTCAAAAAGCAGTTAGGACAGTATTTAAGAACAAGTCCATGCATCACTTCACACTTAAAACTAGTGCTAGTTCTTGGCAAAATGGCTTAAAAGTTTATAATTATTTAGTCAAAAAGAAGAAGAAAAACGGTAAATGTGCAACAGTTATGCATTTTCAGTGGCATGTTGAACTACATTCACTCACCAAGGACAATACCTTTCCTCTATAAAGTTTCAATGCCGACAGATAGTTAAAAACTAATCTAATCTAGTTTGAAGCAATGGTTCAGGTAACTGAGATATGGCCATGTCTAAATAGATGCTGTAAAGATGGCACCATGGAAATGAAACATGATCCGCAATCCAGTAATAAACTAAAACAGAAAGTACGAATTCTGATTCCTGGTCAGGAGCGATAACTACACTTGATAGTATACATATAGAATAAAGTGCAACCAAGACAACCTATATAAGAGCAAATCTACATAGACCTCAGGGAAGAAAGAACTGACTAACTAAAAGTTTCGGAAAGGGGGGCCGAGGGTTGCTTGACAGATTCGGCGTGACGGTCATATCTTTAGTCAGCACCTTTAGCGAGAAGGGTGACGATCTAGCCGGATAAACGACACATGTCTCATTCATTTTAAGCACTATACATACGTTATAACAACACGCACCGTCTCTGATGTTACACCAAGCCGTCACAGCGGTTGAGCACCTTAATGTGCCAGCACGCTCGGTCATGTCTTATTGTCGGCCTTGTGCAAACTATTGAACCTTGATACGTAATGGCAGCTGTTCTTACACCCGAGACGGACTGCTCGGCGATACACCCTGTACTCAGAAGATATAAACGGGTCTGATCTAACTCCAATACCAGCGTTAATCTTCCGTCGCTGAGTTAGCTCAGATAACTCCCCAGTCGCGCATTAATGTAACGTGAAAGCGAAAGAAGAGGCTCACGTTGCGACGACGAGCAAAACTACAACGAGATGGCGAGCAACAACAAAAAAGGGGGGGAAAGGTTCATAGAATCAGTGGAGGCTAATAATATGTAGCTAACGGCACAAGTAGTCGATAATGATAAATCCATTCAGCGAAGAAGGGCTCAAGTTTGTGCCAGAGGGGACAGAGCTGTCCATTATGAATGAGCTAGCTAACATTAGCCAACTGACGTTCGCCACGTACTGCACTTCACCCCCGGCCCCGATATACGAGTAACGTTCCGGAGAAAATACTCCGGGGTGAAACCGACGAGCGAGAATGTTCAACACATCGCTCGAGTTGATTTTATTTTTTTGACAAACGGTGAGCCCGTGTGGAGGCGTGGACGTCTGCCCCCCCTCCCTCCCCTCCCCCACGGGCCTCGTCGCGTTGCTGACCCAGCCTCCCTCTCTCCTGAAATCTCTGACCCGGTCTGCTGCTTCGTTCTTCCGTTCAAGTCCTGAGGGCCGTTCCCAGGCCCGGGTAAAGAGCTTAGCTGTGCTAAGACCGGGGCGGTGCGGCCCTAAAACGAAGGAATGAACAACATCTCGCGGACGAACACGGCGTACCTGTGGCTTTAGTTTGCCGTTCCTTTAACCGGTGGTGAAATGGCGTTGTTCTGCGTTGACCCTTGCAGACTTCCGACTTCCCAGTGCAGCTCCAGCCTGGCTTTCTTCTGCGCTATCCGTCAGACCATCTCCCGTTTCTGGTTCGCGGGGGCGGGTCATAGTCAGGCTGCTGGGAGGGACGCTTGTTTTGTGACTGCGGGTACACCGCCATGAGCCGTATTTGCGCGCGGGTTGGAAACAAAAGATAGCCCCGCCTTTTCCAGACAGCCTGGGAGAACAAGTCTCGTTTTAGGCAAAATCAAGAGGGGAGCGGTCATTGCATGACCCCGACGAGATAGCACGAGCGCATATTATGTTGACTTCAACTATATCTAGTCTATTTTTATTGTCTGTGCCATAAGGATACAACGCCATACTTTAAATAACATCTTCCAAATGAACATGTGTTATAACAGTCTTCATAACAGACCATCCAAAAGGAAACACTGAAATTCAAAGAAATCTCTTTCAACATCAAATATGTCAATCCAAACACAATATGCTTAGTAATGATACTTCAACTGATTTCCGTAAGTCCGCCTCAGGCTGAACCAGTCATTCCTCTTCTGTGTCAATGGAGGCCGGTTGCCCTGCTGCCAGCAGCTCGGCCTCGTACTGCTTCTTTAAGCCCTTCAGATACATACGCAGGCTGTCACAATCCAGTCTGGAGTTCCTGGCCGTCTGCAGGAGGCGGGTGGCCAGCTTGTACACGGCTCTCTCCCTCTTTTCTCCCGGATCACTGTGATGTTTGGCCTAGGGCAATGCAAAAACCACACTGTGGATACAGTCTCCTTACTATGCACTTGTCTGATTCAAAGTAGGATTATACAGGGAGTGCTATCTGTCACCATACCGCCTTTGACTTTCTTAGGCCATCAAAGTACCGGCTGAAAATGTAGTCTAAATAAAGAACACCCAGAACAGGTTTGGGTACTAAAGATGGCAGAACCGGAAGGCAAAAGCTGATCTTCAGGAATCCTACCAGAAGCAGCTGGTTGACTTTGGAGGCAATCACCTTGGCCTCTTGGATTATGTTTGGGGGAAGTGCCGTCATTTCTGCTGCTCTCAGACCTAGAAGAGCAGAAACAAGCTCTGTCACCCTTTTCATGACCAGGTTCAAACAAACAGCAGCTGGATTTCACATGTGTCTGCACCATAGTGTCTTTCTTCAGAGCATCCTTGATTCAGCAAGTACGTATACACCACACTCTCTCCACCGGTGTCCCCATTGCGCGTGTGCTGCACCTCCATGTGCTGGTTCTCCGCGTTGGGATAAAGAGACTCCAGCTGGCACACCTCAAGAAAGTGTGTGGCAAACAAGGTGAACGCCTGCAAACAGCACAGGCAATTCCTGTATTGACTTTGCTACTTGGGTGTAGACCTAAGAGGTGCTGCGCAACTAAACAATAAGTACAAATAAAAATATGCAGCATAGGAGTCTGGTTGAAATGTGAAAGAGGAATGTCCGTGCAGGGAAAGTGAAAGTGCGCACTCTACCTTGAGACTAAGAAGGAACTCACAAACTGAGTAGCAAATGCCGATGCCCTCCTCGGCGCTGGTGCCCCGGCCCAACTCGTCTATGATGATCAAGGACCTGTCGCTTACGTTGTGGATTATGTAAGAGATCTTTAGGGGGGGAGAGGCGCAGTCCATCATGATCGTGTGATTTAGTTCCCTTGTATGCCATGTAATTAAAGAATGTTAGAAATGTTAGAAAGATAGAAAGACACAGACATACTTCCTTCATTTCCAACATGAAGGTGGAAGAATTTGTTTCAAAATCATCATCCACACCGATCCTGGTGAAAATCTGATCGGCAACACGGAAAGAGGCATACTCAGCGGGGACGAAAGAGCCTGGAAAAATGACGTAAGGGCATTACTCAAAGACTGAGATCGATCGATGAGAAGCTGAGTGGTTTGCCGCTGACCTATCTGAGCCATGACCTGACACAGCGCCACCTGTTTGAGGTAGGTGGACTTGCCGCTCATGTTGGGTCCAGTGATGATGACGAAGTTGCTGCCCTCGGAGATGAAACTGTTGTTCGAGACGGGCTGCTGTCCGACCATCTGCTCCAGGATGGGGTGACGACCCTGCTTGATGGCCAGTGTGTCTGTGAACTCGGGGCGCACTGGCAAAGAAAAAAATGATTAATAAAGTCTATTGAGTTGTTCATATTTGTACCATCATTTTTTTGCATTTAAGAGACAGCAACACCATGAGTGAGCATTTGGCAAAAAACCTTTTGTAGCCAGTCAACTGTGACTAAATTATTAGAGTTTTGATTTCATCGCAATATTAACATTCTTATGTGCTAGTTGTTTAACTGAGAAGGGTGTCATAATATGATAGAAGCGTATTTGCTGAGGTGCAGGTTGTTACAGGCAGCTAGCTCTACTGTTCAGGAGATTTGTCTGTGTAAATACATCACATCAGCGCATACTTATGTAACAGGGGTATTCTCAGTTCAAGCCGGCTGGGATTGAGGGGGGCAGGCAGTCAGCACATGTCTATGGAGATATGCTTTTAGACAGCTGAAAGCCAGCGCTCGCCACCCACGCGGCTGACCTGGCGTGTGTTGCCCACAACCCCCAAATAAGAGAAGAAAAAAAAGGAAAAAAAGAACGGAGGCCAGCAGAGCTGCCGGCTCGGAGGAGCAGTTCCTGGCTGACATGTGTAACGTGGGCTGGGTGCTGCTTAGTGTGCACACAGCACTCCCTCAGACAACACATCCGTCTCACTGTTGAAGGTGGCTTTGACGGTTTGCCTGACTTGCACGTACACAGTGAGGCACACTGACCGTAGTCTGAGACGATGCACGCGTTGGCCAGAGACAGCAGCATGTCCAGCATGGACACGGCATCCGAGAGTTTGTAAAGGCAGTGGATGTGCTCGTGGATGGTGCTAAGCAGTTGACATATCACCCTGTATGGAGACACGTTAGGGCATTGGGCAGGAAGAATATTAGCTGATAGATAGCACCCTCTAGTGGACAGAAAAAAGAACACGTTTATTAAACTAATCTGATGTTAATAGGTTGACAAAAAAAATTGGTTGTTAAGTTATTTGTCAGCAAAGTACTTGTTTCCTTTTGATTAAGGGTTCTATCAATATTTAGTACATTGCAATTAGGTGCCTACAGTACATTAGTGTGATATCATCATCAAATCAATATCATTATGACATGATAATGATCCTCTTACACATAGGACATGTGAAAGATCTCCCTCAGGGCCTCATCGCAGCGTTCATTCATCTTGATCAGGTCTGGGTGGGTGAAGCCATAGTTGTTCTTGTGCTTCGTCACCTGCAGTAGCATAATTATGTTTTATTGTGTGCATTCCTTTTCACTGTCCCGATACAGCCTATTTGTCTTACTTCACTCCCAGCTGATGAATTCATTTTTTTCAATTCTTGGTTTAGTTATTTTTTTTAATAAACACTCCCTCTGTTGGATCATACCTTGATGAACTCTGAGGGGAGTTTCCCTTCAGGTAAGACCCCTCCTTCAAGCTTCATTTGAATGAAGAAACCTCGAGCTGTGCTGTAACTGGTACGCATAGGCAAACTATATTTCTCCTTCATCTGGCTCACCAGCCCTGTGCAACAAAATGCCATTTCATGAGCTTGGATGTATAGATAACATTAACAAACATCGTAAACCAATGACATCAACTGAACGGCCGGATCAAACACCTGCGATGTCGTCCACTATCTCAGTGTAAGCTCTGCGTGCAATATCGAGGAACTCGTTGATGTTGGGGCGGACAGCGTAACACTTCTGGGTGCGTAAGTTCAGGCTCCCCTTCAGGTAGGTAGTGTCCTCATTAATCACCGTCTTGATCTGTTCGAGGATCATGTCGAACCTGAGGAGGACACACATGCGGTGGAAAAGGTCTGTAGACAGTACACGAGAGTAGATGTTTGTCTAACGAAGGCACAGGGCTTGGTACCTGTTGTCTTCCAGCGAGGCGCCGTATGCTTTGAGCAGAGCGGTATTTCCATTCTTCAACGCCATCTGTTCGTAAAGCAAAAAGTAAGAATGTATACAATGCTTTTATCCTCATTCTATTCATGGCTACAGGGTGATGTTGAACACATTTCACAAACCCTTAACCGTGGCACCAGGTCCAATGTGTGTTTCAGTTGAATGATGTGTGTAATTTTTGCTTCAGCAACCTGAGCCTGTTAAAACAAAGCAACCGTAATGAAAAGGGAAAGAAATACAATAAGGTTTAAAGCATTCAAAAACAAACACACATGAATTCACTTGGGGAAAAGACATTCCACAGCGATTAAATCATCCCACGCAATTGTGCTGAAAGTACTGTACGTACGGTTTCCTGCTTCGGGATTTGGACAAGAACAGACAGCAGCTGGTCGATGTCAAGGAAACGAGCAATGGCTAAGGAGTGCAAAAGAGCGGATGGTCAAAAACGGCGTTGTGCTACCAACTTCAGCGTGCTCTTTATTGATCGTTTCTTGAATTCCTGACCGTTTTTGAGGTCAAAGAAGAGCTCGTTATCGCGCAGCAGCTCTTGTATGGTGTCCAAGCGTATGTTGATGGTGTCCACATCAACGAGAGGCTCCAGAATATTGGAGCGCAACCTTCTCGCACCGCCGGGCGTTTTAGTGTGGTTAAGCACCCCTAAAAGAGTGTGCCCGCTCCTGTGGAGACGAACACTTACTGCACATGATCACGCTAGAGAGATATTCTACAAAGAAGATGATGCCGTCGCCCCGCCCGCTTACCTGTGGTCTCGGTTATTGACGACCAACTCCAAGTTAGCGGCAGATGTGGAGTCGATCATTGCAGTCTGTTCACTCCCTCTAAAGCTCACTTTGAGAGACTTGCCGGCGTAGACGGAGTTCTGAATGAATTCTAAATACTTCAGCAAAGCAGCAGCTGCTGCTAGGCAGTAATACCTGAACAAATCAGTTTCAACTTCAAAACAGTTTGCACGGCAGTACATCTATTTTTATCACGATATTATACGCAGTGGCGTACTTAGCCTGCACTTCCATGAGGACGGTTACATATTCTGGAGCACACAGCTGCTGAATGTACTCCAGTCCTTTCTTCTCATTAAAATACTTCCTCTGGATAGCAGTGAAAGATACACCCTGACAAAAAAAAAGCAGAACAAAATGCAAATATTGCTGCACATTCACCTGTAACAAAAACGCATCAATCATATGGCGGGGTGCACAATACACAGTATTGATCAATCGTGTGTTTTGTTCATGACTCATTTTCTGCATTGGTACCGGGAAGTTCTCTGTGATGAGGCTGAACAGCTTCGTCCTTTTCCCCTTCTCACTGGCTGTGTCTGGCATAAGTATCTCGAGTGGTACCAGGATGTGAATCTTGGTTATCACCTTCAGACGAGTAAAAAATGAATGACACAGGAGATCCCTCTATTTCAGAGGCTTTGCCGTGTGTGGCCAATGATTAAACAGCCAATCAAGCATTTACGTTATACTTTAAAGTTTGAGCGTGACTTGGTTACCTTGGCATACGTCCCAGTGTCTGAAAACTGAGAGAGTATAAGCTCTGGACATTTCAAATTGAGACAGGCCATGCCAATCTCTCCCCTGGCCAATCCACGCCCTTCAACCACAGCCACAAGCACAGAGGCCCCAGACGAGGCGGTCGCTGAGGAGCAACTTGTCGCTGCAAAAAAACACAGGAATCGAAATTAGAAACGAAGCATCAGCCATTCTCAAAAAAAAAAGATGACGTCGGGCTCAAGTACCGGTGTGATCGGTCAACGGTGTGCGTGCTGGGTGTGTGCCCCCAGAGGCCCCAGCGAACCCCGGTGTCCTCCTGAGCTTCGGCGTTCCTCCAGGGCCGCGGAGGGACGGGCTGTCCGAGGTAGATGCAAAGAGGGATGCATTCGTCCTGCCTAACCGGAAGCTTGGATCGAACTCATCTATGGCGAGAGGAAATACTCCATATTGTTACTGCCGTGCCCTGCCCACAGACGTGGTTTGATGCGTTATAGATGCGGGCATTATTGTTATAGCAATGTAAACGGTCCTTATTGTAATGTATCGATTTTTTTTGCCACTAACGCTAACGTAACGTTAAGTGTTAACGTTAGCTTAAACTACTCCGGCTATCAATGAGATCACCTGTGGAGCCTCGGGGGAGGAACGTGTCATGGCTGGAGCTCGAACTGCCTTTATCGAAACTTTGGTGGAATGAAGCTGGGGGAAAATACGCGGCACCGTCCGATGTAGTTTCATATGGTCGGCTTCTGTCCGTTGGGGACCGTCCCCATATTTGTCCACCATCCGAGGTGTCCATTACAGCCTCTGTGCTGCTGGGAAACATTTTAGTCCCTCGCAACGGCACAGGTATAGTACCAAACTAATTTATTAATTAGTAGAAGTGATAATGAGGGTAACAAAACATAAAACGACGACTGCTGATTTGCGAGAAACTCATTAGACAAGAAGTATCACCCTAATTTGTCAGTAAACTGTTAGCTTACGTTAGCTATTAACTAAATAACTGTTAGCTACTAAATCGGTCTGTGCTAGCAGCGCGCGAACAAAGCAACGCCTTTGATTGGAGCGTATTCCCACATCAGTCACGTGATATTTTTAAACCAAGATGACGGATTATATCATTGAAATTACTAACATGGCAGCTTTTGAGTTCAAGAACATGGCCTGTGTCTGAAAATATTTGTGTGAGTGACTTGTGGTGGAGGCCTGACATATCCTCAGCATTATTATAGGACGGAGCTTGTGTAGTTTATATCCATTAGTAGTGATTACCTTAATCACTACATATCTCAAAGCAGCTGATAGCTGCTGAAGGGACTGCCATCACGTTCACTTTTCTTTTTACAACATGGATTACCACATTTCACAGATTGAATAGTAGCATGTTGCTGATAGTATGTTATCCTACAAACAATATAACCTTTTAACCTTTTTTGCAACGTGCGTTCGTTCATTCAGTTCGCTTTCCCCGGTATGAATATTTTACTCTTTTATTCTGAAAATAATAATCAAACCGGAAACGGTCTACTTGTTCCTGCCGGGGCCAACATGGCGGCCGACGCAGACCAGAGGGATTATTTCGTAAGAGAAATTGAGAAAAACGACGGGTTGACTCTAAAGGTGAAGCAGTGCTACTTGGGAGACGTCGGCTGCGTCGTTTGGGACGCGGCCATCGTTCTGGCAAAATATTTGGAGACAAAACAATTTTACGACCCGTCCTCCGGAGTGAACGCCTGGGCTGGGAGGACGGTCGTGGAGTTAGGAGCCGGGACGGGAGCGGTTGGTTTGATGGCAGCAACACTGGGGTGAGATGACTGCTTACTTTAGTTTTTACCCTTTCTCTCAGTCCTTGGTGTCGTTACATATGCTTGTATCGCCTAAGACGAGCCAGTAACGTCAGCTGGTTGCTGCAGCGAGTGATCAACTGTCATTGCATCCTTTTTACTTTGTCTTTGTGTGTGTGTGCGTGTGTGCGCGCGCGTGTGTGTGTGTGTCAAATTCCACAGAGCTGTAGTTACTGTGACGGACCTGGAGGACCTGCAGACCCTGCTGAGTCTAAACATCCGGGAAAACCAGGCACTCATCAGTAGTGGATCAGTAACTGCAAAGGTACTTAAATGGTTTGTACTAATGTTTTTTTTTTTTTTTGGATTACATTTATAAACACTTTCAACAAGTTGCGAGAATGATCAACATGCTAACCTGTTTTTTTTTCCTTTATCCAAAGGGGTGAAGATGTGTCTCACTTTGGGTCTCCCCCACATTATGTCCTGATGGCAGATTGCATCTATTATGAGCAGGTAACCCTAAGCGTTTTCTACCTTATCATCCAAACTTTACCCTTTGCAAAGTTGCGCTGAATCACCATCTTTGTGAAATCTGAATAAATCTTGAGGCACAGCGCTGCATTCATCTTTGTTATTGACCTTAGTTTATTTCCTCACAGTCTATTGTTCCACTAGTGGAGAGCTTGATGCTGCTCTCTGGACCAGAGACCTGCATCATTTGCTGCTACGAGCAGCGCACAGAGGGGGTCAACCCCAACGTGGAAAGGCAGTTTTTTGAGGTGAGAGCCAAACTGTGTCTTCCATCTGTGATGATAAATAATGAAGTGAAGATAATACATATTAGGAAGCTGAGCTGTATGGCATCACCCTCAGTAAGTTTGGGTTTTGTTTCTTCTTTTAGTTGCTGCGCCAAAATTTCAACTGTGAGGAGATCCCTTCAGAAAAGCAAGACCCCGAGTTTAGTAGTCCAGACATTCACATCCTGCACATCCGGAGGAAAGTCTGATGTGCCCATAACAATGTATCTTCGTTCCTGCCCCCTTGCACCGTTTTGTTTATGTGAAAAGGCGTTAAATATTATTGTGCTGGTACAGTGATCAGATTAAAAGAAGACCACTGTAAAATGTTTTTTTCATACACTATTAAATACAAGTTTTTACAACATAAGTGTCATTGGTCTGTGAAGTTGTACATTACAGGGAGTTCCAATATTTAATTCCATTTGTTTCAGTGAAAGGGGTTTACAAATAGACTGAGAAGAAACTGAGCTATGGTTTTGTTCATAAAACTGCAGGAAACAAACATGAGACGTAATGTGCTAATGCTGTTGAGGCCTGACCTTTTTCTGCTGTGTATGATAATATAAATACTGTCATACCCACAGTCACATGTAAGATGATTGACATTGTTGACCTTTTCCCAGAGATGAGCTAACTGATGGCTGTATTGCTTTAAGAGAGCTTTTCACTGTAAATGAGAGGATTTCTACAGTATACTAACGTGTAAGACCTCTGTAAAATCCGACATTTCCTGTTTGGACCACTAGGGGGCGATGGTTACTAAAGTCCAAATGTGTGTACATTATTTGAATAACAACAAAAAACTGCAATTACGGTATGAAGTCATCTGCTTAACTTGAATTCAAGACCTGGTTGTAACATTATCAGAATTTATATACATTGAAGGAGGTGAAAAAACAAATTTCTCAATCCATTGTTTATGTTTACGTAGTTAACCCAGCTCTTTGAGACCGATATCGTTGTGCGCTACTTCCTACGAGCCTTCTGTGAAAGGGGAATTCCGCCCTAAGCCCCGGCTGGTGGATCATGGCTCTTTTTCAAGCATAAACTATGAAGTAAGGCCGTACTCCCACAGGCATGCAGGGGCCCCTTAAAGCCTTTCATGCTGCTCTCTGTTTACACAGTGGAGCTGTAGTGTAATGAGCGGGGTGGCCTCCAACGCACAGACAGAATTAAAAGGGTATGATTTAATGTTGACGGGGTGCGGTCTCCACTAAAGGTCCCGTTCAAATAATCCAATCACTCTAAAGAAGAATGTGTTTGGAGCGGAGTTTGATTATGGATCAATAAGATGCTCCTGGTGCTCATCCATCTCTTTCCTCCATATGGATCCATTACCTAACCTTGCCTTAATGTGCTTTTACTGTACGGCAGGAACATCTGTGAGGGCGTGCGGCCTCCGGGTCATGGATTCTTTACTTAAATGATTGATTTGATTGGTCATGTCAACAGAAACAAGCAGTTCTTCAGAAATGTAATTAATGCCAGATCATCTTTTAAACACAACGTGAACTGAAAACACATTTACCAGAACCGGTAGAACCCCCCTCATAATCACTCCCTGTGGCCCTTCTCTGAACTTTCCCTTTGGCCTGACACTAAGCCAGCCTATTATCGAGGTCTCCTTTGGCTCTGACCAGGATATGTTCAGCTAATTAATTTGACTCACAGCTGGCATCAAGTTCATGTCCCCCCAGTGTGACGAGGACGGCCCCCGGAGGGGTTTATTGGCAGATTAGACGCGAGCGCCACTGTTTCCACCTCCTGTCCACAGGATCAGTCGAATCATTTAGAATGTATTTTCCAGTCTGTGTTAACCCCATGTAATGTGTATATAATGTAGTCATAATCTTCTTGTGACTAATTAGGCCGTCACTACGGGGGGATCGGGGAGGTTCTGAGTAAATGAGGCCAGCCCACGGTGTCGTTGCTCTGTTATCATCTACATGTAACAGTTGGTTTCCAGTGACCATAACGACTCAGCACTGAACATGTGGCGTAGAAGCTGCATGAAACCGAGACAGAATGGGGGCATGGTCTGCCAACAGATGGTGCTATGAGAAGAAATAACTTTTACCTGCAGGAAGAACAAACACAGTTCCAAGTCCTCGCATATAGGCCACACAGTGCGCTAAACGCGGGCCGATTATTGATTAACGCTCTGTCCTGTCTCGTGTGTGCGGTCTGCACTTTCCACACGCAACAAACAAGGTTTAAAAAAAACATCAGGGTAAAGTGCAGGTAACCCCCCCCCCCCCTCCCTCCCTCCCCTCCCACCCACCCACTGTTTTTGTGGGAGGAGTGCAGCTCCCCCTCAACACCAGACGGGCGGAGGGGAGCCCGACTCGGTGCAGCCTGTGTGGTGTGCACCACTGTGCTGCATCGCAGCCAAGTGACACAGAAGATCCTTTGTGTCACCGTCATCATGATGCCTGGAGCCGAGAGACGCCGTTCCAGAAAGGAAGACTTATTTTCTCGCCAATTATTCGGGAGGGGCTCAAGAATAGACATCAAACTGGGCTGATTAAAAATAGAACAGGGCTGCAGCAATTTGGGACTCCTCTGATCGTGCAAAGGTGTCCACTTTCCCCTTTTTCTCTTCATGCTACACGTAATGCTTCCCTTTAGGACAGAGCATGTGACCACAGCTCTTTAGCTCTCATATCAAGATGCCACGATGCAGAACAACCATTTTATAGAAACACAATGCTGAGTAAACCCCCCCCCCCCTCACCCCTGCAGGGGAACAGTAGGAAGGCGGGGAGGGGGGGGGGCTGTTAAGACAGCTGTGCTGCAGTTGAGAGGGGGCACAAATCCAGTCCTGTGAGAAGGAGAAAAAGAAGGGCCCTTTGCTCCATTGCTGTGATTACAGGCCCCATATTAGCACCATACCACACAGCACGGATTGTCCATGTCGAAATTAAAAGTGCTGATCACAACAAGCCTGTCGGTGTGTGGGGGCTGAGAGTGAATACACGCGGCCGGTTGCATGCTGCCGATGGTTGATTGACGGCTCTCTGTAGTCACTGCATACTTTGGGATGAAAGGCATCCTGTGCGGACTGAGGAAGATGTGTCAATCCAATTTCCAGATGCCACGTGGCAAAGGTCAGATCATGCGTTTGCGTACTGTATAACGAAGAAGAACCTCAAGAAAAACAGCCAGTTGATTTCATTTAGCTTCAGAAATAGATGCACCAGGGTTTCTAATCGGCCATAATCCGCCCAGCACTGCTTACATCTGAAGGTTGTTAACACTCTGCTATGATCCTCTTTGCTCTGTGTGTGTGTTACAGCTGGGAAAACACAGCAGAGAGAAATCTGGTTCACACTCACACAGCTGGTGGAATCCTCAAGAGGAGGCGTGCGGATAACTTTTAGTTTTCACATAATGGAATATAAATAGAAGGCCTGAGGCTTGAAAAAAAAAAAAAAGTAATGTTTGTAAGTGGATAAAACATGATCATGGGCCAGTTAGACTCTACAAACAAGCCTGCAGGGTTAGTGGCTTAAATAATTTAGTTTCTGCTTGTGTAAATTCTCCATCTATCCATTTACAAAAACTCGTGGACCACCAGCAGTTCGTATAGTCGTCATACAATCGTATCGTTCTCTGAATTTGTCATTTCACCACAGCATGTGACCTTCAGTTGCAGATATGAATGGAATGTACGTTGGACCAAAGCCCAGAGTGCACCTTGGACTCCTCAACCTCACATTTTCCACCTCACTCCGCTGGGCTATACCACAGCACGTCTCTCTTTGATTGTTTCCAAAGTGAAAACCTGCACCCCGCTCACCTGCAATGACACCAACTAAAGTACCTCCTAGAATATAAAACAACAAAAAGAATGCACGCGTAAAGGCAACCAGGGGCCTGCATGCAGCACGCCATTCGAAGAGTGCTAACCTCAGCAAGAAACCCCAAACATCTTTACGCCACTTCCGGGTTTGTTTTTACACTTCATGACGCAACACCTCAGGGGAAAAAAGGCTACTGGAGGCACAGAGAACGTAACCGATGTTTCAGTGTCCTTGAGGATGAGCAGACATTGAACAACGCCGCCCCCCCCCCCCGCCTTTGTGAGCTGTGGCTTGAAGTAGGTGTTCCCTGCGACGCAAATAAACTGCTTTAATAACAATGTGTTGGCCAACGTGTCTCAAATCCTACAGTTTCTCATCCAGCTGGCTGTGTCTGTTGAACTGGAGGCCCGAAATTGCATTGCATCAGTGCTACCTGCGCAAATGTTACACCGCGGGGGGGGCGCGTTATGAAGGGAAGTGAAGACACCGAGGAACACTAACCACACCCTAGAAAACCACAAACATGGTGCTGCTTTTAGAAGCTATAAAACCATTCACTTCAGTGAGTCATAGCTGTTTTTAATCTTTGTCAAGTTGACGCAAATGACACCTCGCCCCGTCCAAAGGGGGAGGGGGAGGTGAGTTCTCATAGTGCAGGTCTGTGCTCACAGAGAGCCGGGTCTCTTTCGGTTTCCTCCCCACTCTTCCTCTTTTCATGTAGAATAAGAGGAACCGAAGGGGAACTTGCAGCGCGACCAGAACGTTACGATACCGAAAACGCCAAGCCACACTGGCAAAGATCTCATCAGGCCGTGGTCATAGGAACTTCCCCAACAAATAGGCTTTGGGGCCTGAGAAAAGTCTGTCATAGACATGCCCATACAAAGCACTGGAGGTTTTTAAGTCATTTCATTTGTCTACTGTTTGAATGATGTGAAATAGTCAGTTTCCATCGGTGAGATGCTAAAGGGAAACGTGGCGGTGCCGTAGGGGACACACTTTTAAGTCGACCCCTACACATGCAGTTCGGCCGGTGTAAGCGGGAGGAATGAAGCCCATTATACCAGCTTTCCTCTATGACCTCTCCTCTAAGAAGGTGTCTGGAAATCCAGCCAATCACAGAGGGAGCTGCCATAAAGTCTCATCTTTACATCAGGGGGGAGGTCATAAAGCCTTGCTTACAGTTCCTGTCTTGGCCCCAGGGGACCCCAGTGTTACCAATGAAGCTGTGAGAATCATATGGTTGTAATGAAGTGGAGGGAACCAAAGAGACCATTACAGCCCAGTTAAACTGCAACGTCGGCATCTAATGGAGGCCCGAGACCGAGACCGGAAACAGAAAGCACGTATTTGCAAATGGATCCTTTCTGCACGCGCAGTTTTCGTTGCAGATTATTTAGATTCTAGACCCTTCATTCTAATGGGGAAGTATTTAAATCACAGCTGCAGTGCTGTGTGAGTCGTGTGGAACATCTCAGCTTCCTGTCTCTGTCACCTGACCCCGTGTGACGGAAACCTCCGTGGTGCTAAAGCAAACATCCTGAGGCCTCTACAGCGACGCGCTAAGCACCAGCGCCGCCAGCCGCCATGATCAAACAGCCAATCGCTCGCAGACGCAGACCTGTGTGTGTAGGATAGAGCGCACAATGTGACAGTGTGCATTCTCTTCCTCCAAATGCAAAACGAAAATAAATGCAGACTCTGTGCTTTTTGAGCAGCGTACAGTGGGCCTCATGTTCCTAACATGTTGGAACGCACGCACATTGTGGGTACGTGGAGGGAAGGCCACAAATAGTTGCGAGTGGCTCCCATGTTTAAAACGCTGCAATAAATGCTCTCATTAGCCACCGGCATCTGCTCATCGCTAACTCACAACTCGGATGTTTATCCTGTTGACATTTCTCAAACACCAGCTCTGCATTAAGGGAACCTTGGACACACATCATTGCCGCTGAATGAGAACCACCCTTCTTGTCCCAACCAAAAGCAAAAATCAGGAAGTTACGGCCGACAGCTCAGCATCGACTCAGCGATGCCTCGCAACCAACAGGCAATATTCAAAAACAATTTGGCTGTGTTGCTCCACCACACCATGCCAACTATCGTGTGGTTCTGTTGTTGTGCCCAAAAGACCAGCAGTCGGACTTCCTGTTTTGTGCCCCCTCCCAGTTACTGGCAAGGGAACTTAGGCCAACCACTTATTGTGGGTGGACATAAATCCTCTATGAGGAATCTGCCCAATGGCACTAAAACAAAGACTTTAACAACTCGGACGTCTACTTTTAACTATGCGCATTCTTTTTAATGTTGCGTGCATATATTAAACTTAATTTGCTTAAATTAATAAAACTTTTGGCCGTCCTAAAAAAAAAGTTTGAACACTCACAGGCCTTTAAGTTCCTCTACTCTTTAGAAAAAAAACCAAATAGACATAACAGATTTAAAATCACTTTTTTAATAAGACATTACAATGACATTGTTCTGTACATGGTTCCCCCCCAGTCAAAATAAGAGTAAGAGCTGCACCCCTGGGTGTCTTCAACATGTCCACAGTGACCAGCTCCCTCTGACTGCACGACAGATGGACTGATGTAGGGTTACTGTACTTTCGTACTCATGCTACAGATATAGGCTATCATATAATGTCCCAATGCTGACACTAATCAACTGTGGTATCAGGTTAAGAGGCGCGCAGAGCTGAATGACATTCCTTTGGACAGATTGAGTCAACTTACGTGTTACCCAAAAATCAAAATGCATCCCAACAAGCATGTTTAAGTTACCAGAGGCCTATTTGATTCAGCACAATTAAGTATCAAGACATGACACTGAATAGGTCAATTGGTAAATTATATAACCCACCAAGGGGAATTGAGATGGGTATCACATGTCTCGAGTAGTTTTTTGTTTCTCTGATGTGAAGACTGATGACACTGAGTTGTAAGCAATGGTGTTTATTTTTTGTTTTTCCCTTGCAGCATTCAATATCATTAAGAAATATTTTTCATCACAGTACTGCGTTCAAACAGATGTCAAAGTCCTTCAAGTATACTGTGACATTAAAGATCTCACCTCAAGAAAAATAAAAAGATCCAAGTTCAATGCAACAGAGACTGAAGAACCTTGAATAAAGTTTTTGTCCAAGAATCAAGACAAAAGCTTCATCAGGAAGAAAAAAAAATCATACAAACAGGGCAAAGAAGAGGCAAAGGCGGTGTTCTTGCTGGCTTTAACATTAGGGCCAATTATTCATCACGCTAAACCCAAGGAAATTAATGTGATACAGGTCTGCTACAGAGCACAAGCAAACTTTAAGCCAGCAAACCAAGTTAAAGATAAATTAGTCGTGGGGTAAACGTAGTATTCAAAATAAATGGGAGATAATCAACTTCTTAACCATATTCATTTCGAGAAGTTATTTGTTACTTGCAACGGTATTATAGTTTTGACCTAAAACAGTCAGCACTCAATCATTAAGATTTGTAATTCGAGGTTAGCCATGTCAAGCCCTCATAGAGTCCATCGCCTGTGGTCGCACAGGAGGGCTGAACATACCAATTCCTATCTCGGATGCGGGTCAGGCCGAGCTTCTCCTGGATCTCGTGTGGCTTCATGGCGTCCGGAAGGTCTTGCTTATTGGCGAATATCAAGATGATGGCATCGCGCATCTCCCGGTCATTAATGATGCGGTGGAGTTCCTGCCTCGCCTCGTCGATGCGATCCCTGTCCGCGCAATCCACCACGAAGATTAACCCCTGGGTGCCCGTGTAGTAGTGTCGCCACAGGGGGCGAATCTTATCTTGCCCCCCGACATCCCAGACGTTGAACTTGACATTTTTGTAGGTGACAGTCTCCACGTTGAAGCCCACTGTGGGGATGGTGGTGACGGACTGTCCGAGTTTCAGTTTGTAAAGGATTGTCGTCTTTCCCGCAGCGTCAAGTCCGAGCATTAATATTCTCATCTCCTTGTTGCCGAATATTTTAGACAGCACTTTCCCCATTTTGAACTCTTGTGCATAAATACTTCGATCCTAACCAGAAAAAAAAGTCTGATACCTTTGCTGATGATTATTCACTTTTTATAGCTTCCGCTTAATGGGCTTACTTCTGGAAACATGTCTCAGCGAAGAGCATTTGAGGGAGAATCGAAAAGTCAAAAAAGTACACTCATGTTAAAACCCTAACAAATAGTACCAAATGGCTTTTTACTCGTGCCTACGGTGAAGTTACGATCAAAGCATAAGACGGTTTGAAGGCCCTACACACAACATGGCATGGTTCGACTAAGAACTTGGCACCAGCTGTTGCAGGACGTTCATTTTGTTGCCAAAAACAAAACAAAAAAATCAACCTAAGGCTGTGTGACCAAGACAGGCCGAGGCGATTAAAATGTGCAGAGAGCAGACACCGCAGGTCGGCAAGGCCGTGCGCAGGCCGCGGTACTTGTGAGTTCCGTCTGGCGTCCGGTCCTCCACATCGGGTGCGCCCTTGTTCTCTTCACCGCTACCGGAGGAGAAAAAGCAGCTTTCGGCGGCTAGTCCATAAAGCGTCGCGCCGGGTAACTTCACCCTCGCTGCTGGAGTCTTTGAAAGAAATCCTCGGTGACTCAGCGACACTTATATCCACTCATGCGAGTCCACTTCTTATCTTCCTAGAAGAAGAAAAAAAAAAGGAGAGATTTAGGAGGAGGGTCAGGCATGCCAAATTAGCAGGGTCTGGCTCATGGCTGCTGAAGAGGGCTAGTAAGCTAACATTAGCTAGCTTGTAGCCCAGCCAGCTAGCCTAAGGCTAACTAGATAACGGTACTTAGCTGTCGCAAGCTAATAATATCCAGATACAAAATATATGCGAAGGAAACGACACGTTCGACTCGGACCCCCACCCGAGTTAAACGTGGAAATAAAAAGCAGTTTACCTCCTATCGCTCCCTCCTGTCTGGATAAATACACCCAGCTCTCGTCTTTCTCCTTTAAGTCGAGCTGGTCGCAGTGCTGCTACACCGGAAAGGTGTGGAGCTGCATTAACCGCCACTTCCTCCCCTCGACTTCATTCAGCTCATCCAACGGCTGCCGCCTCGTACCACTCACAATACCGAGCAAGAACAATGAACTAAACCGTTATATGCCATTTATGTAATATTGTATATGTAATATGGTATATGTATTTTATATATGTATGCACACTATGTATCCGGTTACATGTTAACGTAGGTAACGATAGGATTTTGTTTTAAACGGTGCCCGCTTAAGACTTTACTGACTTATTTGGGGTTTCTTTTAAGTAAATACATTAAATATGAAACTATTAGAAATAACATAACATTATTGCTTGTGGCATTAGTTAGGTTTCAATATATAATATCGTCTGATTAGAGTGAATCTATTCGTGTGAAGGATAACACCACCCCCTGGTGGCCATTACAGGCTTCATACATTCCCTCAGTCCCATGGACAAATCATTTTGTCTTGTCTGTTTTGACAGTCCTCTACTGTGGCAAGGACTTGTCAATGTCATCTTTTGTTAAACTCATATCAAACAAACCAATGATGACAATGATATTCATTTTTGTTATATTTATATCATGGAAGAGGGAACATGTGTTGTCCCAAGCGGTCAAAGGTCCCAGATGATAAGAAACAATGTTGGTCAAATGCTGTGGTCTAAGGAAAATGATTTGTATGGCAATCACACATGACCCTAGAATACTTTACATCTAGAACATTTTGCATTTAGAGTGATCTCTGTTCAAGAGTGATCTCTGGAGCTGTGGACGGATGCACATCGTCAGGCTAGAATTGGGTTGGGAACCATTGCAACGGACGACCTGCTCTTTAGCATGTTGGACACACGAGCGTGCTGTTACAGAAAATGTATTTCACGCCAAATAACACTGGTCTGCTGAAGCCTATTTTGGGAGGAGGGTTTTAAGTTTTAAAACTGTTAAACTGTGACCGTGAACTGAGAGAATAAACATGTCCCTCAATATGTAGATGAGTTTGCAGTTTAGTGACACTGGAATGTAATTCAGTAGAAGAAAGGAATGTTTGGACAGGTTGTCTCCAGTTGCAGAGAGACTCCTTTTACTCTAAATACAATATTAGTATCCTCTTTAGTTGTACATTTGAGTAAGTTCCTTTATCATCACCAAAGTCAAAGGTCACATTTATCTTGAGGACACTGTGATGTTCTTGATTAAGCAGCAACCAGGAGTCCCGTGGTAACTCTGGATATGGACAGAATCTGTTAAACATATAGTTTAATCAAAGTGCTTTGTGGTCGCACACTCGTTGCTCTTGGCTCTGATATTTATTGTCCACATATCGTGTTGCTTCAGTGAACGCACAGCCGAGACAGTTTAGGAGACACAGAGTAAACGTGTTCACATCTCCACCACTAGGTGGCTCAATAAGTGTATTGAAACCATAGATTTAATTATATTTGACTGTATTCATGTTATTTATCTAGCTTATTACAGATGTATTTAATGCTGTTTATCCATTTTTACTTGAAGTTTAGGGTTAACCTGCAAATATACAATCATTGTTGTACACATGTCATGGAGGAGTAAAATGTGTCATTAAGCAATAAATAATGACAGTTAGGGTTAGAATAGAGAGGAGGGTTTTAAGTTTTAAAACTGTTGAACTGTGACTGTGAACTGAGAGAATAAACATGGTCCTCAATAAGTAGATAAGCTTGCAGTATAGTGACACTAGAATGTAAATTAGTAGAAAAAATAAACGTTTGGACAGGTTTTACTCTACATACAATATTAGTATCCTCTTTAGTTGCACATTAAGTAAGCTCCTCTATCATCAACAAGGTCAAAGGTAACATTTATCCTGAGTACACTGTGATGTCCTTGATCGAGCATCAACCAAGCGGACCTTGTAACTCTGGAGGAGCTGCAGAGATCCACAGCTGAAGTGGGAGAATCTGTCCACAGGACAACTAGTAAACATGTACTCCCCAAATCTGGCCTCAATGGATGAGTGGCAAAAAGAAAGCTGCTGTGCACGCACCCACCTGTTGACCGGACTGTCCACGTCCCACCCCTTCCCGACACGGCCCCTGTCGACCGTACCATGCGCGCTCCGCTTCAACACCGCATCATCCGACACATATCTGCTTTACACATCTGTATAACTTATTTCTGGTGACGCTTTAATGAAACTGTCGCTCTACGTTCACACGTCGTAGCCGCTGATTGGTCAAACCGGCTGTGGTTGGTTACCCGAACACCGGCTAACTGACCAGGTTCAGGGCGCTCATACAGAAATCCCTTTATCTGCATTTCCAAAGCCTTGCATTTCATCAGAGAAGGAACTGGATGAGACCCTGTGCTGTGTTACTCTCAAGATGGTTCATTTTCAATAATTTTGGAAAAAAACCACAAACCTGTAAGAAGGAGGAGGCTTTGGTTCATGCCAATACATAACCCTCCGAAATACATACCTCTCCTGACTTCGGCACATACCACCTGCTACTAATATAAAATGGAAAATCATTATTCTTTGGCCTGGTCAAAGGACAACAGGTCTCAGGGGAGAGTCCAGACTAAGAGCGATTCAAAAACCCTGATGTTTAGCAACCCACGAAGCACAGTCACCTGGTTTATATTTTACTGATATGATTATATATTTAGTAAGAGGTTTTAAAACCTATAAGTTTAGATAGTTGCTAAGTGAACAAACAAATTTACAGACTTGGAACGTGTGTATGCTAGAAATCGCCGCCGCGTCGGTGAACCACCTGGTTCCCCTGGTCCAACGCGTGCACTCACTCAGAGACCCCCAGTGGACTTTATAGGAATAGCAGCTAGTTCCATAGAAATGTAATTTATGTCTGGACCCGCCGGCGGGGCGGATTCGGCCCGGATTCGGCCCGCGGGCCTTGAGTTTGACACCTGTGGCCTACTGCAATCCCAATGAACATGGTTATTAGTCAGGACACAAAGGGACTCTGCACTGAGAGAAATGAGCTTCAACAATTGGTTATCATGCGCCATGTTCATGTCATGTCTATTGGTGAGGAGTCCTTAGCCAGGAGGTTTATGTGTGTGAGTTTCAGTGTCAGAGCAACACTCAAAAGCAACACAGGAGACAATGTTTTGAAAGAAACGATTTATTGAAATGTATTTTTTTATCCAAAACTCACTATTTCATTCTCACACACAAATACGCACACACAAGCTTTCTTGAAATGTCAGTGGGACATTAATACATCACAGAAGATTCTCTTACAGATGTAAAATATAAGGACCAAGATTTTTTTTTACTTTTCAAAACCAAACAACAAGTGGGGGTGTTTTAAATTGTTTACTCGTCTCAAGTCATTTGTTCGTAATCTTGGACGCAAAGAACATAAATTGACATCTAAATGAATGACAACACAGCTGACCCTGTAATTAATCCTGAATATATTGCTATTTTATTTTACAAAGTGACGTAACTGTACTACGTAACCTTCCTCTTCCCAATGCTGTTGTGTGTACTAAAAGAGTTGGAGAAGAGTTTTCTACATTTTCTTTTACTCCCAGTAGGTCTCAGGAAACATGTGGCATGTATTGGTGCGCTGGACGGAGTGAGGAGGACGGAGTCATGAGGACGATTCTTGTTGGTCGACGACAGCTCACAGTCCTCTGGGTTGCTGGAGACTCGATCACTTCCACAGAGACAAAAAGAGGACAGGATTAACAGGAAGCACTGGGGAGGGGAGAGACATTCCAGTGCTCTTGATTGCCATTGTGTGAGCACACAAAAAAAAGCAGACAGGTCAGCCTGGTGTAGAGCAGGCCGCACAGGTTTAGCACTCACAGGAGTTTGGTGGACAGCTATTAAAAGGTGACTTAAAATCTGATGGTTGATTGATTAAAAGCATGCTCACCTTAAATCTCAAAGATCATTGCTCCTTGAAACAAGATGTATAGACTAAAAGCATAATCAATTAAACATCATAAAGTAACAAAATGGAAAAATTCATAATTTACAATTAATTGTAAGTGTTCTCCCACTAGCTACACAGCTTTCCTCCAGCTCCAAATTGCCTGTGACTGGGTTTGTTGGGTATAGATGTGTGTTTTAGTGACCTAACCTCTCATGCAAAGCATGCTGGGATACAAAAGCCACAGGACTGAGAAGGATAAGCGGTTTATGAACTGGATGGGAGTAAAACGGCCACATGCTCAACGTGGGAAATGCACAAACTAGGAAAACACACGTTCACTTAAACTCATTTACCTCATCATCACGCTGCTCACGAATCTCACCAAACACAGGCTGAAATCAAACAAAACAAAGATGTAATTGAGAGGCAATTAGAGACAGGAAATGATACCATGTTGAGTGTCTAGTGTGGATATCGGAGCAGAGCTGTCAAACAGCTGCAGTGGAGAGGAGGGGTTACCTTGGGTTTTTTGAGCTGCTCTAAAAATGCCACCACTTCTTTTTTGCCGAGAGCACCGGCCTGTGACGGGTGGAGAGTGAGCAAAACAAATGAACCACACAGGTTTGTCTTATGAACTTCAGAATATCTGTCCCGAAGACCCACCAGTTCAAGGGATGTCTGTCCATTGTAGCCGCGTTGATTCAGATCGGCTCCAGCGAGTTCCCACATTTCGAGGCCCTCCAGGTCCCCGCTGGCCGTCAGGCTGCCACAGAGGAGACAATATAAGGTTCTCCCAAAATCAAATAGCCATTGGGGGAAGGAAAAAGTGTTGTGTAAAGGGACTTTTGTTGTTTATGTAACAGTGGGACAACCGGTTGAGCCCGAGTCAACTATGTAGGAGGGTCACCGAAGTGACGGCTGAACAACGGAGGACCTTTATACGATTGTTCCACGGCGCACGCTCACCTGCACAGTTCAGTCCCTGCTTTGTCCAACTCGTCTCTGAAAAGCTGCGCCCCGGCCTTCCTCAGCAGCTTCACCATCTCCTTGTGTCTGAAGTCATTGTAAGAACACGTGGGGAGTTACTAGGAGGAGTATAACATTCAGTTTGACTCTTTACTGCCAGCATAGGTTCTTCTTCATGTCATCTGGTTTGGCGTGTAAGGACAAGTTCCTTATCCCCTGCAATCAACCACCCACGCAGCAGTCACTTGCAGTGACACTTGGTGGTGACAGGAAACCGACAGTCACAGGACAGCTCGCTTTATGAATAAAAGACGAGATTTCTATTGTTTGCATCTTAAAATAATAAAAGGACATCATTTCCTCAACAGACGGATAAAAGCTAAAGCCATCAGCACTCACTGTTTGAGTCTCACCTGAAGCGCACAGCGTTCCCCAGGGGCGTGTCCCCATAGCGATCTTTGGCGTGCACTTTGACTCCGTGACTCAGGAGGTACTCCACCAGTTTGAGGTGGCCCTCGCAGGCAGCGATATGTAGGGGTGTGCGTCCGTCGTAGTCACTCAGACTGAAGTTAGTGCCCTGCCAAAGATAAACACGCACAGGGTACAGTACTTCTCCTGGTGGCCTGGTGAGATTCTGTGTTCTTAACAAACCTAAGATAAATTGGAGAGACCAAAGCCAACGTTGAATTGATCCTTTTGTTAAATATCATATGTGACAGCGACAATTTTTCGTTTTTGCGACAGACAGAATTGAGAAATTAATGTCAACATGGGGGGGGGGCTGATAGTGGAACAACAATAACAATAACAACCACGGGCCAGGTGAAGGTTGTTCATGGTTGCCGTGCAGTTTCTTACCTTTAGGGCATCTATGTCTCCGATCCTAGCGGCGGCACATGCCAGTGGGGGAGTCAGGGCCTCACGGATGGCTTCCAGCTTCTGCAGACACCACAGGTATGACCCCAAATTAGCAGCTATTCTGAATAGGTTGAAATCAATGAAGTTGGCCTTTTTTGGAATTTAATGTCAACACTGCAAGCACGTGACTGGAGTGCTTTTTCCTCCGCTTTTGTCCTTCGATCTTGTCATAGCTTTCAGCGGTTTCCTTGGTTGTGTCTCTTAAGTTTGTGTTGTGAGGGTGCCGTCACCTCCTTGTAGTTGGCGTTCAGGGACCTGGCGATGACCTGGATGAATCGGCCGTCGCTCAGAGACAGTTTGGTTTCGGGAAAGTCGGACACCTCACCGCGCAGGTTCTTACCCATCATCTGGACAGAGTTACACAGAAACCACAGAAGACACCTGAGCTTCCCATTTTTGTAATGGTTATAATTGTTGCATAATCTACATGGTACACTGGTGTCTTCTTCTTCTTCTACTCTTAAAAAAAATTCTTTTGAAAGCAGAAACCAACCTTTTTCTTGACATCAAAATCTATCTCTTTCTTGGCCAATACGTAAGAGAGCTTAGACAGGGCCGCCTCTGGAGTCATGTCTCCACCAGCTATTAGCCCTGCGTCCTTCAACACCTGAGAAGTCATAGGTATGCATATATATATGTAAGCTCTACAGTATTTTTATTTTCTACATGAGAAATTCAGTATTCTGTAAATGCAGTAGAAATGGGTCAGGATTGACTGGGGGGCAACACAACGTGCCTGTCCGGTGGCGTACGAAGCAGACACGGTCCCCTTCAGGCACTGGGTGCAGTTCATGATGATGACCCCGGAGTCGGTGGCCTCCTTCAGCGCCGCCAACAGGTCAGGTCGGTTATCGGGGGCGTTTCCGCTGCCGTAGGTCTCCAGGACTACGCCCTCCATGGGCGGCTGCAGGAAAGCCGTCACCTGGTCACAGATAAGCCAAAGGATACGAAGGTTACACACTCCCACGATTCATGGCCAACTGGACTGGCTTCTTGTCTGCATGTCATCAAATTGAGTTAGAATTAGTATTCTGTGCTATTTTTACTGTAGCCCCTTTCACTCCAATGCATGATACTTTTCACTCTCTTAAAAGCCCATCTGATGCAGTCTGTGCAACCGGTATCTCAGTCACTGATTGGCTGGCACCGGGAGGCCCTATACTATGGGGCGCGGTTTGTAAAATGTTGCACGTTCTAAAATCCTGCGAAATTTTCATACATTTAGCGTTATCATATGGATAAAAAAGCAGGACAATACTCATTAGAGACAAAATCATGTAAATACATGAAACAACTTTTCCAAGTACAATGTTTGGCAGTAACACAAAGTTGTTAAATAATAAATGTTAAATGTAAATATAAATGTTAAATATAAATGTAAATGTAAATGTTAAATCTAAATATAAATCTAAATGTTGAGTTTAAACGTCAGACATGACGACTGACAATTACAATACTTACGGTAATTCATGCAGCAAGCCAAGATGGCAAGTCCGTATGAATTAGCTCTTAAATGTATAAAAAAGGTGCCTGGTTTAGTCAATGTTTTTCTGATGGAATAAGCATCAAAAAAGCTTTGACGCTGGATATATGACCAAAGAAGCGCTTGTACAGCAGAGACACTAACCCCTAACACCTAACCCTTAAATTAAAGTTAGCTATATTTTATTGCAAACCGTAGTTTTGAACAGCCGGTTATCTTTGAAGGGAAAATCGTTAATTGCATTTTAATACATTGTGGAGGAAAACGTTGCACCAAGCTAGTAAAATTGTGATATGTTTGATTAATGACATAATTTTGCGGGATTTGATTTTTTTTAATTAACCAAAAATGATTTAAAGACATCAGATTATAATTGTGAAAAATAGGGAATTCTAGTTTCATGTAAATACTAGCAGGTAATGGGGGATTTGTAATGTGATTATTTTGTGTACTGTCCCAGACAGTGTGTACCACAAACAGTACCAAGAAAATGAATAAAAAAGAAAATCATCAAACTACAGGCAGCTGGATGATTCCCCAAAGAGAACACATATTGATCACTCTGACGTGGGTCACATCGACCAAAAACGCTCTGCACATGAAGCGGGTCCTAACGGGGACGGAGTGGACATCGATGGTTCGGTTCTGGTCCTGAGCCACTCACAGTAGCAGTAGTGATTCCTGGGAACAGCCTGAGCAGCCCCACGTTACAATTCAGCTCGGTGCTGACATGAAATTGTGCTGTGTGGTCTGCCCTCCGCACCGTATCCCAGTTGACTAAAAAGGACGAAAAAAATAGAAATAGGTTAAAAGTGGAGAAATGCAGAAATGTTTATTTTACACGTGGCACCAGCGGCTCACTTAAAAAGTCCACTTCAGCGATGGCCAGAGGATCCAGGTTGGGAGAGGAGAAGGCGTCGAAACTCTCAGCATTCACCTTGGTCACACGGTTCCCTCTGAAGAGTTTGTTGTAGAAGTACAAGCACACCTGAATGGAGGGAAACATACATTCACTGCACACACATTTGTTTCTTTATGAAGACAAAACCCTCTCAACAGAGCAGGACACATGCATGAGGAGATGGTGTCCTGGGTAATCTTGAGTCTTTTTTCTATTTCTTTCACAAATAGGCAAGTAAGTATGTTTTCTCTTTGAGGCTGACAAATGTGTCTATTGATCAAATACAATGTCCCTTCTCCCTTTCCTCACCTCAGGAATGTCAAACTGGCCTGCGATCAGCAGCGCCCCCAGCAGGTTGTCTCGGCCGTCATTCCTCATCCGAAAGATCGGCACCTGAAGTCAGAACGAGTCTCGTCTTAAGAGGGCAGAGAATGTTTGAAAAGGTGGCACGGACATTTTGTTCTTTTTTTTGGTCTCTTAGACCAATTTCACACAGCAGCACTTACCTGAGATCCGGTGAGGATGATTGGTTTGCACAAATGTTCACACATGAAGGACAGGGCCGAGGCTGTGTAAGCCATGGTGTCTGTGCCGTGCAGGATCACAAAACCGTCAAAGTCGTCATAGTTTTTCTGGAGAAAAAAATAAGACCACATAGTTGTGGATTATTTTTAGATTCCGGCATCTATTTCTCTTTTTTTACAATGTTATGTGATCATATTTATGAGCAGTTATTGTATTATGATTATTGTAAGATTGATTGATGTCTCGCTTTTTAAAAGCCTAAATTTTTCTGTGTTTAATTAGAAATGCAGGCAATCAGAACCATATCAATGAAATGGATCCAGCAGCAAGTACCTCAATGTCCTTTCCAATTGTACCCCAGTCTTCTATGGAAATGTTGGAGGAATCCAGCAAAGGGCTGTACTCTAGAACAGTGTACACAACCCTCTTATTGTGTTCAGTCGGCCTGCAAAAGAGAGAAGTTCATCTATGAGGTGTTGTCACATAATAATGCAATCGAAATAAGTTAGAGATTATGCTGAGAGAGTCTGAATTTCAGACAGTAGCGAGCCTGTTGAGTCCCACAAGGACACAAATACCGGAGGCTGCATTATGTGTTCCCTTTCCGCAAAGACTAAAAACATTAATTCATTTAGGGCATTTAAACCTGTTTAACCTACAGGTTGGTATTTGGCGTTTGTACTGTTTGTACAGGCAGAAAACTTCGCTCCAAACCACACGGTTAAACAAGTGCCTATTAGTCTTCATCGTGCTCGTTAAACAGAGTTGGATAAAGTTCTGGTTAAAAATGAGACGTGAGTTTGAAGAAGGATGAACCAAGCTGACTTTATGAAGCGAGGTTGGAGAGCCATCTCAGGTTAGGGAGAAAGTCTGTGTTTCTCTTTTTCTTCCAGTCACAAGGCAGAGAGCCTCTCGTGTACACATATTCATGCTGCCTGTGTATGGAGTCTAACTCGACACAGCTCCACCTGCGACAGCGTGACCGGCTCGAGGGCCATGGAAAGATTTTCTTTTTAATCTCCCTTTTAAAAGGGAGGCCGTATGGTCACCCCCGACAAAATCTCACTTATCAATCTTTTCTTTCATTATATAAAAAGCTCTTGAGCAGATGATTTTACACATACAATCAGAAGACGAATCCTGTGTAAAGAGCACAACATGGATAATCATGGGTTGGCTTACGGCAGGACCAGGGTGTTGTCTTTCAGGCCGATCTCCTTGGCGTACTCCTCATCGTGGAGCATGGGCATCTTTCGCAGTCCTTTCACTAAAGCGTTGGCCTCTGGGGCAAGCCCTGTTGGTGAAAATCATATGTTAAAAGGGATACTGTTAATCAGGGTTACTGTTAATCAGTGGCAGTTCAGCGAAACAGCACAAGGGGAATTATAAAACAGCTCCACACCAAACATCAGTCTCATACTGAACCCTAGTGGCCGTTGTGAGGAAAAGACTCAAAGTTTCCATTTGCAGCCGAGTCTGCTCAAAAAAGGAACTGCCTGACCATATATTTAACTTTTGCAAGTTTGCCAGTGTGATAACAGGAAGTGCACCAGCAACTGTATTTGAACTACTTGTTTGTGTATAAATAGTCGAGGGGGGTGGGGGGGGATAGAACATATTTGTGCTACGTGCAGGTAGCCACTAACCTCCATCCTGAGGCGTCATCCCGATGGTCCCTCCGGTGTAGATCACCAGGACTCTCGCCTCGGTGGGGGGGGGCTGCGGGATCTGTCTCTGAGCATTCGGGTCAGACATTTCGGTCAGGTCGAGCGAAGGCAGGGGCCGTACCTTGAGATGAGGGAAACTCTGGGTTGTCTGTTTCAAAAAGGGAGATAAACCTCAGGGTCAGTCACTAAGGCAAATGAGCCTGTGAACCTAACCTGGTCGGGAGCAGGTTTTCTTCAATAAACATTACAATACATGTCATTTAGCTGACGCTTTTATCCAAAGCGACTTTCATTGCATTTCAACCATAGGGACACAAACTCAGAAGAACAATAAACAAGAAAGTACAAAATCCTCAAGTCCTTGTGACATTCTAGCTTTCTTTTCTGTCTTGGTTTTATGCAATCATTCAATTACTTAGGATGAACATTATTTTATTGTTTCCTTTTAATTAGTAATTATACTTAATATAAACAGGGGGGAAATGTTGGAAAAGCTACAATAATGTTCCACTTTAGTTTGACAGAAAGTCTGTACTCAAGATGTTGTGTGATAATCAAGATGTTGCTGCGTCAATGTTTCTACATCCGAGGATACGAGCACTTTTTGCCAAGAGCCCCACCCTGTTTTAGCATGTTTAATTTCCAACTCTATAATCCTGCTCCAAAGATGAAAACATTTGAATAGTCTAGGCAGTGGGTCAACTCTGTCACCTGTTTGCAAACATTAAATATCCTATTTTGATGATTTTACAGTTTTTCTAACAATGTTTAATTTAATTGCATTCTTCTAGCACTTGCTGTACGGGTCGTTTACATCTTTCAGTAGAACATTTAATAACACCCTCAGAATAATGATAATACACTACAATGACATTTGTCATCAAATTTGGTAGACGTGATCGAAATCCCTTACCTTTGTATCTGTGGCTTTGCAGAGTTCCGGAGGTCCAGTGGTGGTTTGCGGAAAGAGGACCCGTCTTATATACAGTAGGCTACACTGTAAAAAGAAATTAAGGGGGTTCAACTTACAAAGATAAGTTCAAGGGCTGCCTTACACTTTTGAGTAGAATCAAATTGGATTTACAATTTGGTACAACTCATAATGTTGCGTTTAACTTAGCTCTGGACTAATGTCTGTAAGTTCACATGACTGTTGCACATGTTTATTCAACTCAGCAACGCAAGTTTAAAAGAAACTTAACTTATTATCATGCATTGTGTTCACTAGGTCCAACTAATCTAGGTCTAAATAATTTCAACTCGCTTATTTTAGTTAAAGTTACTTTCCTAGTTAATTTTACTTAAAAGTATGCATTGTTTCAAACTACAATTTATAGTTATAAGAAACACCATGTCTTGTTGCAAAAATGTTATTTCTTGCATTAAAATAAATAGTTTTTACATTATAACGTGCTGATATCTAACAACTTCTATACTGTATTTAAACAAAATATTCAGTGGTGTTAAACAGAATATTCACAAAAGGTTCAGACAGAAAAACCTTACAAGTCAATGTAAAATGGACTTCAATTTACAAATAATGAGCAACCTCATACATCTTTCTTGAAGCAGTTCAAAATGTCTGCAGCTCTGTAGACCTCTGGCACTCTTGGGACCAAGTCATCAACGATTGCGTCCAGCTGGCCACGTAACAGCCGCCCTGCTTCGGATCAAGGACACTCAGGTGGCGACCAGGTGGCAACCTGAGTGTCCTTGATCCACTGAGAGATGTCTGACTGACGTCTCTCAGTGGAGGTCCGCTCACCACCTGAAGATCAACCCCGACCAGACTGAACTACTTCTCTTCCTCCGTAAAAGATTCTCTGAGCCGGGACCGGACAGTTGACTGCTAGCGCCCACTCTGACTGCTAGGAACCTCGGTGTGACGCTTGACACCCAACTCTCCCTGACTGCCAACATCACAGTGACAACACGATCCTGTAGGTACACGCTCTACAACACATTGGATGTTGGAGAAACACGGATAAGACCGCTAATCTTACACGTGCAGAGGTCAGTGAAGTTCGGCCGGCCATGCGGACCCATATCCAGCAATCACCCTGCATGCACTGCAGCAGGTGTGCGACTGGCAACCAGTATTCGTTTTACCCTGCAGGTGCATCCGGGTCGCTCCAAAGTCACGTTTAGTCTTGTGCTCAGCCACCTGCATACAGGGAGCGGATAAGGGCAGACGGGTTTTCAAAAAGCGGCAGTTGCCTGGGGGGATTTTTGGCGCGTACACCCACCGATACGACAGCCAGTGGCGGGGATGGTGTGGTGCAGGGGTCAGCCTGGACGTGTTGCCGTATGCACCCGGCTGGTGGCTGTACAGTGAGGCCAGGAAAGCGCACAAGTATGGCCGTGAAAGGCGTCCCTCCGATAGACGGAATGGAGCGGGAGGAGATCCCCTAGGAGAGACAGAGACCCCGCGTCCGCCTGAAACAACTGCAGACATTTTCGACACAGCGTCCATCATTACATGAACGTTGGCTTGATTCAATTATATTTTTCTAAATGTCCTCTGAAACATTAAAAATGATAGGTCTGCATATACTTTGGTTCAACAACCGGTCCAAAAAAAAGTTATCATGACGTTTTTTGATCAAATCCTTTTTTACAGTGTTTGCTCACTTTCAGATACAGTAAATCATGTGATTTAGGAGAAGTTGCGAGAGAAGCGAATTAATTGTGAAACAGCCGCTCACCGCAGACACGCAGGCAGCTAAAACTGAACCTCTGTAAGTTGGACACAACCTAACCGAGAGACGCTGGCCCCGAGCCAACAAAACAGGTCATCAAAACGGCTGCTGGTCAGCCCGGAAACAGCGCTGGAAGCGGCGGTCATCCAGGCGCACTTCCTTCTCTGTTCGGCGACTGATGAGGTCATGAACCCAAACACAACACAGTTTGCGGTGCCGAGGTTTGTGTAATTCACACAAAAAATAAATAGCAGAAATAGTGGTTATTTATTGCCAGAGGCTGGTAGACCGCGGCTACCCATAGTTAGCTGTAGATAGTTACTGCTCATTTCTCCTGTTGGGTATTAGCAGTGCGCTGATATTTCTTTGTAACTGCTTTCTTGTGGAACCACACAAACACACAAACACACAATAAAGAAGATTGGAATCACATTTGCATCTGCGTTCTGTTTGATGCACTGCTGTGGTCACACATCCCCAACGAGCTCCACTTACAGTCCTAGAGCTGTCAACCCCTCATTAGATTTATCTTTCTCGTATTAGGGGTACAAATAACAACTAATGTTTTTAAATACATGTATACTGCCTACTGGTGGTGTAAAAGTGTCTGAAAAGGGCCTTTTGGGGGCCTTTATCATATTCAAAAGTTGTTAAATTTGGCATGGATATCTGGACTGTTAAAAAAAGTTTCTGCCCCCAATGTCCGATCAACTTGAAAGTTGGCACACAGGTGCTCTTCCACATGCTCTACAAAAAAGTCAACCATGGTATGCAAATGAGCCTAACTAGATTTTCCGCCATTTTGAATTTAGTGAAAAACACCTTTTTTTCAATCCAGTTTGATTGTCACGAAACCTTCAGTGGATCATTATTGGTTCATAATGTGCCTTTGATATATTAGAATGGTGCTGATAACTCATTGTCTTGGTGAGATATGGGCTAATTCACTTCATAGGGGTGTGGCTTAATCTGGCAGATTTTTAACTTCCAAATGACTTGACGTTTTTTTGGCCTATTTTCATGATTTCTTACAGTTGCAAAAGACTGAACACCTCCCAGGGATTAAACCCAATCCTTTTCAAAATCGCCCAGTGTGTTCCTGAGACCTTAGGCTCTAAAACTTGCATTTTGCCGGAAGAATTTCCAAACTGTGTGTGTAGGGAGCATTTTCAAAAAACCACCATTCGCCACGAACATTGAAGTTGTTGCTTAATCTGGCAAGATTTCTAACTTCCAAATGGCTTGGCCTGCCCTCACCAAAATTGCAGGATGTGTTAACATTGAACCCCTGAACACACCCTAATTTTTGAAGATTAGGGGGCGCTGCATTTAATCATTAAAGATGTGTCTTTTTGGCATATTTTCATAATTCCTTATAGTTGTAAAAGACCGAACAGTTGAACGGACTCCACATTGTGAGAAATAAAATACGCTTTAAACCAAGAAGCAAAGCCGTAAGCTGTTTATTCACAAGACACAAGCTATAGTCGTGCAGTAGCTAGCGCGTCAACAACTTTTAACCTGTCTATGCAGCCCCTCAGTGGCTTTAAGTTCGGCTTAGCCGCTACAACATCATTCACCCATGCATACACTAATGACAGGACCTATCATACACAGTGGCAACTGCCAATCAGTAACTAACATTCAAACACTGTAGTCACAGCTAGAGGAGCAATCCTGGGATTAAGTGTCTTTCCCATGGACACATTGACATGCAGGTTAGCTAGGCCTGGGATCTGCCTCTGATTGGAAGACGACCACGCCCCCTACTCACCCACAGTCACCCTAAGCTAATTAACAACTAAGCTAGTAATTAATTGATGGGCCTCATCAAACAAGCTAAAAGTTTAATAAACATCGAGACGATGTAAAGGTAGCAAGATGAGTGGGAATCTGAACCTAAAGCAGTGTTAATTTCGGCAGCTATTTCTGATTTAGTCTAATTGACAAAAATGCATGTTAGTTTTAGTCACATTTAGTCATTTTAATCCTTAGTTTTAGTCGACGAAAACTAATTACATTTTAAGTCTAATTTTAGTCACATTTAATAGCCATATTAAACTCATTTTCTTCCCTTCTCAGGCCCAGGGACCCCCTGTGTCTACAACTGCATAATATTCTATCTTACAGTACTTAAGTTGTCCATTAGATATCCCTCTATCTATCTATAATTAATTTATGAACCTGGTCGTCAATTTATTTTTTTATATCCTACAATCTCCACGCATATCGGTCTCTGAAGTTCCGCGGCTTTAGCCTGCTAACAGTTAGCTAAACTGAGAAAGCTGAGCTAAACCATGGAAGCACACACCCGCACTCACCGAAGTAAATGGTCGTCGCGGCCCGCGTCGGTGCACAAGAACCACCGCTGTCCCCACAGTGGCCGAGGGGTCTGGGTCTCTCATCTTAGTCATGGGAAAAGGGTCGTTAACGAACATTTTTTGTGTTCATTTCTAAAGACTCGCATTAAGACATAACTTCATATCACTTTAATGAAGACGCTGCGCTACTTGCAGGTCGCTGTGTTGTGCCTTATTCTCGAAAACAGTTAGAAAAAACATTTACGGCAAATCCTGTCATGAACATACTTATTTAACGTTACATGGAATTTGCATGAGGAGGAGGAGGGTCAATGTTGCTAAATACCCAACTGAGATCGGCTTATGCCGCTCACCGAGGACACACACACACACAGCTGAGACTGAACGCTGAGAGTCTCAGCAGTTAAGTCCTAAACGGCCCCTCATAGAATTCAAAACTTTTTGGTGACGTGAGGCTCAAAGCGTCCGGTAACGGCAAAACACAATGAAGAGGCACCGTTTACTTGAACTGATAGTTTCCATCCTGCACAGGGTGTCCAACATTGGCGCCACATGACGTCCCAGGACAAACTGTGTGTTCCCACGGCCAGCAGACAGTGATCATGCAGACAGAGCTCACTGCCGGCCTGCTGACCTGGGCCTTGCCCTCTTTGGGTAAAAAATACTTTTTGGTTAGAAACTTGTCTGACTTCTATTTCATAAAAAAGAAGAATCATGGGTTAGGGCAAAATTACATTTCTGATCTCCTAATACCTTACGAACCACGACAAACCCTTGGGTCGTCTGGGACTGGTCGACTTTCTGTTCCCGGAGTCAAAACTAAACATGAAGAAGCAGCGTTTGGTTTTTCTTCTCCACTTATCTGGAACACTTTTCTCCTGAGTCACTCATTTCCTTTAAATCCACTTTTCTGTTTGTTGCTGCCTTTAATTGACCAATTCTGCAATTCATAACTCTTTAAATTAAACTGCAAAGTTTATTCTATTTGTAATGTTTTAACATATTTTTTTATAATTTTAATGACTGTTTGTCTTTAATGTTTCAAACAATCTTCCTGTTAGTAAATCTCCTTGCTTCATGTTAGGATGTTTTTAATGGTTTTATGTGAAGCACTTTAAATTGCCTTGTTGAAATGCCAAATGAAAATATTAATATTTTTATTTCATATTTATTTTCTGTAGTTGGTGATGGTTTAACAAGATTGAGTTCAATAGTTGTTCATCAATCCGTTACTTCTAAATCACATGGTTTACTGAATCTGAAAGTGAAAGCATAGCCCACAGTATAAAGGGTCCGTCACTGCACCACCATCACTGCACCACCACCACTCTGCAGAGCCACAGATACAACAGTAAGGGATTTATATTATGTTTGCTATTTTGATAACAAATGTCTCTGTAGTGTATTATCATTATTCTGATGGTGTTATTAAATATTCTCCTGAAAGATGTAAACGACATACACATCCAGTGCTAGAAAAATACAAATAAATGAAACATTGTTAGAAAAATTCTTACTGTAAAATCATCAAAATAGGATATATAATGTTTGCAAACAGGTGACAGAGTTGACACACCGCCAAGACTATTCAAAGGTTTTCATCTTTGGAGCAGCATTAGTTGGAAGATAAACCTGCTAAAACAGGGTGGGGCTCTTGGCAAAAAGTGCTCGTATCTTCGGATGTAGAAACATTGACGCACCAACATCTTGATTATCACACAACATTTTGATGAACACAATGTACCTCTGTGCAAAAGAGTACAGACTTTCTGTCAAACTAAAGTGGAACATTATTGTAGCTTTTCCAACATTTCCCCCCATTAAGTATAATTACTAATTAAAAGGAAACAATAAAATAATGTTCATCCTAAGTACCTCGAATGATCATCACTGGCACCACAAGATTCTACAAATTGACGCACCAACATCTTGATTATCACAATGTAGTGCAAAGGAGCATAGACTTTCTGTTGTACTAAAAGTGGAACATTATTGCATTTCCCCTCGTTTAAGTATAACTGCTAATTAAAAGGAAAAAAATTATATAATGTTCGTCAAAACTAATTAAATGATTGCATAAACGAAGACAAGAAAGAAAGCTAGAATGTCATATGGACTCGAGGACTAAAAGATGAAATTGTTCTTTCTCGTTTCTTCTGCGTTTGTATCCCTATGGTTGAAGATGGAGTCATTGTAAGTCGCTTTGGAGAAAAGCGACAGCTAAATGACATGTAATGTAATGTTTTTTGAAGAAATAATGGGCAACGTGCAGGCGGTAACTTCCCCCTCCGAGGTGAAAGTCCTGGTGATCTACACTGGAGGGACCATCGGGATGACGCCTAAAGATGGAGGTTAGTAGCTAGGTCACAAATATTTTCCGTCCGATTTGTTAAACTTCAATACAGACAATTATCTCCTGCATGTCAAGCCCAACAACATCCTCGAACTGTTACATTATTGGACAATAAAGTAGGGGAGAACGGGGTGATTTGTGATGTGCACAAGAAACTACCCACATCCCAAAAACGTGGTGATACACCCAGAAGGGAGCAGAAGTTTATATTCCCCTGCAGCATTGACAAGTGGGATGTTAAGTAGTAGCCAGATTCAGACCCACTAACACTAATTTCAGTTTTAATGTTATTTATTATTTCATGTTATTAAAGAAATCAAAGTCAAAATATTTTTATTGTTGTTTCTACCAAATGACATGCATCATTCTGAACAATATATCACTGGCACAATTTACCGTTTTATTTTAATTAAAATTTAAGTTTTCCCCCCAAAGGCACAACTTACACCGCACTAGGAGTAAAATGTGCCACGAGACCACATTTTTCCCCAAAGCTATATTTCTGAAACAATTTAGTTCAGATCCAAAGTTATTGTTCTCAAAAGTCCTTCATTTGAAGGCACAACTGTCAGAGCCTCACTTTAAAGTCACTTTGAGTAAAACTGGCACAACTCACCTCACTTTCGCCTACAGCCTCTCGTATGTTATTGCTGTAGGATGTTTGAAACTGCCTGCATTATTATGTCCTTAAAGCATATCGTTAACAGAACACAGTCTGTGGTTCCATATTTATGACGTTTTAAGAGAAATATTAAATGCTTTGAATTCACGTCTTTGCGCAAATTTTGTTGACCAGTTCATTAATTATTATAAAAATTGTAATGACAATATTGTCTCTCTTTCAAAGTTATGTTACAACATGATACATTAGGAACAAATGTGTCGGTTGTTTACGGTTGTTGTTTATGGACGTTTTGCACTTTTTAGCCAATTGAAAAAACGTTGAAATTAGGTCTTAGACATTCAGACCTCATTGCAACTCAATTTCAACATATGACAACGTTGAAATTACGTTTAGTGCTGACTGGGTTGAATCCCAAATTGTAAATTAGATCATTATTTTAGTAATGATTGTGGGGTAGTTCTGAAGGCACCGGTGTACCCGCTGTGGTGGCAACGCATATTCTCTCAATGACTAACTAGATGCTGACAGAAGGGATTGGGCAACATCTGACACCCTTAGTGAGGCTGCTGTAAGTACTTCCAAAGGTCGACTTACTCACCTGGTAAAGGTACCATATGGCAGCAAATCACTGTAGAAGGTTGCTAAATATTTACATAGAATTTAACAAAGGGGGCGGTTTCAAATTCAGAGACTGTTGAATAAAGCAGGGAAAAACCTCTGTAAAACATTCATATCCTCCCAGACTACGGTATTGCTGTACGTCACTGAGCCGCCCCAGAAACTGTTTAATGCCACCCATGTTTGGCGGATAATTTCCCCTTTGTCATTCTGTCTAGATTTCTGACAGTAGCTCTCATGAATACTTGTAAGAAACATAACTTTTCTGGGTTTTTCAGCCCCATTGCCACAATGCTTTTCCTCACGACGGCCACTAGGGTTCAGTATGAGACTGATGTTCGGTGTGGAGCTGGTTCATAATTCCCCTTGTGCTGTTTTCCTAAACTGCCACTGATTAACAGTAACCCTTTTACCCTTTTAACATATGATTTTCACCAACAGTGCTTGCCCCAGAAGCCAACGCTTTTGTGGAAGGACTGCGCAAGATGCCCATGCTCCACGATGAGGAGTATGCCAAGAAGATCGGCCTGGAAGGCAACAACACCCTGGTCCTGCCGTAAGCCAACCCATAATTATCCATATTGTGCTCTTTATCTGATCGTATGTGTAATATCTTCTTGTTAGAATGGAAAAAAGAAGGAAGGAAGGCCCGCAGGCCGGAAGAACAACTAACTAACATCAGGAAGAACATCATGTTTTATAATCCTTGTTAGACAGACAAAGGAAAGATTTCTATCGGCCCTAAACTGGCGTAGAGGAGGAACAATTCCTCACCCTGCAACATAAGGTCTCCTAACTGAACGTAAACATAATCGAACAAAGCGTGAGTGTTGGTGTCTGGTGTGTCTCTAACCTCCATCGTCCTGCTTGGCACATCCTGCTTGCCTTCTGGCCTTGCACTCTTTAACCAAAACAGGAAAATGACTCTCTGACTGAGCACTAAGAAAAAGCTTTTAATTATCAATCTGCTCAAGAGTATGTTTAAAAATTCAAATATTGTACTGCAGGTATTCTTCATTTGTTTTTAAGCTTGCATACATTCTGAATTTGTACATACCTAGAGAAGACTATCACACTATTTTCCCATTGTATTCGGAAAAAAATATTAAACTTAATGCAATGTATTCTCAGACCAGGGAGGACCACCAACCACAAACCACATGGAAACTGATCATTTATTTCATCGGTGCTGTAGCACTGGTTGCATGTGTTTGAGAGTGGTTGAATGTCTCCTCAGTCCTTGAAGGCTGCAACATGCTTCTGCTTCTGCGTCTTGTGTCGACGGACTCGTTTCAATTCATGGTTCTAAAAGGCTTGCTTGTGTTGCAAAGCAATTCACCGCCAGAACACTAGGTCAAGACGACCTAGAGAGTGACATCTTTGTATGTGGAAGACGTCGGTTTGTTTATTTATTTATCTGAGACTTTTTTGTCCCGTGCATCGCCACTGCTGCATTTCATCGCTTCTTTTTTCGGACATTTTCGTCAAGTATTTTCGTCAACAACTTTGTACACCCCTCGACCGGCAAACCGACGTTTAAGGAGATCTGCGTCCATGAATTGGACAGTCCGCCAATGAGGGGTAGTATAAGTGGTCATGTTTACAGATTTTTCCGACAAAAACTCTTTAAACTGATTCATTCTCTTGTGGCAAATCCTTGTTTTAATAATAGCGGAATTATGCAATGAAACCGGAAATGTCAGACTCCAGAAAAGATGTAGTTAGCAGACCAATCAGAGCCTTGCAGGTTTCATGGAATGGAATTCATGGAATTCATGGAACAGATGAACTTAATATATTAATAATTTGAAAGGCCTGAGCCAGGCATAACACAAAAATAACTATTCATTTTACTAAAAAGTAATAGAAATGTCATCAATAATATATTAAATAAAATGTACATATGATTGAAATAAAGTGCAATTAATGCTTCAGCAGTCAATATTTTGGCATCACAGAACCAGCAGTTCCTCTTTAAATCTTCATTGAACCACTTTAAGTCAGATTTAGAGTTTCCAGTCAGTGAGATGACAGACTTCTTTTGCATCTGTAACCCATTTTTCTTTAAAAAAATCCCACCTGCTTTCCCAGAGCTTTGGATCTTTGGTTTCCATTTGACACTTTCATTTTGACGGTTTCAATGCTTCCTTGGAGTCATGCAGTGTAAACACCAAAAACCAAGCAAATTTTCGCCACGTTTACTCGACTAGTTGTAGTTATTTCACTTCATTCACGTCCCGCTTCATGCGCGAGCCTGATTTCAGTTACTACCAAAGATTCATTATTTCAACAGCGGCGCTGTGCGGCCCACCGGTACACATTGAAAGTGTTTTGCGGCCCTCGTGGACAATACTAAAAACTGCGCCCCCACCTACTACCTAGGCCCACTTTGAACCATATAATAGTATAACTAGTGCCACAACCTGGAAATGGCAGAAATCGTATTACCCGACCCAGTTACCCGAGAATTTGCAGCCTCCCAATCTCCCATGCTGGCACAGGGAGATTATGGGGGTTTGGGTGTCTCCCTGGGGTCTCACGCTGGCTTCGACAAAGGGGCCCTGCACTGGGTCCTTCCATAGGGTCAGCATTGTCCACATCCACTAGGGGTATGGAGACGGCGATAGGTTCTTCTGGCGCAGATGGTTGAGGAAGGGAAGCCAAAGGGTCTAGAGCAGTTGTCACTGGTTGAGGAACAATCTACCACTCACTGTTCGGTTCGCCATCTTCTCCATTGGTGGGTAATCTCACTGGCTCCCCAGAGTCTGGCTCACTAATAGGAGTGATTAGCGGGACTGGTCGCAGGAGAGTTCGATGAACGTGTTTGATTTTTTCTGCGTTATCCAGGGGTGCAATAGAATACACTGCTCCACCCCCAGAGGGGGGCCTTGACAACTCTGTACTTCATAGGACCCCAAACGTCCGGAATCTTCACTCTGCCTCGAGCACTGTTGTCTTTCAAGTAGACCACTTTACCCTCTGTCAGGCTACCACCAGCCACGTGTTGGTCATGTCGCTCCTTCCTGAAGCAAGCTGTTGCTTGGATCTGCTCCTCGGCCCCATGAAAGGCAGTCTGGAGGCGCATTTGATGTTCTCGCAACCAATCATTGGCAGTACCTCCAATTGGTTCCTGAATCCTGCCAAGGAGAAAATCAACAGGAAGTTAGGGTTCTTGGCCAAACATTAAAAGGTATTGTGACTCACCAGTGGTTTGATGGACGGTTGTGTTGTAGGAGAAGGTAACATGTGGGAGATAGCTGGGCCAATCTGGCTTTTTGGCCGGTGGGAGGGCCTGTAGTAGACCATGTGGGGTCCTATTAAACCTCTCACACTGGCCGTTCCCCTGGGGGAAGTGTGAGTTTTACTAAAGAAACTACAAAGCTGTTGGATCAACAAGTTCTCAAAGTTCCGGCCTTGATCCGAATGTATTTGGGCTGGCACCCTAAACCTAAACTCAAGCCTCACGGAGCTGTAGTTGGGCATGTTTTGCTCTGCTCTTCGCCACGGCTGATATTTTCCCATGGTCTGTAGCCACACCATCTTTGGTAATCACATGACCAAGATAGATTACATCCGTGCGAAAGAAGCAGCATTTCTACAACTTTACTTTCAGTTTCTCCTGTTGCAGGCGAGACAGCACTGCATCAAGAGGCTTCTGGTGCTCATCTACTGTGGAGGAGAAGACAATCACCAGGTACAGTAACAGTGTCTGAAAATGCTGTGCACCAAAGATTTGTTCCATCAACCTCTGAAATGTACCAGGTGCATTACAGAGGCCGAAGGGCATGCGATTAAACTCAAAGAGGCCGAAAGGTGTGCAAAAGGCTGTTTTTGCCCTATCTTTCTTGGCTACCGGTACCTGGTTATAGCCGCTTGACAGACCCATAGTTGAGAACCAACGGGCCCCTGCCAGGGCATCGATAGAAATACTAAATAAAACAAGCTAACCATAAGTATATAAAGTATATTTGCAAAGGGGCAAAAACAGCAGTGGTTAGAGCTCAGCTATAGCACCTGAAGCTGACATCTCTTCCCCGTTCCTGTTAACAGGGGGCACATGTCATACACACTATGTCAAATAACTCCACTGACACTGAAGCACCGCTAAGGAGATATTTAAACAGAAGAAAAACAACCACTTGACTTAAAAAACAAACATACCTGGGGATTTCACCTTATACAGCCGCACAGGGTGAGTGCTGCACAGATTTGGTGGGAGCTCTGTCACTAGTCCCCTTTGGCCCTTAGTCCTGCATTTAAGGAGAAGCAGGAAGTGATCTGGCCTGACCTGTTGGGAATCACTAATTAAAAGGTAGTGTGGCCAAACAGGTAGAGGAGGGAGGGGGAGCTCTACCCATCACATCTGTTTAACGAGCACGATGAAGACTAATAAGCATTGGTTTAACCGTGTTTTGGAGTGAACGTTTTCTGCCTGTGTAACCCCCCCACCCTGCAACTGTTGCTTAGAGACAGTGCAGAATATACAGGATATAGGGGAATATTCAAATTTAATCCAGGTTCGATGAGGAGACTGGTGAGTATTCAATTGGAAACAGGAAATGTCCACCCCAAATTACGCTTAATACAACACGTTTATTTATATCACAATTAGACAATCATTTCTGCAGCAAATGCATAATTCCACACATCAAAAGAATGGCCAACCAGGTAATATAAAAAATAAAGAAAAGCTCTGAGAACTCAGGAATGAGTTCAATCTGGAAAAACATGTATAAGAAGGAGTATCGTCTAGGCCTAGTCTAGTCTAGGCCAACTAGGCCTGCAATCCGCATGGCTAAAACATCACACACAATATAACAATTAACATTAGCAACTCAGGGCATTCAATTAAATTCATTACACATTCATGAATGTACCTTTGTATGGAAGTAGATTTGTGTCTATTATGCAAACAAAAAAATGTCTTGAGAGCAAAATTTTTGCATTGCAAGCAAAAATAAAGTTTTTAAGTAAAAATATATAAACTAAGAATGAATTATTTGTTTTTGAAACTATGAAACTATTATTTTTGCTCTCAAAACAAAAAGTTTTGATCTCGAATCATAAAGTTTTGCTCTCGGATTTTGTACATAGTGGGCGGTGCTTACGCCGCTGAATGAACCAGGAGTTACTATTGGTGGATTGACTGGGCACTCGACGTCTGTTCCGCCATTAAACTCTAACGGGAGGCGACTGTTCAGTTTTCTGCTTACTCTTAATTTACTTCATGAAAAACAGTCGACAGTAAAAACAAAGATCTAAGTCTATCAAGAGACAGACGATCACTTAAATAAATCTTTGTGCATGGAATGACAAAGATTGACTATTAAGGAAAAGATGAACTCTTTTTCTTGGTTAAACAGGGAAAATGTGACCACCTATTTACACCTGCAAAGACTAAAAACAATCATTTATTTTGGGCTGTTCTTCCCATTTAAACCTGTGTGTGTGTATGATGAACTCGTAGATGAACTTCTCGCTCTTGCAGGCTGACTAAAACCAATAAGAGGGTTGTGTACACTGTTCTAGAGTACAGCCCTTTGCTGGATTCCTCCAACATTTCCATAGAAGACTGGGGTACAATTGGAAAGGAGATTGAGGTACTTGCTGCTGGATCCATTTCATTGATATGGTTCTGATTGCCTGCATTTCTAATTAAACACTGAATAATTTAGGCTTTTAAAAAGCGAGACATCAATCAATCTTACAATAGTCATTCTGCTCATAAAATTGATCACATTGTAAAAAAAAAAAATAGATGCCACAATCTAAAAATGATCCACAAATATGTGGTCTTATTTTTTTCTCCAGAAAGAATATGAAAATTTTAAAGGTTTTGTGATCCTGCATGGCACAGACACCATGGCTTACACAGCCTCGGCCCTGTCCTTCATGTGCGAACATTTGTGCAAACCAATCATCCTCACCGGATCTCAGGTAATTGCTGCTGTGTGAAATTGGTCTAAGAGACCAAAAAAAGAACAAAATGTCCGCGCCACCTTTTAAAAACATTCTCTGCCCTCTTAAGACGAGACTCGTTCTGACTTCAGGTACCAATCTTTGAGATGAAAAGTGACGGCACAGACAACCTGCTGGGGGCGCTGCTGATCGCAGGCCAGTTTGAAATTCCTGAGGTGAGGGAAGGGAGAAGCGACATGCATGCCACCGAGCGACATTGTATTTGATTATTAGGCACATTTGTCAGCCTCAAAGAGAAAACATACTTACTTGCCTATTTGTTAAAGGAATAGAAAAAAGACTCTAGATGATTATCAATAGGGACATAAGAGTATTAGGCATCGGGTTTGATGAATGCTAAATTAAGTTTAAATAAATCGCTGAATATAAAATATGAATATTGTAATAATAATTACAAACACTACGGTGGCCGTGAAGTGCAAATCACAATGGCAAATAGGAAAACACTTCAACAAATCGTAGAACACAACAGCAAATAGAAAGACATTTCAACAAATCGTAGAACACAATGACAAATAGGAATGCAGGACAGCAAATATGAAAACACAACAACAAATAGGTGAACACAACGACATTAATTTCTTACGGAAAAGGTACCGCCTTTCTATCGGAGGACGGACCCTTCTAATTGGACAGAGGGACTGACTGTCTTTTAACAGGAAGTAGATATGAAAAACAAAGAAAAGCGCACTCTTTGACTACTCCCGAAGAAAGTTTTGCTATTATTACAAATAATTTTGATGCAGGGCATACATACGACGTTGATATGTTGCCGCTGTCGGGGGAAAACAAACATGCACGCGTAGGCAAACCAGTAGGTTCAAAAACCAGTAGGCACGTAACACCGGCACGTCTCATATCATCCCGTAGTGAATAGTTTTTCCTTCTGTACAACGCTGCTTCTCTCTACATTTTTTCATATATACTTCCTGTTAAAAGACAGTCAGTCCGTCTGTCCAATCAGAAGGGTCCGTCCTCCGATAGAAAGGGCGTACCTTTTCCGTAAGAAGTTAATGTCATTGTGTTCACCAATTTGTCGTTGTGTTTTCCTATTGATGTGTTCTATGATTTGTTATGTTTTCCTATTTGCCATTGTGTGTTGCACTTCAGGGCCACCGTAGTATGGTTGTGGACACTTGATATCATGCATTCATACAGGCTGCTGTGCAAGGTGCAACCTGCCCATCAGGATTCAAACCAAAAGCTCCATGACACACAGTCGTACTCAGGGCACTACATCCAGGAGTGTCTTACCCAGGACACCATGTCCTCATGCATGTGTCCTGCTGTGTTGAGAGGGTTTTGTCTTCATAAAGAAACAAATGTGTGTGCAGTGAATGTATGTTTCCCTCCATTCAGGTGTGCTTGTACTTCTGCAAGAAACTCTTCAGAGGGAACCGTGTGACCAAGGTGAATGCTGAGAGTTTCGACGCCTTCTCCTCTCCCAACCTGGATCCTCTGGCCGTCGCTGACGTGGAGATCTCAGGTGAGCCGCTGGTGCCACGGGTCCGTCTTCATGTGTAAATTAAACATTGCATTTCTCCACTTTTAACCTATTTCTATTTTCTCGTACTTTTTTGTCAACTAGGATCGGGGTGGAGGGCAGACCACACAGCACAGTTCCACGTCAGCACCGAGCTGAATAGGAACGTGGGGCTGCTCAGGCTGTTCCCAGGAATCACTACTGCTACTGTGAGTGGCTCAGGACCGGAACCGAACCATCGATGTCCACTCCGTCCCCATTAGGACCCGCTTCATGTGCAGAGCGTCTTTGGTCGGTGTGACCCACGGCAGAGTGATCAATATGTGTTCTCTTTGGGGAATCATCCAGCTGTTCGTAGTTTGATGATTTTCTTTTTTATGTTTTCGGACTTCACTTTATTATCTAGACCGTTTGTGGTACACACTGTCTGGGACAGCACACAAAATAATCACATTACAGATCCCTCATCACCTGCTTTGAATATAAAGTATTTACTAGGGCCGGGACTTGATTAGAAATATTAATCTAATTAATTAGAGGCTTTGTAATTAATTAACCAAAATTAATCGCATTTTAATTGCATAAATATTTGACCTGAGAACAGTGAGAAGTAATTTTTTTCACATGGATTTTTATTTTTATTCAACCAATTCCAGCAGACAAGTGTAGCAATAGCATATTTAGAAATATAGTACTTTCAGAAATTCAGGTAGCCTATAGGTAAGTAGACCTTCTGTAAACTATGTTTTTTTAAGTAGACCAATACTTTCAAGGACTGTGGTTTGTTGTTGTCTGAAGTCATGAACGCTAGTTGGTGCTCCAGTATAATCGGTCCGCCGAAACTCATCCAGTGAGAAACGTCCCGCGGTGCAAAAAATAAGTGTAAAAATGCGTAGAAAATGTTTAATGTGTTATTTTTTGTGTAATTAATTAATCTTAATTCACATTGTAATTAATTAATCTTTATTAACGCGCTAAAGTCCCGGCCCTAGTATTTACGTAAAACTAAAATTCTCTGATTTTCACAAGTATAATCTGATGTATATTAATCATTTTTGGTTAATGACAAAAAATCCAAATCTAAAATGTAATTAAAGATATTCTCTTCAAAGATAACCGGCGGTTCAAAACTACGGTTTGCAATAAAATATAGCTAACTTTAATTTAATCACACCTATTACCCACTTTCCCTTCCCTTCCTTGTCATGTAAACTGCCATCAAGGCTCAGCCCAGAGAAAGATAAGAAGGAGTTATGGGCCATGTCCAATCGCCCTGTAAAGAGGGAGGATTGGCGTAGATACATTTGGCTGCACCTCCCCCTGCAGAGACTGACTTTACTGTCTCAATCTGCTCACTCTGCCCAGCTCGGCTACCAAGACTTTCTCACAGCCTTTAACTGCCTTGTTATGAAGCCCCGTTTTGACTCTGCACCAGTCAAAGAGTTCTTATGTACTCTTATGTACCTACTGTCTGTGCTGTACAAGCGCTTCTTTGGTCATATCCGTCAAAGCTTTTTTGATGCTTATCCCATCAGAAAAACACTAAACTAGGCACCTTTTTAATGTCGCCCTCTTCTTCCGTTTCATGGTTACTGCTTTGGTCTTTCCAAGTGACTTCATGCTTGCTAACACCTTCAGATCAATTTCTCTCCTCTGTCATTTCAGTCACATGCCGTTCTAGTTATACGCTATGGGTAATGATGTAGTATAGGGCCTCCCGGTGCCAGCCAATCAGTGACTGAGATACCGGTTGCACAGACTGCACCAGATGGGCTTTTAAGAGAGTGAATGGTCTCATGCATTGGAGTGAAAGGGGCTGCAGTAAAAATAGCACAGAATACTAATTCTAACTCAATTTGATGACACGCAGACAAGAAGCCAGTCCAGTTGGCCATGAATCGTGGGAGTTTGTAACCTTCGTATCCTTTGGCTCATCTGTGACCAGGTGACGGCTTTCCTGCAGCAGCCCATGGAGGGTGTAGTCCTGGAGACCTACGGCAGCGGAAACGCCCCCAATAACCGGCCTGACCTGTTGGCGGCGCTGAAGGAGGCCACCGACAACGAAGTCATCATCATGAACTGCACCCAGTGCCTGAAGGGGACCGTGTCTGCTTCGTACGCCACCGGACAGGCACGTTGTGTTGCCCCCCAGTCAATCCTGACCCATTTCTACTGCATTTTCTGAATACTGAATTTCTCATGTAGAAAACAAAGACTGTAGAGCTGAGTGACTCAATCATGTCACGATAACTATATATGTTATATCTTTACATATATATGCATACCTATGACTTTTTAGGTGTTGAATGACGCAGGGCTGATATCTGGTGGAGACATGACTTCAGAGGCGGCCCTGTCTAAGCTCTCTTACGTATTGGCCAAGAAAGAGTTAGATGTTAATGCCAAGAAAAAGGTTGGTTTCTACTTTCAAATGAAATTCTGCTGCTTCTTTAGTTTTAAGCATAAGAAGACTCACCATGTAGATTATTTAACAATAATAATCATTACAAAAAAGGGAGGCTCAGGTGTCTTCTGTGGTTTCTGTGTAACTGTCCAGATGATGGGTCAGGATTTGCGCGGTGAGGTGTCCTACGGAGCCAAAACTAACTAATCCAGGTCCCTGAGCATCAGCTCCTAGGAGATGACTGCACCCTCACAACACAAAGGAGACACATGTTGTGGAATATTTAAATAAAAGTTCGGGAGGAAAGAATGGTTTGTTTCTTTCGAGTCTTGATGAATGATCAAAGTTGCAAAAGTCCATTTACTGCTTGCAAGCAGGAGGTCAAATACACAATCATGTATTACGGTGCTCTGTGGAGTCAAAACCCTTTTTATACACACATGTGAAGGCCATCCTCAGTGGCAGGTATGAAATATTGCAAACCAAGTTGAGATAAAAACCAAAAGTTAAGATGGGATTTCCTATAGAGTTAAACCCAACACCAAGAAGTGTGACACTGTACACTTACATTTCACACCTATCAAAGGGTTAATTTAACTCTACTAAGTGTCGCAAATTAATCTGATCTTGACACTGGATAATGACTCAAGCTCTTTCGTACAATTGACTCTATAATAGTTGAATCAACTTTTTGCAGTGTTATTTCTACTCTGCAGAGGTGTCAAAAGTATTCACATTCATTACTCAAGATAATAGAGTTTAAAAATACTTTTGTACAAGTTGAAGTCAACTCAAGCTTTTTACTTATGTAAAAGTATAAAAGTAATGGTTTCAAAACTACTTAAAGTAAAAAAGTAAAAAGTACTGTAAGGGGAAAAATGGCCATTAAGGACAAACTCTTAATGTGTAACCTTGCTTACAGAACATGTCATTCCGTTACAATATGACCGGAAGGTGCCTTCAGATCACTTGACCTGCCTCGGATGATGGAAACTTGGCGACATTCAGAGAGGCAACGCTAAAACAACAGAGGTGCAGAGGGACAAAACGTTGACCCGCGTGCTATATGACTTAAACAACTAAAACGGCTAAATTACACGAGTCGGAGGACGTACACACACGCTGCTCCCCATGGTTTACTACTTCATGGGGGGGGGGGGGGGGGGGGGGCGCATCGCTGTTATAATGATGGGAAACACTGGCCAAAACATTGAACGAATCCAGAATCCCTTAGTGTTAATTTCTAAAGCCTCGCATTGAGACGCACATAACTTTATTTAAGACGCCGCGCTACTTACAGGTCGCTGTGTTGTGCCAGATTCTTATGAGGGGCCGTTTAGGACTTAACTGCTGAGACACTCGACACACACACACACACACACACACACACACTACTGAGACACTCTCAGACACACTACTGAGACAGGAAGGCGGAAGCAACGAGGGGCCGATCTTGAACAGCGCAAAGCGACATTCTTACGCCCTTCCTTGATATGGTCCGAAGTCCGGGCTCGCCCGTCCTTGTGTCGGTTCAAGTTTATAAATACTACCATATTCAAGTGACGGAATGTCATTTCAGGACTTTTTCAGACGATAAATTTGTTGTTTAAGCAACATTTTCTGCGGTCAGTTTGTCAACATTCAGCCTTCGTAACAATTTGCCTGCAGGATGTGGGAGATGCGAGGTGCAGTTAACGGGACGATCTGAGTCTCCAGCACCGGGCGTCCCTCTCTGGCCGCAACGTCCGTCACTCTGATTTGCGTCATCTGCAGTTTCCTCACCGAGAAAACCCATAGAGTCTCTGGATGGTAAATGTTTATACTTCTCATCCAACCACAATCAAATTGACTCAATCCGGATGGCGCGATTTATCCGGATAGGTTTTTTATGTGTGTGTTTGTTTTTGAACGACGACAAGCCGGAAAACAAACCAAAATGAAACAGTAGTAACGAGGATATTTTTTAAATGTAAGGAGTAGAAAGTACAAAAAATAAAATACTCCAGTAAAGTATAGATACCCAAAATGTCTACTTAAGTAAGGTTTTTTTAAGGACACCTTTGAAACTCTGCACTTCAACACTTTTGCCTAACCCCGGAAAATTAACTCTTTAAGAATTTTGCTGTGCAAAAACGTGATTTCAACGCATTTAATATTTCTAAAAAATGTTTATATTTCTAAAATGTCATAAAATGGAACTACATACTGTGTGCCGTTAAACAATATGCTTTAAGGACTTAATAATGCGAGCACTTTCAATTATTACTTAACCAATAAGGTACGAGAGGCTGTACTTTATTGTCCAATAATGTAACAGTTCGAGGGTGTTGTTAAACCCGATGCGCAGCGGATGTGATAATTGTCTGTATGAAAGTTGTGCAAAGTTCAAAGTTTCCATTTGCAGCCGAGTTCGTTGGAAAAAAGAAACTGCCTGTAACCACATATTCAACTTTACACGTGCACTTGCTTTGCAAGTTTCTGAAGTGTCATGACTGCAGCCTCACTTGCTACTGTATTTGACCTTCTTGTTTTGATGGCCCCGGAGACGCCATCTCCACAGAGCACTGTAATATGTACTTGTGAATAAGCAATAAATTGACTTTTATAACTTTCATTCATCAATACAAATAAATCATCCTCTTATCCCGAACTAGTTACAATGAAATATTTCACAAGAATTTATGCTGTATTATTGCTTTTCCATTTTCATGAAAATACACGTTTTTAAAGCAATGGGGGCTAAATACAGATTTTATGGATGACGGGCTGAATTCAACCAGTTGTGGTCTGTTAACAAGACGGTCAAAACATTGTTTGCATTTTTTCTGTTTGCACTGCATGCTCAAAGCAACATCGTAAAGTATGATACTGTGTATTGTACCTGGAAATGCTACTCCAGAAATGCCATAAGTTGCAGATGAATTGTTATCTTGTTTGTGATGTAATAAGTAAACATTCTATAAATGAGGGTTCTGCTGCGTTCACAATGAATGAGGTGTATATTAAACGGGCGTGTGCACACAGGAAACACAACTGTGAAACCACACTGGTGGACACACATGCTTTATTTGTTTGTGAAGTGAGGACACAGAGTCACAAACAATTAAGGTTGGTAACACAAAACTCCAAAAGTCTTCAATAACAACAGTAACACATACTATACACATAACATTTAAAAAAAAAAATATGTGTTCAAAATTTAAAAACCTGGGTGGTGGCCTTGCCCTCTTTGGGTAAAAAATACATTTCTGATCTTCTGATACCTTACAAACCGGCCTAAACCCTTGGGACGTCTGGGACTGGTCGACTTTCTGTTCCCAGACTAAACATGAAGAAGCAGCGTTTGTTTTTTATTCTCTATTTATCTGGAACACTTGTCTGCTGAGTCACTCATTTCCTTTAAATCCACTTTTCTGTTTGTTGCTGCCTTTAATTGACCAATTCTGCAATTCATAACTCTTTAAATTAAACTGTAAAGTTTATTCTATTTTTAATCTTTTAATATATATATATTTAATCATTTAAAGACTGTTATTTATTTAATGTTTCAATCAATGTTCCTGTTTGCAAATCTCCTTGCTTCATGTTAGGATGTTTTACTGGTTTTATGTGAAGCACTTTAAATTGCTTTGTTGAAATGCCAAATGAAAACTTTTTTGGTTGGTGATGGTTTAACAATTAAAGATTGAGTTCAATGGATGTTCAACAATCCGTTACTTCTTCTAAATCACATGGTTTACTGTATCTGAAAGTGAAAGCATAGCCCACAGTATAAAGAAGGGTCCGTGCACCATTACTGCACCACCACCACTCTGCAGAGCAACAGATACAACAGTAAGGGATTTCTATTATGTTTACTATTTTGATGACATATGTCACTGTAGTGTATTATCATTATTCTGATGGTGTTATTAAATATTCTACTGAAAGATGTAAACGACATATACATCCAGTGCTAGTAAAATGCAAGTAAATGAAACATTGTTAAAAACATTTACTGTAAAATCAAAATAAAATAATTGATGTTTGCAAACAGGTGACAGAGTTGACCCACATGCGCCAGGCCTGCTCAAAGGTTTTCATTGTTGGAGCAGGGATATATAGTTGGAAGATAAACATGCTAAAACAGGGAGTGGGGGGGGGGGGGGGGGGGGGGGGGGGCTGTTGTCAAAAAGTGGTCGTATCCTCGAATGATCATCTCTCGCACCAGAAGATTGTAAATATGGACGCACCAACATCTTCAGGGGCGGTTCTGCATTGAATGGCACCCAGGACGAGACCCCCTTTCTATCGTACTAAAAGTGGAACATTATTGCATTTCCCCCCTGTTTATACTAAGTATAACTACTAATTAAAAGGAAAAAAATTATATAGTGTTCATCAAAACTAATTGAATAATTGCATAAACCAAGACAAAAAAAGAAAGCTAGAATGTCACATGGACTCGAGTCCTGAAAGATGAAATTGTTCTTTCTTGTTTCTTCTGGGTTTGTATCCCTATGGTTGAAAATGTACTCATTGTAAGTCGCTTTGGAGAAAAGCGTCAGCTAAATGACATGTAATGTTTATTGAAGAAATAATGGCCGACGTGAATCCTCCAAGAAACATCTGCAGAAACATCCTGAAGCCCGCGCAGGTGGGGGCTTCCCCCTCCGAGGTGAAAGTCCTGGTGATCTACACCGGAGGGACCATCGGGATGACGCTTAACAATGGAGGTTAGTGCTACCTGCACGTCACAAATATTTTCCATCCGATTTGTTTAACTTCAATACAGACCATTATCTCCTGCATGTCAGGCCCAACAACATCCTCGAACTGTTACATTATTGGACAATAAAGTAGGGGAGAATGGGGTGACTTGTGATGTGCTAAAGAAACTACCCACATCCCAAAAACTTGGCGCTGGGGTCGTGGGTCTTGGAGCCAGGGGCGTGGGCTTTTGAGACTCTGCTACCTGATTGAAGGCGGCCCGTAGCCGAGCAGTGGCCATCAGGAGACGGTCGATGTAGGGGTCGACATCCGGGGAGGGCCCCCAGAACAGGTCCTGGGGACCCCACTCCGCTGTGTCCTGCTGAGGTGGCGTCATTCTGTCAGTACACGGATGCAAGGGCAAGGAGGGAGGACTCAGATGCGGAGTATTGGAAAAATAAAAGGACTTTAATAGTCAAAAAACTCAATCAAAATCACTCCAACCAAAAAAAGATAGGAAGGAGGCGAAAACAAAACCTGGGACCTGGACTTGAGACACCAACAGACTTGACATGAACCGTCGACATGAAATGACGCCACACAAGACAAGAGACTCACAGTGCTTGAATACACAAGGGAGGTGCAGGTGATTGGACACAGGTGGAAACAATCAGGCAGGGCAGACAATCACAGGGGAAGACAGGACAAGGCAGGAAGTGAAGTTACCCAGGAACACAAGAGACATTGAACTACAAAATAAAACAAGACAAGAACCCAAACCGTGACACCTGGTAAAGGTACCATATGGCGGCAAATAACTGTAGACAGTTGCTAAATATTTACATAAAATTTAACAAAGTGGGCAGTTTCAAATTCAGAGACTGTTGGCTCCCCGCTAATAAAGCAGGGAAAAACCTCTGTAAAACATTCATATGCTCCCAGACTACGGTATTGCTGTACGTCACTGAGCCGCCCCAGAAACTGTTCAATGCCACCCATGTTTGGCAAATAATTTCCTCATTGTCATCCTGTCTAGATTTCTTACAGTAGCTCTCATGAATACTTAAGAATCATAACTTTTCTGTTTTTTTTAGCCCCATTGCCACAATGCTTATCCTTACGACGGCCACTAGGGTTCAGTATGAGACTGATGTTTGGTGTGGAACTGGTTCATAATTCCCCTTGTGCTGTTTTCCTAAACTGCCACTGATTAACAGTAACCCTTTTACCCTTTTGATTTTCACCAACAGTGCTTGCCCCAGCACCCAACGCTTTGGTGGAAGGACTGCGCAAGATGTCCATGCTCCACGATGAGGTGTATGCCAGCGAGATCAACCTGAATGAGGACAACACCCTGGTCCTGCCGTAAGCCAACCCATAATTATCCATGATATGCTCTTTACACAGGATTCGTGTTCTGATTGTATGTTTAATATCATCTGCTCAAAAGTTTTATACATAATGTATGAAAATTAAAATATTGTACTGCTGGTATTCTTCATTTGTTCTTAAGCTTGCATACATTCTGAATTTGTGAATACCTAGAGAAGACTATCACACTATTTTTCCATTTTATTCGGAAAAAAATATTAAACTTAAAGCAATGTATTCTCAGACCAGGGAGGACCACCAACCACAAACCACATAGAAACTGATCATTTATTTCATCGGTGCTGTAGCACTGGTTGCATGTGTATGTGTGCCTGGATTGTGCTTGAGAGTGGTTGAATGTCTCCTCAGTCCTTGAAGGCTGCAACATGCTTCTGCTTCTGCTGCTGCGTCTTGTGTCAACGGACTCGTTTTCGATTCATGGTTCTAAAAGGCTTGCTTGTGTTGCAAAGCAATTCACCGCCAGAACACTAGGTCAAGACGACCTAGAGAGTGACATCTTTGTATGTGGAAGACGTCGGATTGTTTATTTATTTATCAGAGACTTTTTTGTCCCGTGCATCGCCACTGCTGCATTTCATCGCTTCTTTTTCGCGGACATATTTGTCACGTATTTTCCTCAACAACTTTGTACACCCCTCAACCGGCAAACCGACGTTTAAGGAGATCTGCGTCCATGAATTGGACAGTCCGCCAATGAGGGGTGGTATAAGTGGTCATGTTTACAGATTTTTCCAACAAAAACTCTTCAAACTGAAAAATCTTTGTTTTAATAATGGCGGAATTATGCAATGAAACCGGAAATTTCAGACTCCAGAAAAGATGTAGTTAGCAGACCAATCACAAATTCATAACAATTCATGGAACAGATAAAGTTATTATATTAATAAATTGAAAGGCCTGAGGCAGGCATAACACAAAAATAACTATTAATTTTACTAAAAAGTAATAGAAATGTAATCAATTAATAATATAGGGTAATAACATATTAAAACAAGATTGAAATAAAGTGCAATTAATGCTTCAGCAGTCAATATTTTGGCATCACAGAACCAGCAGTTCCTCTTTAAATCTTCATTGAACCACTTTAAGTCAGATTTAGAGTTTCCAGTCAGTGAAATGATGGACTTCTGCATCTGTAGCCCATTTTTCTTTTAAAAAATCCCACCTGCTTTCCCAGAGCGTTGGATCTTTGTTTTCCATTTGACACTTTAATTTTGACGGCTTCATTGCTTCCTTGGAGTCATGCTGCATTCAGACCAAAAACCAAGCAAATTTTTGCCACGTTACTCGACTAGTTGTAGTTATTTCGCTACCTTCACGTCCCGCTTTATGCCTGTGCCTGATTTCCGTTACTACCAAAGATTCATTATTTCAACAGCGGCGCTGTGCGGCCCACGGGTACAAATTGTATGTGTGTGTATGATGAACTCGTAGATGATCTTCTCTCTCTTGCAGGCTGACTGAAGACAATAAGAGGATTGTGTACACTGTTCTAGAGTACAGCCCTTTGCTGGATTCCTCCAACATTTCCATAGAAGACTGGGGTAAAATTGGAAAGGACATTGAGGTACTTGCTGCTGGATCCATTTCATTGATATGGTTCTGATTGCCTGCATTTCTAATTAAACACAGAATAATTTAGGCTTTTAAAAAGCGAGACATCAATCAATCTTACAATAATCATACTGCTCATAAAATTGATCACTTAACATTGTAAAAAAAAGAGAAATAGATGCCACAATCTAAAAATGATCCACAACTATGTCTTCTTATTTTTTTCTCCAGGAAAACTATGACCACTTTGACGGTTTTGTGATCCTGCATGGCACAGACACCATGGCTTACACAGCCTCGGCCCTGTCCTTCATGTGTGAACATTTGTGCAAACCAATCATCCTCACCGGATCTCAGGTAAGTGCTGCTGTGTGAAATTGGTCTAAGAGACCAAAAAAAGAACAAAATGTCCACGCTACCTTTTAAAAACATTCTCTGCCCTCTTAAGACGAGACTCGTTCTGACTTCAGGTGCCGATCTATCGGACGAGGAGTGACGGCACAGACAACCTGCTGGGGGCGCTGCTGTTTGCAGGGCGGCCTGACATTCCCGAGGTGAGGAAAGGGAGAAGGGACATTGTATTTGATCATTAGACACATTTGTCAGCCTCAAAGAGAAAACATACTTACTTGCCTATTTGTAAAAGGAATAGAAAAAGACTCAATAGGGACATAAAAGTATCAAGTTTGGCAAATGCTAAATCAAGTTTAAATAAACCTATATATACATATTTAACCCTTAATGTGAGAGGTGTGTAACCACTGTCATGCAAAAAACAAAAGCTGTCTGATGACATTGTTTCGCAATTGTGACCAACGTACTGCGGAACAGGAAGGGACACTGACATCACGCATTCATACGGGCTGCTGTGCAAGGTGCAACCTGCCCATCAGGATTCAAACCAAAAGCTCCATGACACACAGTCGTACTCAGGGCACTACATCCAGGAGTGTCTTACCCAGGACACCATGTCCTCATGCATGTGTCCTGCTGTGTTGAGAGGGTTTTGTCTTCATAAAGAAACAAATGTGTGTGCAGTGAATGTATGTTTCCCTCCATTCAGGTGTGCCTGTACTTTTGCAACAAACTCTTCAGAGGGAACCGTGTGACCAAGGTGAATGCTGCGAGTTTCGACGCCTTCTCCTCTCCCAACCTGGATCCTCTGGCCGTCGCTGACGTGAAGATCTCAGGTGAGCCGCTGGTGCCACGGGTCCGTCTTCATGTGTAAAATAAACATTGGATTTCTCCACTTTTAACCTATTTCTATTTTCTCGTCCTTTTTAGTCAACAAGGATACGGTGCGGAGGGCAGACCACACAGCAAAGTTCCACGTCAGCACCGAGCTGAATACGAACGTGGTGCTGCTCAAGCTGTTCCCAGGAATCACTACTGCTATTGTGAGTGGCTCAGGACCGGAACCGAACCATCGACTACGTCCACTCCGTCCCCGTTAGGACCCACTTCATGTGCAGAGCGTCTTTGGTCGATGTGACCCATGGCAGAGTGATCCATATGTGTTCTCTTTGGAGAATCATGCAGCCGTTTGTAGTCTGATGATTTTCTTTTTCATGTTTTCAGACTTCACTTCATTATCTAGACCGTTTGTGGTACACACTGTCCGGGACAGTACACAAAATAATCACATTACAGATCCCTCATTACCTGCTCTGAATATACGTATTTACATAAAACTAAAATTCCCTAATTTTCACAAGTATAATCCCATTGTATTTTAATCATTTTTTGTTAGTGACAAAAATCCAAATCTCGCAAAATTATTTATTTAAAATAAAAATATCACCATTTTACCAACTTGGTGCTGTTTTTCTCCACAATATCTTAATATGTAATTAAAGATATTCTCTTCAATGATAACCGGCTGTTCAAAACTACGGTTTGCAATAAAATATAGCCAACTTTAATTTAATCACGCTATTACCCGCCTTCCCTTCCCTTCCTTGTCATGTAAACTGCCATCAAGGCTCAGCCCAGAGAAAGATAAGAAGGAGTTATGGGCCATGTCCAATCGCCCCGTAAAGAGGGAGGATTGGCGTAGATACATTTGGCTGCACCTCCCCCTGCAGAGACTGACTTTACTGTCTCAATCTGCTCACTCTGCCAAGCTCGGCTACCAAGACTTTCTCACAGCCTTTAACTGCCTTGTTAAGAGCCCCGGTTTTGACTCTGCACCAGGCTCTTGTGTACCTACTGTCTGTGCTGTACGAGCGCTTCTTTGGTCATATGCGTCAAAGCTTTTTTGATGCTTATTCCATCAGAAAAACACTGAACCAGGCACCTTTTTAATGTCGCCCTCTTCTTCCGTTTAATGGTTACTGCTTTGGTCTTTCCAAGTGACTTCATGCTTGCTAACAATCAAATCAACGATCAATTTCTCTCCTCTGTCATTTCAGTCATATGCCGTTCTAGTTATACGCTATCAGGAATCAGGAAACGTTTATTGCCATAATATGTTGGACATACATGGAAATTGTCTTGGCGGTGGTGCATGACAGAAGACAGTACAATAATGACGACATAGTGCAGCAATAAGATAAAAATAAAAAAAAAGTATAATAAAATATATGCTATGGGTTAGTACGCTAAAGCTATGGGTTAGTAAGTTAGAGGAGATAAGATAAAATTAGAAATAAAAATAAAGATAAAGTGCACCAGCTAAACAAAGTGACGAGTGACAAGTGAAAGTGACAAAGTGAATGAATGAACATAGGAGTCAGAGACAGTCAGGGGGCCCCGGGCTCTGTTGATGAGCCCGACTGCCGAAGGGAAGAAACTGTTCGTGTGGCAGGAGGTCTTAGTCTTGATGGACCTCAGCCTCCTGCCGGATGGAAGGGGCACAGACAGTTCATGTCCAGGGTGGGAGGGGTCGGCTACAATCTTTCTGGCCCGCTTCAAAGTCCTGGAATCGAACAAGTCCTGGAGAGACGGAAGATTGCAGCCAATCAACCTTTCTGCAGAGCGGATGACACGCTGCAACCTGCCCTTGTCCTTGGCTGGGGCTGCAGCGTACCACACGGTGATGGAGGAGCAGAGGTTGGACTCGATGATGGCCGTGTAGAAGTGCACCATCATCGTCTGTGGCAGATTGAATTTCTTCAGCTGCCTCAGGAAGAACATCCTCAGGAAGAACATCCTCTGCTGAGCCTTTTTCGTGATGGAGCTGATGTTCAGCTCCCACTTGAGGTCCTGGGTGATGATGGAGCCCAGGAAACGGAAGGAGTCCACAGTGGTGATGGGGGAGTCACACAAGGTGAGGGGGAAGGTGGGGCTGCGTTCTTCCTGAAGTCCACGACCATCTCCACTGTCTTCAGGGCGTTAAGCTCCAGGTTGTTCTCGCTGCACCACGTCACCAGGTGGTCAGACTCCCACCTGTTGGTGGACTCGTCCCCACCAGAGATCAGTCCAATGAGTGTGGTGTCATCAGCAAACTTCAGGAGCTTGACGGACTGATGACTGGAGGTGCAGTTGTTTGTGTACAGGGAGAAGAGCAGAGGGGAAAGAACGCAGCCTTGGGGGGAACCGGTGCTGATGGACCGAGAGGCAGAGACGTGTTTCCCCAGCTTCACGTGCTGCTTCCTGTCGGAGAGGAAGTCAGTGATCCACTTGCAGGTGGAGTCGGGTACGTGCAGCTGGGAGAGTTTGTCCTGCAGCAGAGACGGGATGATGGTGTTGAAGGCAGAGCTGAAGTCCAGAAACAGGATCCTGGCGTAGGTTCCTGGGGAGTCCAGATGCTGGAGGATGAAGTGGAGGGCCATGTTGACAGCATCGTCTACAGACCTGTTGGCTCTGTAGGCGAACATCACTGGCTAATGATGTAGTATATGGCCTCCCGGTGCCAGCCAATCAGTGACTGAGATACCGGTTGCACAGACTGCACCAGATGAGCTTTTAAGAGAGTGAATGGTCTCATGCATTGGAGTGAAAGGGGCTGCAGTAAAAATAGCACAGAATACTAATTCTAACTCAATTTGATGACACGCAGACAAGAAGCCAGTCCAGTTGGCCATGAATCGTGGGAGTTTGTAACCTTCGTATCCTTTGGCATATCTGTGACCAGGTGACGGCTTTCCTGCAGCAGCCCATGAAGGGCGTAGTCCTGGAGACCTACGGCAGCGGAAACGCCCCCGATAACCGACCTGACCTGTTGGCGGCGCTGAAGAAGGCCACCGACAACGAAGTCATCATCATGAACTGCACCCAGTGCCTGAAGGGGACTGTGTCTGCTTCGTACGCCACCGGAAAGGCACGTTGTGTTGCCCCCCAGTCAATCCTGACCCATTTTCACTGCATTTTCTGAATACATATATGTATATGGTAATACATATATATATATGTAGTGTTTTATCATGCATTTTCTGAATACATATATATACACTCACCGGCCACTTTATTAGGTACACCTGTCCAACTGGTCGTTAACACTTAATTTCTAAGCAGCCAATCACATGGCGGCAACTCAGTGCATTTAGGCATGTAGACATTGTCAAGACAATCTCCTGCAGTTCAAACCGAGCATCAGTATGGGGAAGAAAGGTGATTTGAGTGACTTTGAACGTGGCATAATTGTTGGTGCCAGAAGGGCTGGTCTGAGTATTTCAGAAACTGCTAATCTACTGGGATTTTCACGCACAACCATCTCTAGGGTTTACAGAGAATGGTCCGAAAAAGAAAAAACATCCAGTGAGCGGCAGTTCTGTGGGCGGAAATGCCTTGTTGATGCCAGAGGACAGAGGAGAATGGCCAGACTGGTTCGAGCTGATAGAAGGGCAACAGTGACTCAAATAACCACCCGTTACAACCAAGGTGGGCATAAGAGCATCTCTGAACGCACAGTACGTCGAACTTTGAGGCAGATGGGCTACAGCAGCAGAAGACCACACCGGGTGCCACTCCTTTCAGCTAAGAACAGGAAACTGAGGCTACAATTTGCACAAGCTCATCGAAATTGGACAATAGAAGATTGGAAAAACGTTGCCTGGTCTGATGAGTCTCGATTTCTGCTGCGACCTTCGGATGGTAGGGTCAGAATTTGGCGTCTACAACATGAAAGCATGGATCCATCCTGCCTTGTATCAACGGTTCAGGCTGGTGGTGGTGGTGTCATGGTGTGGGGAATATTTTCTTGGCACTCTTTGGGCCCCTTGGTACCAATTGAGCATCGTTGCAACGCCACAGCCTACCTGAGTATTGTTGCTGACCATGTCCATCCCTTTATGACCACAATGTACCCAACTTCTGATGGCTACTTTCAGCAGAAGTTGAAAGTGGCCGGTGAGTGTATATACACTCACCGGCCACTTGTGTATATGCTTACCTATGACTTTTCAGGTGTTGGAGAAGGCAGGAGTGATATCTGGTGGAGACATGACTTCAGAGGCAGCCCTGTCTAAGCTCTATTACGTATTGGCCAAGACAGAGTTAGATGTTAATGCCAAGAAAGAGGTTGGTTTCTACTTTCAAATAAAATTCTGCTGCTTTTTTGGTTTTAAGCATAAGAAGACTCACCATATAGATTATTCAACAATAATAACAATTACAAAAAAGGGAGGCTCAGGTGTCTTCTGTGGTTTCTGTGTAACTCTGTCCAGATGATGGGTGAGGATCTGCGCGGTGAGGTGTCCAAAACCAACTAATCCAGGTCATCTCCAGGGTCCTGAGCATCGACTCTAAGGAGATGACTGCACCCTCACAACACAAACGTAGGAGACACATGTTGTGAAATATTTCAATAAAAGTTTGGGAGGAGAGAATGGTTTGTTTCTTTTGAGTCTTGATGAATGAGCAAAGTTGCAAAAGTCCATTTACTGCTTGCAAGCAGTTGGTCAAATACACAAGCACGTATTACGGTGCTCTGTGGAGTCAAAACCTTTTATACACACATGTGAAGGCCATCCTCAGTGGCAGGTATGAAATATTGCAAACCAAGTTGAGATAAAAACTAAGGTTAAGATGGGAGTTCCTTTGTCTGAGCATTTGTGTTAGTTTGACTGTCCTCCTTTACACAGCTGCAAAAGGCAAGTTTTGAATCTGCCTTTCTTCTGACATTACATTAAAATACAGACAATAATCACTCGTTTGGCATTAAACTATGTTATAACATATTTTACCCTTACACACACAACTAAACTTAAACTACATCCTTTCAGGAGTCTCACATTTCTGGTTTCATAGCATAATTCCGCCATTGTTAAAAGATTACGAGAGAATGAATCAGAGTTTTTGTCAGGAAGAAAACGTAAATATGACCACTGATGCAACCCGTCATTGGCGCGGATAGCGTCCTTATAGTGGATGCCGTTCTCCGCAAACGATCGAGGGGTGTACAAAGTTGTGGAGGAAAATACGTGACAAATAAAAAATCTTTTAACGTATTTTTTAAATCCTTTTAATGACTCTTTTTTCGTTAATGTTTCAATCAATGTTCCTATCAATGTTCCTAACTGTTTGTCAATCTCCTTGCTTTATGTTTGGATGCACTTTAAATTGCCTTGTCATTGATATTAAATGTGTTATACAAATAAAATTGCCTTGCCTTGCTTTGCCTTTTACCCTATAATGAAAATGCTTTTGATACATGCATTGTACTGTGTTACCTATAATTAATTTAACAACAAACACGCCTTCTACATCACATGATTTACTGAATCTGAAAGTGAAAGCATAGCCTACAGTGTATAAGACGGGTCTTCTTTCCGCGCACCACCACTGCACCTGCAGCCCTCTTACGGAGCCAGATACAACGGTAAGGGATTTCTGTTATGTCTACCAACTATTTTAATGACAAATGTCACTGTAGTGTTTTATCATTATTCTGATGGTGTTATTAAATATTCTACTGAAAGATGTAAACGACATATACAGTACATCCAGTGCTAGAAAATGCAAGTAAATGAAAAAATTCTGACTGTAAAATCATCAAAATAGGATTTTTATGTTTGCAAACAGGAGACAGAGTTGACCCACGTGCACCAAGCCTTTTCCAAGGTTTTCATCTTTGTTGGAAGATAAACATGCTAATACCGGGGGGGGGGGGGGGGGGGGGGCTCTGGGCAAAAATTCATCATCTCTGGCACCACAGGATTATAGACATTGACGCACGGACATCTTGATTAACACAATGTACACAGTGTGCAAAAGAGCACAGGCTTTCGTACTAAAGTGGAACATTTTTGCAGTTTTTACAACATGTCCCCCATGTTTATACTAAGCATAACTACTAATTTAAAGGATAAAATAATGTTAATCCAGACTAATTGAATGATTGCATAAAACTAAGACATAAAAGAAAGCTAGAATATCGCATGGACTCGCGGACTTTGATGAAATTGCACTTTCTTGTTTCTTGTTCTTCTGAGTTTGTGTCCCTATGGTTGAAATGCAATGAAAGTTGTTTTGGATAAAAGTGTCAGCTAAATGACATGTATTGTAATGTTTATTGAAGAAAACCTGCTCCTGACCAGGTTAGTGACGTGCCTTCGCTGGAGCTGTCAGACATGTCTGACCCGAATCCACCGAGAAATGCCCAGAGAGTCCTGGTGATCTACACCGGGGGGACCATCGGGATGACGATTCAGGGTGAAGGTTAGTGGCACCCTGCACGTCACAAATATGTTATACCCCCCCTGTGCCCTGCAGCGACTACAGCGGGGCAGCTCGTTAGCACAGCAAATAGTAGCCTCAGTTACTTAGTCACAGTTGTCATGCTAACAAACACATTATTTGATTAATTTGTAATTATTAATATAAATATGAATATAACACTATACATATAAGTCTTTTCCTATAAAAAAAAAACCAAAATATATTTTAGGTAGATAAACTATGAAATTAAAAGTGCAGCAACAACATAGAAAAGTTAGTTTAGAATTCTGTGTTTGTAGCCCTTTTTCATTCATTGTTCATTGGAACTTCATTTTTGGATTCTGTAACAAGATGTGGCTCTAAATCACTTGAATCGGGATAGTATACCTGAACACACCTGCAACATCCGGTCTCAAAACCATCCCATCAGCACAGGTAAAACCCCCCCCAAAATGAAGAAAAAAACCCTTCAACTTGGAGAAACCTGAGGGAGAATAGTGGAATTGAATAAACACAACTAAAAGATGTACAGTACGTTCAATTCCTACAAAAGAAATGAGATTCAGGTGTAAGCCAGGACCAGTGCAGGGACAACCTCCATCAGATGTAACCTTTGTAATTTTGTAAGTTTGTATTTTGGGTTTATAATGACTGTAGTAAATTGATTAACGATAATGATAACAGCAGTAGGTGTGTTAGAACCCTCATTTATAGATTATTAACTTACATTACAAACAAGATAACAATTCATCTGCATCCTGTGGCATTTCTGGAGTAACATCTCCAGGTACACCGTATCATACTTCACTTCATACTTTGTTGCTTTAAGCATGCAGTAACTTACAAGGTTCGTTGTGTTAACAGACAGCAACTGGTTGAATTCAGCCCGTCGCCCATTAAATCTGTATTTCGCTCCCGTTGCTTTAAAAACGTGTATTTTCAATATGAAATGGGAAAAGCAATAATACAGCAACAGTTGTTCTGTAATATTTCATTGTAACTAGTTCGGAAAGAGGGTGATTTGTTTGTATGAATGATCAAAGTTGTAAACGTCAATTTATTGCTTGTAAGCAGGAGGTCAAATACACAAGTACATATTACAGTGCTCTGTGGAAATGGCGTTTCCGAGCAGTGAAAACAAGAAGATCAAATACAGTAGCATGTGAATCTGGGGTCATGACACTTGGGAAACTTGCAAAGCAAGTGAACGGGTAAAGTTGAATATGTGGTTAGAGGCTGTTCTTTTTTTTTCGAGTGGACTCGGCTGCAAATGGAAACTTCATTTCTGCTTCCCACATGTTAAACTTACAGACAATTATCACCTCCGCTGCGCATCGGGCATAACAACATCCTCAAACTGTTACATTAATGGACGATAAAGTACAGCCTCTCGTACCTTATTGTTTAAGCAATGTTTAAAACTGCACGCAATAATCCTTAAAGCGTATTGTTAACGACACACAGTCTGTAGTTTCATATTTATGACGTTTTAAGAGAAATATTAAATGCTTTGAAATCGCGTCTTGGTGTAGACCAAATTTCGACGACTAGTTCAAAAATTGTTATATGCATATTTTAATGATAATCTCAATCTCAATGACTAACTAGATGGTGAGATAAGGAATTGGGAAACATTTGCAACCCTTAGTGAGGCTGCTGTAAGTAGCCTAACATCCAAAGTTCGCTGGTAATCGTATTATAAAAGCAAAAACGGAAATTGTGGGAGTACTTTATCTTAGATAACTGTTACTTTATTGGACAACAAAGCATAGCCTCTCTTACCTTACTTCTTAGTAATGTTTTAAACTGCCTGCATTATTATGTCCTTAAAGCATATTGTTGTGCAATATCTGACTGTTGTGCACCCAGTCTGTCCTATATTTGTGGTGGTATCGCACATTCTGTCAAAAACTAGATTGTGAACTAAGGGACTGGGCAACATCTGACACCTTTAATGAGACTGCTGTAATTAATTAATTATTAACATCCAAAAAGTAGCATCGGCTTTTGGGTACAAGAGAACTGGACCGAGACGTCTCCATTCAAAGCCATTCATAAGGTTCATCCATCAGTGTTCCGCTTCTCGTGCAGACATAGAGACAGTTGCTAAATATTTATATATAATTTAACAAAGTGGGTGATTTCATATTCAGAGACTGTTGGCCTCCCGTCAGACGAAGCAGGGAAATACCATCAAGTCATCCTGTCTAGATTTCTGACAGTAGCTCTCATGAATACTTGTAAGAATCATAACTTTTCTGGGTTTTTCAGTCCCATTGCCACAATGCTTATCCTCACGACGGCCACTAGGGTTCAGTATGAGACTGATGTTCGGTGTGGAGCTGGTTCATAATTCCCCTTGTGCTTATTTCCTAAACTGCCACTGATTAACAGTAACCCTTTTACCCTTTTAACATATGATTTTCACCAACAGTGCTTGCCCCAGAAGCCAACGCTTTTGTGGAAGGACTGCGCAATTTGTCCATGCTCCACGATGAGGAGTACGCCAAGGAGATCGGCCTGAATGAGTACAACACCCTGGTCCTGCCGTAAGCCAACCCATGATTATCCATGTTGTGCTCTTTACACAGGATTCGTGTTCTGATTGTATGTGTAATATCATCTGCTCAAGAGCTTTTTATATAATGTATGAAAATTCAAATATTGTACTCCAGGTATTCTTCATTTGTTCTTGCGCTTGCATACATTCTGAATTTGTACAGAAGCCTACCTATGACACAATTTTTCCATCTTATTCAGAAAAAAATGTTTAATTTAACGCAATGTATTCGCACACCAGGGAGGACCACCAACCACATGGAAACTGACCATCTATCCCATGGGTGCTGTAGCACTGGTTGCATTGTGTACTGTGTGTCAGGGCCGGGTCTAGACAGGCATGTATGAGGGGGCAGCCACAAATCTTGAGGGGGCATTGTGCTTAGTTTATGTGCTTAGTAGATTTAGTTTGAGGGGGCACAACATTTATTTGAGGGGGCCAGGCCCCCTCTTGCCCCTGCCTAGACCCGGCCCTGCTGTGTGTGCGCCTCTATTGTGCTTGAGAGTGGTTGAGACCAAACATTTGAGTGTTCTTGGGCACGCTGACTTGGTCTTAAATACCAGGAAGGACACATGATCACAGAGCTGTGCATTGCCTGAAGTAACAATATGCCTCCTACTCTTTGCTTGCCAATATCGACTCTGTCCCCAACAAGCCAGCTGATTGAAGTGTGTCCGATGAGCGTCCCAGCTGATATAACCCAGTGTTCAATGGCGGGTTTGTTTGTGAAAAGCTGATGTATTCTCATTTGTTTCATCCTGGTCGTCTTGATCTTCGGCGCGCGTGATGCGGCGCCCCTTGTGACGGGTTCCCCCTCAGCCATCAGCGGCCTCTTAATGGTCTTAAATGTGAGCGATAGCGGAGGCAGAAACGTCCCCTCACTCACTCATTTCCATACCTTCTCCGTAAGCTCAATTGCAAGTCTAATCCTGTTGATAGTATGCGGGTGCAGCCTCTGTTGAAGGAGGGAATTGGTTTATTGATTTATTGAAAAGCTTTATTCATGTGATTTTGGGAAGCAGCGCCACAAGGCTGTTTGCCCCCCCGCTCTCCACCTCCAACCCTCCTCTAGGACTTCTTTTCCCCTATCAGCCACACGCACCCAAACACACAGATATTCATTCTCAAGCTGTGAGGCATCTTAGCACGGGTATGCTAATGGTTAGCTTTGCGGCACCTTAGGGTGCGCTACCAGATAGACTAATAATTGGCCAATTTAAATAATGTTTTCTTATGGCACTTTGGCCCCAAGATGATCAACAACTCATGTTTCAGGGTTGAGTGTGGACATGAGGTTAAGTCCTCCTGCTGATGTACTTTTCAAAGGGAAAATGGCAAAACAACAAAGTGCTGCTCTCTTTAACAGTTTGCAAACATGACCCTCCCTTTTACATTTTAACAATTCTCTCTGTGTGAGTCTGAAACAGGTTTTGGCACCCTGCCGCTGAGACAGAAGGCCCTGCTAAATAGACTTTGTCTCGCTTCATAAAGTCAGCTTGGTTCATCCTTCTTCAAACTCACATCTCATTTTTAACCAGAACTTAATCCAACTCGGGTTAACGAGCAAGATGAGCGAGATGAAGAATAATAAGCATTGGTTTAACCGTGTGTTTTGGAGTAAACGTTTTCTGCCTGCAAAGACTAAAAACATTGATTTATTTTGGACATTTTTTCCCATTTAAACCTGTGTGTGTGTATGATGAACTCGTAGATGAACTTCTCTCTCTTGCAGGCTGACTAAAACCAATAAGAGGGTTGTGTACACTGTTCTAGAGTACAGCCCTTTGCTGGATTCCTCCAACATTTCCATAGAAGACTGGGGTACAATTGGAAAGGACATTGAGGTACTTGCTGCTGGATCCATTTCATTGATATGGTTCTGATTGCCTGCATTTCTAATTAAACACAGAAAAATGTAGGCTTTTAAAAAGCGAGACATCAATCAATCTTACAATAATCATACTGCTCATAAAATTGATCACATAACATTGTAAAAACAAAAAAACGATGCCGCAGTATACAATGATCTACAAATAGGTGGTCTTATTTTTTTCTCCAGAAAAACTATGACGACTTTGACGGTTTTGTGATCCTGCACGGCACAGACACCATGGCTTACACAGCCTCGGCCCTGTCCTTCATGTGTGAACATTTGTGCAAACCAATCATCCTCACCGGATCTCAGGTAAGTGCTGCTGTGTGAAATTGGTCTAAGAGACCCAAAAAAAGAACAAAATGTCCGCGCCACCTTTTAAAAACATTCTCCGCCCTCTTAAGACGAGACTCGTTCTGACTTCAGGTGCCGATCTTTGAGATGAGGAATGACGGCCGAGACAACCTGCTGGGGGCGCTGCTGATCGCAGGCCAGTTTGAAATTCCTGAGGTGAGGAAAGGGAGAAGGGACATGAATGCCACCGAGCGACACTCTATTTGATCATTGACACATTTGTCAGCCTCAAAGAGAAAACATACTTACTTGGCTATTTGTGAAAGGAATAGAATAAAGACTCGATGAGATGATCATCAATAGGGACATAAAAGTATTAGGCATCGGGTTTGATAAATGCTTAACGCTGAATATGAAAAATGAATATCTTAATAATAATCTTGAATTTTGGTGTAAAGTGGAGAGATGTGTGTCTCCACTGTCATTGAAAAATTTAAAAGCTCTCCTGAAGAACTTGTCCTGGGAGAAAACTCTCTGATGACAGTGTTTCGCAATTGTGACCAACGTACTGCGGAACAGGAAGGGACACTGACATCACGCATTCATACGGGCTGCTGTGCAAGGTGCAACCTGCCCATCAGGATTCAAACCAAAAGCTCCATGACACACAGTCGTACTCAGGGCACTACATCCAGGAGTGTCTTACCCAGGACACCATGTCCTCATGCATGTGTCCTGCTGTGTTGAGAGTGAATGTATGTTTCCCTCCATTCAGGTGTGCCTGTACTTCTACAACAAACTCTTCAGAGGGAACCGTGTGACCAAGGTGAATGCTGAGAGTTTCGACGCCTTCTCCTCTCCCAACCTGGATCCTCTGGCCATCGCTGAAGTGGACTTTTTAAGTGAGCCGCTGGTGCCACGGGTCCATCTTCACGTGTAAAATAGACATTGGATTTCTCCACTTTTAACCTATTTCTATTTTCTCGCCCTTTTTAGTCCACTGGGATACGGTGCGGAGGGCAGACCACACAGCACAGTTCCACGTCAGCACCGAGCTGAATAGGAACGTGGGGCTGCTCAGGCTGTTCCCAGGAATCACTACTGCTACTGTGAGTGGCTCAGGACCAGAACCGAACCATCGATATCCACTCCGTCCCCATTAGGACCTGCTTCATGTGCAGAGCGTCTTTGGTCGATGTGACCCACGGCACAGTGATCAATATGTGTTCTCTTTGGAAAATCATCCAGCTGCCTGTAGTTTGATGATTTTCTTTTTCATGTTTTCAGACTTTTGTGGTACACACTGTCTGGGACAGTACACAAAAGAATCACATTACAGATCCCTCATTACCTGCTTTGAATATAAGTATTTACATAAAACTAAATTTCCCTCAAGTATAATATGAAATATGAAAATTCTGGTAGTGACAAAAAATCCAAATCCTGCAAAATGTATTTTTTTTTTAATCAAATTATTTAAAATATAATAAATAAAAATATGACATATCAACCTTTTACAGCTTGGTGCTGTTTTTCCCCACCATGTATTAAAATGTAATTAAAGATATTCTCTTCAAAGATAACCGGCTGTTCAAAACTACGGTTTGCAATAAAATATAGCTAACTTTAATTTTAATCGTGCTATTACCCAGCTTCCCTTCCCTTCCTTGTCATGTAAACTGCCATCAAGGCTCAGCCCAGAGAAAGATGAGAAGGAGTTATGGGCCATGTCCAATCGCCCCGTAAAGAGGGAGGATTGGCGTAGATACATTTGGCTGCACCTCCCCCTGCAGAGACTGACTTTACTGTCTCAATCTGCTCACACTGCCAAGCTCGGCTACCAAGACTTTCTCACAGCCTTTAACTGCCTTGTTATGAGGCCCGGTTTTGACTCTGCACCAGGCTCTTGTGTACCTACTGTCTGTGCTGTACGAGCGCTTCTTTGGTCATATGCGTCAAAGCTTTTTCGATGCTTATCCCATCAGAAAAACAATAAACCAGGCACCTTTTTAATGTCGCCCTCTTCTTCCGTTTAATGGTTACTGCTTTGGTCTTTCCAAGTGACTTCATGCTTGCTAACACCTTCAGATAAATTTCTCTCCTCTGTCATTTCAGTCATATGCCGTTCTAGTTATACGCTATGGCTAATGATGTAGTATAGGGCCTCCCAGTGCCAGCCATCAGTGACTGAGATACTGGTTGCACAGAGTTTGTAACCTTCGTATCCTTTGGCATATCTGTGACCAGGTGACGGCTTTCCTGCAGCCGCCCATGGAGGGCGTAGTCCTGGAGACCTACGGCAGCGGAAACGCCCCCGATAACCGACCTGACCTGTTGGCGGCGCTGAAGGAGGCCACCGACTCCGGGGTCATCATCATGAACTGCACCCAGTGCCTGAAGGGGACCGTGTCTGCTTCGTACGCCACCGGACAGGCACGTTGTGTTGCCCCCCAGTCAATCCTGACCCATTTCTACTGCATTTTCAGAATACTGAATTTCTCATGTAGAAAATAAAAATACTGTAGAGCTTACATATATATATGCATACCTATGACTTCTCAGGTGTTGAAGGACGCAGGGCTAATAGCTGGTGGAGACATGACTCCAGAGGCGGCCCTGTCAAAGCTCTCTTACGTATTGGCCAAGAAAGAGTTAGATGTTGATGCCAAGAAAAAGGTTGGTTTCTACTTTCAAAAGAAAAATTAGAAGTAGAAGTAGAAGAAGAAGAATCACCATGTAGATTATTCAACAAAAACGGGAAGCTCAGGTGTCTTCTGTGGTTTCTGTGTAACTCTGTGCAGATGATGGGTGAAAACCTGCGCGGTGAGATGGTGTCCGACTTTCCCGGAACCAAACTGTCTCTGAGTGACGGCCGATTCATCCAGGTCATCGCCAGGTCCCTGAACATCAACTACAAGGAGGTGACGGCACCCTCACAACACAAACTTAAGAGACACAACTTAAGGAAACCGCTGAAAGCTATGACAAGATCGCAGACACCTGAGGGGGAAGACACTCAAGGAAAAAGCACTCCAGTCACGTGCTTGCAGTGTTGGCATTATATTCCAAAACAAAAGGCAACCAAAGTTAATTTCAACCTATTCAGAATAGCTGCTAATTTGGGGTCATACCTGTGGTGTCTGCAGAAGCTGGAAGCCATCCGTGAGGCCCTGACTCCCCCACTGGCATGTGCCGCCGCTAGGATCGGAGACATAGATGCCCTAAAGGTAAGAAACTGCACGGCAACCATGAACAACCTTCACCTGGCCCGTGGTTGTTATTGTTATTGTTGTTCCACTATCAGCCCCCCCCCCCCCCATGTTGACATTAATTTCTCAATTGTCATTCCAACACTGTAGCACTTAGTTTCATTCATCATAAAGAAATATAATTTCATCCATTCATCTGTGTGCTTTATTGATGTGTTTTTCATTAGCTGCACTCTGGCACAAAGGGAAAATTGTCGCTGTCACATATGATATTTAACAAAAGGATCAATTCATCGTTGGCTTTGGTCTCTCCAATTTATCTTAGGTTTGTTAAAAACACAGAATCTCACCAGGCCACCAGGAGAAGTACTGTACCCTGTGCGTGTTTATCTTTGGCAGGGCACCAACTTCAGTCTGAGTGACTACGACGGACGCACACCCCTACATATCGCTGCCTGCGAGGGCCACCTCAAACTGGTGGAGTACCTCCTGAGTCACGGAGTCAAAGTGCACGCCAAAGATCGCTATGGGGACACGCCCCTGGGGAACGCTGTGCGCTTCAGGTGAGACTCAAACAGTGAGTGCTGATGGCTTTAGCTTTTATCCGTCTGTTGAGGAAATGATGTCCTTTTTTTTATGAAGGTGCAAACACAACATTTAAAGCCCCCCCTTTGACCATGAGCAGCGCTGAGTGTGTTATTAATGGAGGGGACTTCATTAACTGAGCTGCTGCAAGGTGGGGAATCTGCTTCTGCCTGAATGACAGGGCGTGGGGGACGGGGGGCAGGCAATGATTATAATCTAATTAGGCTAAGTGTCATTCGACCGTTTATACTTTTTTTCAATTTATTGTTTAAGTAATTTGTCAATTTTGATGCATCAGAGAAAAGCCCCCCTTAATGTCACCGTTTTAGTCCCATGTTGAGCCTCGGGGTGAAAACGTTGTGTGTGTTGAAGCTGGGCCAAACGGCTGTTGTCCTATTTTAACGGTTGGCACTACAAGTGTGGACTTGTTTCCTTTTGTGATTGATGGATGGATGCCTTCGGAGCGCTGACGCCCGTTGTGAAACCTCCGGCGCTACACACGTCTCGCTCGCTTTTGCCCTTCCAGCCCCGGGGGTTATCATGAAATGACATGAGGGCCCGGGAGCATTGAGTTTGATCTGTCGGGGGACGTCACCAAGTCCGACTCTATTCAGAAGTCTGTGGTTATTCTCAGCGCTTCGTAGCCCGATGCCCATATAAGGACTAGCAGAGAGCAAAGGGAAAGAAGAGTTAAGTATGGGGAGTGTTCTCTGAACCAGTCCGACCAACCTGCCCTGCTCCCAGTTTCACCGAGGAGAGGCAGTAACTTTTCACCAGGAAGTCTTCTAAATGCTTCTAATAGTTGCGTTGCCCTACATACCACACACCGCTAAAATTCACCGTATACCATAGCAAGCTCGTCTTTTATTCATAAAGCGAGCTGTCCTGTGACTGTCGGTTTCCTGTCACCACCAAGTGTCACTGCAGGTGACTGCTGCGTGGGTGGTTGACTGCAGGGGATAAGGAACGTGTCCTTACACGCCAAACCAGTCCCGTCTACACAGGATACTCGGATGACATGAAGAAGAACCTATGCTGGCAGTAAAGAGTCAAACTGAATGTTATACTCCTCCTAGTAACTCCCCACGTGTTCTTACAATGACTTCAGACACGAGGAGATGGTGAAGCTGCTGAGAAAGGCCGGGGCGCAGCTCTCTACAGACGAGTTGGACAAAGCAGGGACTGAACTGTGCAGGTGAGCGTGCGCCGTGGAACAATCGTATAAAGGTCCTCCGTTGTTCAGCCGTCACTTCGGTGACCCTCCTACATAGTTGACTCGGGCTCAACCGGTTGTCCCACTGTTACACAAACTGTAGGAATGCTCCCCAGCTGCATTGCTTCCTATCTGTTCTGTGCCGGCGGGTGTTCGGCACACTGGCTGGGCCCTGTTTTTCATCTACTCCGAGACACCAGGGGCGGCTCCAGATAATACACAGTTTCATAAACACTGCTTGCTGTGAGGCTCGACGAGCACGGCATGTGTTGCTATCAAGATATGAAAACAATGTCCAACGTTATCAATTCCTTTAAATGTTAAAAAAGTCCCTTTACACAACACTTTTTCCTTCACCCAATGGCTATATGATTTTGGGAGAACCTTATATTGTCTCCTCTGTGGCAGCCTGACGGCCAGCGGGGACCTGGAGGGCCTCGAAATGTGGGAACTCGCTGGAGCCGATCTGAATCAACGCGGCTACAATGGACAGACATCCCTTGAACTGGTGGGTCTTCGGGACGGATATTCTGAAGTTCATAAGACAAACCTGTGTGGTTCATTTGTTTTGCTCACTCTCCACCCGTCACAGGCCGGTGCTCTCGGCAAAAAAGAAGTGGTGGCATTTTTAGAGCAGCTCAAAAAACCCAAGGTAACCCCTCCTCTCCACTGCAGCTGTTTGACAGCTCTGCTCCGATATCCACACTAGACACTCAACATGGTATCATTTCCTGTCTCTAATTGCCTCTCAATTACATCTTTGTTTTGTTTGATTTCAGCCTGTGTTTGGTGAGATTCGTGAGCATCGTGATGATGAGGTAAATGAGTTTAAGTGAACGTGTGTTTTCCTAGTTTGTGCATTTCCCACGTTGAGCATGTGGCCGTTTTGCTCCCATCCAGTTCATAAACCGCTTATCCTTCTCAGTCCTGTGGCTTATGTATCCCAGCATGCTTTGCATGAGAGGTTAAGTCACTAAAACACACATCTATACCCAACAAACCCAGTCACAGGCAATTTGGAGCTGGAGGAAAGCTGTGTAGCTAGTGGGAGAACACTTACAATTAATTGTAAATTATGAATTTTTCCATTTTGTTACTTTATGATGTTTAATTGATTATGCTTTTAGTCTATACATCTTGTTTCAAGGAGCAATGATCTTTGAGATTTAAGGTGAGCATGCTTTTAATCAATCAACCATCAGATTTTAAGTCACCTTTTAATAGCTGTCCACCAAACTCCTGTGAGTGCTAAACCTGTGCGGCCTGCTCTACACCAGGCTGACCTGTCTGCTTTTTTTTGTGTGCTCACACAATGGCAATCAAGAGCACTGGAATGTCTCTCCCCTCCCCAGTGCTTCCTGTTAATCCTGTCCTCTTTTTGTCTCTGTGGAAGTGATCGAGTCTCCAGCAACCCAGAGAGGACTGTGAGCTGTCGTCGACCAACAAGAATCGTCCTCATGACTCCGTCCTCCTCACTCCGTCCAGCGCACCAATACATGCCACATGTTTCCTGGGACCTACTGGGAGTAAAAGAAAATGTAGAAAACTCTTCTCCAACTCTTTTAGTACACACAACAGCATTAGGAAGAGGAAGGTTACGTAGTACAGTTACGTCACTTTGTAAAATAAAATAGCAATATATTCAGGATTAAATTACAGGGGGCCCTTATGGTTGTTTCTAGTGAAGTGCAGGAAGGTTTCCAGTAACTAATGAGAATATACTCATTTTGTTTGTGCTGTTATTCACCTATAAGCCTTGTCCACTGTCCTTGAAGCGGAACATTTCCTGCTACAAAAACCTTTGGTTACCTTCCAGACTCAACCAGCCTGTTTCTTGCTCTGATCAGTCACATATCTCTCATGAAATGGAAAAGGTAAATTTACACTGACTTTTGAAGTCAGCTGTGTTGTCATTCATTTAGATGTCAATTTATGTTCTTTGCGTCCGAGATTACGAACAATTGACTTGAGACGAGTAAACATTTTAAAACACCCCCGCTTGTTGTTTGGTTTTGAAAAGTAAAAAAAAATCTTGGTCCTTGTATTTTACATCTGTAAGAGAATCTTCTGTGATGTATTAATGTCCCCCTGACATTTCAAGAAAGCTTGTTTGTGCGTATTTGAGTGTGAGAATGAAATAGTGAGTTTTGGATAAAAATACATTTCAATAAATCGTTTCTTTCAAAACATTGTCTCCTGTGTTGCTTTTGAGTGTTGCTCTGACACTGAAACTCACACACATAAACCTCCTGGCTAAGGACTCCTCAGCAATATCCAATTAGACATGAACATGGCGCATGATAACCAATTGTTGAAGCTCATTTCTCTCAGTGCAGAGTCCCTTTGTGTCCTGACTAATAACCATGTTCATTGGGATTGCAGTAGGCCACAGGTGTCAAACTCAAGGCCCGCGGGCCGAATCCGGGCCGAATCCGCCCCGCCGGCAGGTCCAGACATAAATTACATTTCTATGGATCTAGCTGCTATTCCTATAAAGTCCACTGGGGGTCTCTGAGTGAGTGCACGCACCGACGCAGGGGCGGTAGATCCATTAGTTTTGTGCTTCCGGTATCCAACGCTGTTGTTCAGTTTGGTTACGGCTACCACTCGTAATTATTACTATTCAGGTGAACTGCCCGAGCGGGAGGAGGAGGAGGAGGAGGAGGGGGAGGAGGGGGGTGGTGGGTGTAGATCAGTCGTGACTTGTATTAAGAAGTTGAGTGAAAAGTAACTTGTGAGCCGAAAAAGTGTGGGGAACCCTGCGTTGTACCTTTTCGACAACGGCGCCACTCCGGGAGGCAGCGCACGCTTGAAAGTGACTGTTTCCTCTCTGTCGACGCCCCCCCCCCCCCCCCTATGATCTTTAATGGACAGGCCCACTTTCATCTCAAGTGGGCAGTATCTGGCCCAAGCCTAAAACGAGTTTGTCACCCTTGTAGTAGGCCTTTAGGAGAAATTCATCAATTCACTCTCTCTCTCTCTCTCTCTCTCTGCGTGACTATTTTTCTGTCCGACTGTGAGAGTAATCAGCCGGAAGTGAGACAAAACTAGAAGACAAAGATGTGATAAAAATGCCACATGTCCATGTGACTTCTCCCCCCCCCTGCAGTTGCTGGTATTCGCTATCTGTCTCGAGGGCGGCTGCTCGTCCGGCTCCTCGTTGGCGGAACCCAGCTCAGCCGGTCGGACCGGCGTGGGCCTCATTCCTGCCTGAATGAGAGGCTTGTATGAACCTAGCCCAGAAACTGGATATAAAAAGGACGTTACCTCTGCAGTCACTCAGTCAGTCTTCGGAGGACACAGAGGAAGCACCACTGCCAGGACAGAGTTCACCTTCCCCAGGTAAGAACCCGCCGGTGTAGGTTGATTTCTTCTGTATCACCAAGGCTCTTGGCTGTGTGGGAGCGATGCAGTGTTCGCCACCAGCTGATTTTTTTTGCTTTTCTTATTTTTTTCTCTTCTTTCTTTAGCAGAATCAAGAGTTTGAAGAGAGGACTTTTCCCCGAAGAAGCCTGTGGTCCCTCTGATTAAGTGGTTCTCAACAGTTCAACAGTTCTTTGAGAAAATTGTGAAATGTTTAGGACCACTTGACCAGTCAGACAAATGCTACCAGCTTGGGAAAATGTCCGTTAACCAGGAGAGCATCTCGCCAGAGGCCGACTTTGGATGATTCCGAAACGGCCTTGTCATTTCCTCTGTTCACTCCATGCCTGTCTCTCCGTCGTGGCCTCTTGAGTCACGTTGCCAACAGCAGCCCGGGAGCCACGGGGGAGGAGGGGGGAGGGCGGGGTCGTACGGATCACCAGGATTCAGTCGTTCTGCCGGCTCGGTGGTGCCCATTTTGAACCGCTCTGTAACCCCTGCTTCCTTCTTGCTGCTTTGCTGGTGTCACTATTCAGGCGTACCGATTAAAACAAATCAATAAAGAATCACTTGCCTCTGTTGAGTCCTTGTGGGGTTACCTGAAGGCGGTCAGCGGGAAATGGTGGCATTTCATTGGTAGACAGACAGGGTTGGCAGTTAAACTACTTGTACCACACCTAAACCTGACTCCAGTGTGTAAGTATAATATCCACTATAATGGCTCCTTATTTTGGGGATTGTTGCATTTATGTGTATGCTCAATTTGACTGCTTTAGATGTTTAGGTTTGTGCTAATTTGAAGTACTTTATTTACTTTTAACCTGTGAGGCCTTAACAGTTCGTCCTTCAAATTAGGAATACAATTATATTTCAAGGTATTATATTAATAACTATTTCTGTCACTATCACTGGACCATTAAGGCTAAAAAGTTGTAATCTGAAAGTAAGTATTTGCAGCACGTCAGACAAAAGTAGTGGAGTATAAAATGGAAATACTCAAGCTAAGGAGGCCAACCAGCACATCAAAATGGTATTTAAGTACAGTAAATGAACAATTCCCTTGATTCCTGTACCTAGTACCTAGTAGTCCAAAGCTGCATTCTCTTGGACTGTGAATGCCTTAATTAAATCCAAAACACTCGTGTTTATATCCAAATCTTTAAAAAAAATACATTTTTGGTGGGGAAACCAGGCCTAAAATCTCAAACTGTGACACTCGAAAACTCCAGATTGCCCTTTTTCCCAATGCATAGGCTACTTTATACTACATCAATAATTCATGAAAGCACTGTGCACCGATTATTCCAAGTCTCCTTTCAGAAAGCCCCTTTCTCCTTTTCCCTCCCTTTGATCTCCTTCCGCGCCCCAAGAACTGTCAATATTTGCTAAACGTTTCTCACGCAGGCCGTCGGTGCTCCGGAGGAGCCGCAGACAGACTGTCTCACGGGCAAAAAGGGGACAAGACATAGGAGCACCGTTAATGAGACGCCCACAGCGAGAGATGCAGCAGATGTAGCACACGCACTCCCAGGGGATCCCGTCCTCGGAATTTCATCAGCGGCCATCGGGGGTTGGGGGGCGGGGGTTGGGGGTTTGGACCCAACCTCCTTCAGTGGGGAGGGCAGGGTGACGGACGTGGTAAATCATCTTTACTATGGATTGTAATTATCGGTCTGCTGACAAACCCTGCCTCTCCCCTCTCACAGAGAGTGTGTGTGTGTGTGTGCGCGTGTGTGTGCGCGTGTGCGTGAGACTAGGGCGTGATGAGTCGCGTGGATTGCAAGGTACTTGCATGGGATCAAAATTAATGTATTCATCCCTACAATATGTATTATTTATCCACCTACTGCTGGGATGTCATTGTTGGGTGACTTTAAATCTTCATTCTTCATAAATCATAATTGACCTGCTTAAAAAAATAATAATAATCAGGTCAAATATAAAAGGCCGCCGAACTGTTTAATGTTGTCCCTCTGACCTGCAACTCAGACTTTGAACCCGGCTACATGAAGTCTAACTAATTCTTTTGACAGCTGACTAAAGCGAGCCTCGTGATCAGCAGCGTCAACTGATTAAAGGAAAAATCCACCCTAAATATAATTCCCCAGTGGCGACTTCACGTCTCATTCCAGTTAACGAGGGGCTCCATGCAACAACTTTACAGTCAACCTGTGAAAAAATGACTGTGGTTATGGAGGCAGGATTTAGTGATAGCAGGGAATTGGACACTATGCGTAGTTTTAAGGAAAACTATGTTGCATTCTGAAGGCTTTTGGGGTTTTGTGAAACGTGGGAATTAAGCAGGGAAGTTATATTGGATTATAGTGGATGTAGATATGTTGTGTTTTTGGAGCTTTACCAAATAGTTGGCACTAACAGTCAAGATATTTGCCACTTCTGATGACATTTTGAACATTTTGAAAAACCCAGTCCTCCGGTATTGTGTGAAGTGCAATCTTGAATCACACAAACCTGGAACGATATTGATTCACACGCCTGGCTTCAGTTGTCACCGTGGACACGAGTTACAGTTCTTTAAGTGCCGTCTCCTGCTGAAAGTCACAAAACACGTTTGGGAGCGTCACCGTATCCCGCCTCACTGTCCACGCTGTGTGGAGCAGCTCTATGACGTCGAGCTTCAGGAAGCAGATGCAATCTGTGAATTCTTATTTAGAGCTTTCCTCTTAAAAAAACAGTTATTCCCCTTTTTTTTCAAATACTGCAGTCAGCCTACTACATCGACTAATGGCTGTATCCACTCAGGCGTTCATTGGCTCAATTATTCATTAAATATCGATGACCAATCGAGAATTTGAGACTCTGGACACATTATTTTACATGAATGGCTGCAAATAAGCTGCCTTAACCCTCATAAAATAATGTCATATACAGGGACTGAACCATGAGAAACAAACACATCATGATAACTTAATCTGAGAAGTTATTGAAATGTCATATTATGAAAAGGTGCGGCTGAATCTGTGTCTTCCCTAATAGTGTATGATTTATTTTTATTAAAACTCCTGGAAAGATTAATACTAATAAATAAATGCATTAAATACATCCACTTATTGAAACTTTATCTATAGGCGAAATGGAACACATTGTGAGTGAAGCACCTGCGAGAGTCAAATTAGGGTTAAATCAGAGGTCACAAAATACTCTATTTAGTTGAGGCAGGTTATTTTAAAGCATATTTGCAGTGATTTATTTTTCATATACTCTGCAATAAAGTATATTAAAATCAATAAAAATCCAATCCATTTAACTTTAATTGGAAAACCTCGTATACAGTTGGTTCTCACCCTCAATAACAAATCAAGTCTCGCCGATCATGTTGCCATGTGGAAAAAACAACGTTATAAAGCAACACAATAACCGTAACGTGCAGTTCATCATGCATGGGACATTGTGTAGGAGACAGACATAAGCCGTGATGGGGTCATCATTGGTCCTTACATGAATATTATAGGATTATTACAGGGAATCTGTCGTTAGGGGTTATTTGGTTGTCATTGTGTTCCACATCTTCGTGTGAGGGCTTTCACCGACGCACCAGCAAATCAGGAGGAAGAGCAGGTCATCACTGTTTGACAGGGGGGAGTCGGTGAGAGAGAGAGAGAGAGAGAGAGAGAGAGGGAGGGGCGGGGGGGTGGTAGAGGGGGCTTGAGAACGGAGAGCAGCACAAGGTGCTCTTCCGCTCTCAGACCTGCAGCTGCTCAGAGATCAGGCGTGAGCAGCCTCGGGATGTCTCAGGAAAGTGTTCCTCTCGCACGTGAGCCGGGCTGCGTGTCGGATGGATTGTAATGCCCCGCTGTCTTCTCGGACCACTGGAAACCTGAGAGGTTATTTTACGCACGCACGTGCCCAAAGCGCTCACCGCGAGTGCCTTGGATCTCCGGATTAAAAAAAAAAAACAACAACAAAAAAAAACCCTTGTGGATCTTTTTGGAGGCTACGAGAGAAATACATTAGATGGATATACAAATCAAATAGGTTTTCCCGAGGAGTGGAATATTTTCTAGACTTAACTCGCAGACCCACATGGCTTTGCCAAACTCACCGGGGTCTCCCGGAGCTGGGATGCCCAACCCCAGCGTCATAGACCTGGGTACGATCTTCGTCGACTCCGACATCATATTTGGATTTACAAGTCATCTGCTGAAGAGAAAAAAAAGGGTAAGCGCACTGAGGCTGAAACACGGGGTATAGTAAACAATGATATAATGTGTTTGTGTTATCTGGTGTAAAATAGAGAGAATCATGTGATGTGCGTTTGGAGGGTCCTATCCGGTGTTCAGGACCTTGAACAGCACCTCGCAGCATCCTCAATCCCCTCGCATGCTCCCAAACTTCATCCTTGCTTTCGCACATCACTAGTTTGAGGAGGGCAGATAAAAGTGTCTAGTTGCCAGTGATGAACTTTTATTATTCTAATTTATTTCATGTAATAAATTGCCACACAAAATACCTCTGAACGGATCAACATAATGACATTTGAAGCTGCAGTAATTGAATACTGAGCATAATAAAATATGTTGAAAAAACTTGACAGTTTGCACTTTTTAAATGACCCCATCTCATTCAATTATTGCATCAAGAGACAAAAAACGGCGGGTTTCTCAAAATAGGTCGTTTCAAGGCAAAACACTGTCGCTTACATCACCCGCATGAAATATTAAAGTTTACAAATTAACTATTTAAGCGTCGCAGAGCTGCTATTCTGCATCCCACCAGAGGATGGCGCCAGAGCCTAAGAGCACACAGAGGCAGCTCTGCGTCTAAAGGGAGGCAACAGTTTGCTGAGGCTGAGCGGACACGGCAGAGACTGAACCCAACTGATCTGTGATTCCAATCTGTTTTATTCCAAAAGGTTGCCAGGTATACATAATGGTCAATACTTACTGGATTTGGGAAATAACTAACCGTTTCCCACGATCTCCAAGAGGAGCCCACATTTGAACCTGCAACCGTGGTTGAAAGTCCTTATACTGCTGAATGTTGATTCATAGTCCAATTCATATCCCCAAATTAGCAAATGTCCCAAAAATCTTGCGAAAGTGTATAAAAAATGTATTTTTCCGGAGTAGTGAAGACTGAAAAAAATGGGGTTTGACCATTTCTCTCAGTGTGAGCATCACTCAGCTTCAATGGGATGTTTTTTCTCTCAGACTATAGAGCAAGTGGAAATATTACATGGGATAAATTATTAGACTCATATATCACACATACACCCCACACTATGGAACGTGGTTTATGGGATAATAATAACAGCTCTGGACCGTCATGTAGTCGTCTTCATACCCCCCCGCCCCCCCCCCCACCACCACACCCCCTCCTCCTCAGAAAAAAAAAAAGTTTTCTTCAGCCCTCCCATTCCAGGAGTAACACCGCCTCTCGCGCACCTCCTCAGCCCAAAACTCCTGCGCTGTAAACTCATGGCACACACTCACCAGTTGCCTTTCGGCCAGCAGCTTACTGGTCCAGCGCGGTGCGCCAGATGACCGGTAGCCCTCAGTCGGGTCTACCGTCCCGCGCGTGGCACTGCCCCGCCTTGTGAATTTGGCGTTTCGACGAAGACGTTCCCCTTTTGAAAAGGTGTCCACCTCGGTCCTGGAGAATGAGCTCAACTGGGTGCCATTCGGCCCCCGATGGAGGGGACCCCCCCAACTACCGCATGTCCGCTGTGAGTGTCTGACTTATAACACTTTAAGGTTGTGTCGTTTTCCTCCTCAAAAGCAGAAAAAAACGCGCCTCTCGGCGTCGCGCGCGTGGAGACAGGTGCTCTGTGCATCTAGACGCACTTTCCCTCTCACACCTTGACGCGCCGCAGGTGTGAACCCTGTTGTTGTTGTTGCTTCGCAGTCGAACCTAACCTAACCTAACCTAACCAACCCCCCCCCCCCCCTCACACTGAAGGTGGAGGGCTGTCCGAGCGGAGAGTCTCCGGTGACCCCCAGGAGACGGCTCCACTCTGCGGAGGACGCGCGGTGCAGTAACCGGCCTCCCCCCGAGGGCGCCGGGTCAGTTTCCATCCCCGAGTCCGAGGAGAAGGGGGAACGGTGCCAGCAATGTCGAAAGAGAGTCTCGGAGCTGAAGAGGCAGGCGCTGGCCCTGGCGGACCTCAATTCACTGAAGGTTGGTGTACAAAAAAAACGTTTGTTTCAACCTCTCTTTTTTTAGGCCGATCTCAGTTTTGCAACAGGTCGCACCTTAAAGTTTAGAACGCTGACGTCACCCAAGCTGCGTGGCTATTTCGCAGAGGGTCTCGTTAAGAAGATGTGAGATTGTCACATGAGCTGCTGCGACTTTTGTGTAGCACTTGTTGTCTTTTCTTTGTTCACCCGCACCTGCTCCCAATGCTGATATCTATGGACAATGAAATTCAATCCTCTTTATGGTTTATAATTGTACCAAGAAAGCTCCCGCCATACACTTGTAAAGTTATTTATTGCACGCCTGACTTCAAATGCTGGCCTTGGATGTGAAAATGGGAGCCTTTGAGACTTTGAAAGTGGCCCATTGTTTGGTTTAACAATGCATATTGCTTTATTTTGTTGTGTGTGTGTGCGTGTGTGTGTTTGGGGTGTGCGTGGGGTGTATGTGTGTGTGAGGGGGGGCTGAAATGAGCGAGCTGTTTCACGTCGGAGACTGGAGAGGAAGTTAAGTCCTGGTCGACCTTTGCTTTGCATTGAAAGTGTTCCTGTACGGCTGCTCCCACAGTTCCCACCACTGTTAAATATAGGCCCCGAGACTGCTGTTGTTGTGGCGGCCCGGGTTGGCCCTCGGGTCGGTTCTCCTTTATGGTCCCGCTTTAGAGAGAGAGAGAGAGAGAGAGAGTCCAACAGTTGGGTTGGATTACGGCTCTTTTAAGCTTTCACCCCGAATCGCACAGCACCCGATGTTCATATACGGGAACAGGGAGACAAGTGACAAGGGGGGGGCATTTCTAAAGCACCTGACCTCTCCGCTTCAGGCGTCTGCATGTGTGGTCTAATCTTTGTTCTAAGCCTATCAGATCAATGTTCAGGTATCAGGTAAACACATCATGCCCACCCCCCTAACGGCCATCACCTGCCATGGGAACTGACCTCCCCTTTTTAGTGTGGGACCCTTCAGCACTGCTCTGTGGCTTTCACCAGGTGCCCCTGCCCCCCCCACACACACCCACCCTCTACCCCCCTGTTTTGCTCTTGTTGATGGATAAATTGGGCTTTAATTTTGGGGTGACAAACAGTGATGGCAGGGTGCTCTTTATTGTACCAGAGTTATGGTTGGGAAGCATAATGAACCCATTGTCTTTGTGAGCTTGGGCTGCCCACCTGTTGGGCCTCATAGGATGGAGGTGGTTCACGGATGATCGCTTCCAAATTGCTTCCTTCTTGGAGAGAAAAAGGTCAACGCGGTGACTCAGGTGGCCCGCCGGAGAGGCCGGGGATCGGGATACCTGCAAGCGCTCGGGCCAGTGTTGTGTCTGCCATGGGAAAAACAAAAGAACGAGAGCGGAGAGACTGTTTACCCAAAGTCGCACTTCCCCTCCCTCCCCATCCGCCGGCCGCCGCGGTTTTCTTTCTTGCGGAGAGGAAGTCGGCTCGGTCCCCAGACGCACTCCCCCCCCCTCCCTTACAGACTTATTGTTTGCACATAGTAGTAGCGAGTGGATGAAAATTCAAGGAAGAGTGTTTGGGTAGAGAGAATGTGCTGTTCTAAATGAAATGTACAGCAGGGAAAGTTCACACACGCACACACACACACACACACACACACACACACACACACTGAAGCCCTCCCAGACAGCTTTTGTGTTTTCCTGTTTGGGTTTACAGGAACTTGGTCATGCTCTGTCCTGCAAGTCTGAAAATAAAGAAAAGTTAAGGCCTTTTTCCCTCCACACTGTAGCCTAGATATTGATGAGGGAACCATGGCAACCACAGTAAATGTTTTGCAGAGAGATTGGCCGGCGTTATGATACTTGAAAAAATAAAAATAAAAATTTCTGTAAACATCCACATCCACCGGCAGCACTTAAATATTTTCCATACTTCCTAACTCTTAAGTGCCTTCCTCATTTCAAGAGCCATAGTGCACACGGACCTGTTAGCTGTTTGACGCTTTGAAACAATTCCAAACTATGCATGCAACTAATATTGCCCTTTATTGCACTTCATTTGCAATGATTTTCTAATTATTAATATTTTACGACATCACTTTGAAGGGCTCAACCCCGAATTACCTTTGTTCAATTGATGTCCTTGAGCTACCACCCTTGAGTCCCACATTTTATTGTTACTCTGACAACAGATGATTAAAAAAAAGCCCTTTGCCAAAAGCAAGGCAGAGAGAACAGATACGCTGACAACCCTCAGACTGAATCTAATCGAGGGAATTCACCTACTTCATTTGCAAAATTAAAACCTACGCCTAGTGAACAGCAGACAGTCTTGGATTCAATAATTGCACGCTGTGTTTATTGTGGCTGGACACAGCGGCGTGTGCGAGGAATGAGAGAGACTTGAGGAAAAAACACTTCACGCCGTAATCAGGGGCATGTGGATTAGATCCAGCTCCATGCACGCTTGCTCTTACCTGCGTTTTTTGTAAGTCTCTGACACCACGAGCGGTTGATACCTCAATGAGAAGTGGCTCAACCGTCTCATGACAAAAGTTTAGTGTCATCGACAACAAGAGACGATTAGGCTCGTCCGGAGGCAGAAGCCCGCGGCCCTTGTGACCTGTGAGGACTATAATTCCTTCGCCTGTGGCTGCAGCTTAAGCTCCTCAGTCACAGCTTAGTCAGAAACTCTGTCACTTGATATGTGTTTTTTTGGTTTTTTTGTTGGAAAGGCTAAAAAGGCCATAATTGAATTTGCTGATCCACTTGAGAGACGACACAGAAGGAGCCAACAAGAAAATGCTAAAGGGCCGCATCTGCTGTTCAAAGAATATTTTTAAGTTTTTGCAAAAATACTTTGGGAAATGTGGTGATTCACTTTCCTGCAAACTCTGTACGGTTTAAATGTAGCTGGAGACATTAGCATAAAAACAAGTAATAGGGGGAAACAGCCACAGTAGCCTCGCTGTGACCGAACCTCCTAAGCTCAGTAATGAGCACACGTCCTAAATGTTTTATCAGTACAACAAAGCAAAGCAAACAGTAAAAAGGACACTTTTCGGTCATCGGTTTTATGAGCTGAGTTCAGCGATGAGAGTATCAGTCCTAATTTTCTCTGCAAGAAAGCGAATAAGCAAATATAATGAAACTTTAAGCTAATTCACATGGGTCACCCTTAAGGCAATACATAAAGCACGTCTTTCTACTGCTGGAACTGAAGGTTGGATCAATAGTCAAGCCACGAGCTCTAGTGCAGACACATTGGGGTTTCGGAATGCTGCAGAGACTGCAGGTCAGTAATAAAGTCAGCGGAGCTAAAAAACCCGCTCATAAATTCTTCGGCCCATGAACATACAAGCCCTCTTGGACCTTGTCTGCTCGGCCAGTTCACCGACTGATTAACACAGAACGTCCTGCAGGCCTGCGAGGGCTTGAACATTCGGATTAAGCTGAGCCCTCGGAGGCGGAGGTCAGTTGCAGCCAGAACTTACCTATCAGTTGACCTTTGCCCCCCCCCCCCCCCCCCCCCTTGGCATGTGGGGAAACTGCATTCAGGACCAGGTCACAGTGGAGATGAAGGTTTTAATGAAGTTAAATCTTAGAGACTGAGCCGACCAGCAGCTAATGATGAATGCACCGTGCGCCCCAGCCCATTATGGACGGTGTGTCCTTCTGCGGGAATTAATTGGTTCCATGAAGCCTTTTTTGCCAGCCGTTTTCACGTGAATTCATAAATTATAGTACCAGTAATTCTCTGGTACGACTCCTTTGGATTAGTGTTTGATTTGTTTCTGCTTTGTGCGTCATTTGACCTCTGATCCACCCTACGTGCGCGGTTATTAGTAAATGTGTCAAATCGTGTTTTGCTTCCCGAAGCAAAACGAAGGAAAGAAAATGAATCATCCACGTCTGGCACCAGACGTTTCCCCGAGTCCAAAAAAGTCCAGCACCTCGGAATCGGTTTGACTTGGTGGCAAATAAATGATCATTTATTGATACAATACTGTACGTTTGTTTCCGTCCCTGCTGTGTACATGCTGATTGGCTGCAGACCCACCCACCCGACTACTGCTTCTCCTTTGTTGACGGACCTCTGACCTTTCTGCCCGGCTCCTCCAGCCCCTAATGGTGGGTTGAGGTTTCAGAGGGTGCCGACCCGGCCCGGAACAGGTGTACGCTGCCAGGTTCGCTGCAGGGGGGGGGGGTTCCTATTCATGTGACACATTGGCATTGCATTGTATTTCTGCTGCTTTTCAACCTGCTGTTGTGGCCGGGGACAGCACATAGAAGTGTATGAATGGCTTCCAAGTACTGAAATCTGTTTAGTTTATCCTTTCAGTAGACAGAATGTATTTTTAACATTCAAGCATTTTTCCCTGCTTCCATAGAATCGCCTTATCATTTGGTAGCTGTATAAAACTCCAATGTCAATTACGAGTAGCATTCAAAATGTTGAATCCCCACCGAGCTGTGCTTACCGCTCAGCGGTGTATTACGGTGCACAGTGGACACAGAAGGGAGGACTCTGGTTTTCAGTTCAAGTACTGCAGGAAATGATTGGTCCTCTCCGTCATCTCCTTTATAGTCACAGTGCTTTAAATGTGGAACAACTCCGCCAGTAGTTAACGGAGCGCAAAGAGTTTCTCGTTTACTTTCCTGCCCTCAGATTTTCACAGCTGGTCCCGTATTTTTCAAAGTAGCTGACATTCACTGTCCAGAAATCTTGTTTTTTTCTAACCCTCCGCTCTGGAATGAATGCCACATCTCCACTACGCCCACTGTAGTTTCATCTACATCTTTGCTTCAGTGATCTCAGTCAATTGACCCCAATTGTTGCCTCGCCGCTCCGGCTACTTACCGCAATTCCGACGGCAAATTGCCACGAGGCAAAGTGCAGGAAATGGGTCCAGGGTGCGCAGATGCAAGGGTCGATGGGTCTGATGGAAACTCTGATGCTCAAAGCCCTTCATCAAAAGCACACAGCAGAAATCTGTCAGAAGGGGGAGAAGCAGGGAATTCTCCACCTGGAATAACTGCCATTCCTCACGTGGAGCAGATCCACGGCCCGGCAAGATCAAACAGGAACTGACTGAGGCTCCTCAGCAGATGCCCACTTACACCAACGCAATCTACGTGCACGAGCGCGTGCACACGCGTGAGCTCAGACACCGACACGCAGATGCACAGAGTTTACCTAAATGTGTCCTCCTCTGGCCATCTGGCTCTTCCCGGTGGGGCCGCGTGCCGCCGTAGTGCACCATCCAGATGTTCCCCCAGTTACCCGTCAAGGTGAGAAGAGCAATTTAAAGCTGCTTAGACGCTTTGCCTGCCTTTAGTTATTATGAAAGTGGCAGTGTCTCTCTCATTCCTCGAATGTCTTAACTGTTCTTAAATCTCTGCAAATGGCCTGTTACATGCCCTGTCTCATAGAAACGGCACGGCACTATTATAATTAAATAAAAAGATGGAAGTTTGCTTAGTAGAGCATAAAGACTAGCCCAGGTTTTGCTTAAGCACTACAGGTTTTTAAAAAGGATCTATGTGTTCTTTTCAGTGCTGGTAGGCTCCTTTTGGAAGGAGATTCTAGCTGTTAATTATGTAATGTGTGCTCATTTTGAGTTGGTCACAGTCGTTTTTCATTCAGACGTCAGGCATCAAAACCCGAGGCCTGGTTTTGCGTTATCAGATATTTTCCTTATGAATTAAAGCAACAGATAATGCTGGGATTGTGACAACGCATGTATCCTTCAGGTGCACTCCCATTGTTTGTGCATTTGAAGAATGATTGAGTCCATAATGGCACTTGTCGGAATGGGTTCGCCGCTGTTTGGTGAGGGATCATGTGTCACAGTGAGCCAGACTGAAATGAAACAATGGCCGTGCTGTCCAGGCTGGCAGGGTGATGTGTCACAGCACAGCCCCGGTCTGCAGAGCGTGACAACGGAGCCACAACGGGCACAAATGTCAACGAGCAAACAACACAAATACAACAAGAAGTGCAACCCGTGGGAATTAATCAGTTTGACTTGTTCATTTAGGGCAAGCCGCTTTGTGTGTGTGTCTGTGTGTGTGTGTGTGTGTGTGTTTGAGTTGGTGGGATTCTGGGTATGTGCGAATGTATGTTTGTTTTATGCACTCGGCGCTCCCTCTGCCCGGCTCCATATGTCATGGCCAAGTGAGACGCGCATGATCCAGGGGGGGCAGAAAGCGGTCCATTATCGAGTCGGATTCGGAGTATTGAAAAAAAAAAAAAACATAGTTGTTGAGATACATTTTCAAGACGGCACGCAGACAGCGAGGAGCGCCGAGTTGGAGGTAATCTCCCGCTGGCTCCATAAAAAGCGTCCAATTGACAGCAGGCCGTGTGGTAGCAGACAAATCGCCTGGCTTAGAGCAATGCGCTGAAAGGGAATGCCAGGGCTGTGTGTCCTTGCCAAGATGGATCTGCAGACAGCAAACTCCGGGGCCGTTTGGGGGGCGTGGCTCCCTCGCTCCCGGCAAACACGGGATCCGTGGGGGGAGTGGACCTGACATTGGCTTTGTCTGTTTTCCCTCTTTGGCAGCTCCTGCCGAACCACCGGGTCACGAAGATGGCCTCTTCGACAACAAGTGTTTGTGGATGTTTGTACAAAAATGAAATCCGAAAGACACGGCAAAACAACGCATGCGAGCTCTGGCAGAGGCCCTGGGGCCGTCATAATCAGCCCATTATGAAAAAAGTGATTATCTATAACTACTCGGGGGGGTAATTTGATGACCACCAACATTCATCTGTGCAGCTGCTGTGCGAATGCACCAGTGTGCTTTCACGTCATATTTATATGTACATATACACGTGTATAAATATACATGTGTGGTAGAGCGTTTGCATGCATCCCGTTGTTGCTCTATTTGCGTTTGTGTAACAGCAGATGGATTATGACGGGCTGTGTTGTGATTGGTAGTTGGGTTATGTTCACCCTTTCCTACGGGCTTCCCCAGCTACACGTTGGGCCGTTCTTTATTGCCAGGAGCTCACTCTGATACGTATATAGTGCTCCATAAATCCCGCCCGCGGTGTGAAAAACGCCAGTCAAAGTTCACGCTGCTCATGTTCATTTCATGCTTGAGTGTCCAGCTCTGTGAGGCAGGATGAGTGCGTGTATTGATGATGTGTGAACGTGCGTGTAAGTACCGGAGGAAAAAGAGAGAGACGCAGCACATTCAGAGTCCCTCCATCCTTTCCACTTTACCGCAGAAGTCATCCATCTTTCTGAACTTAACTGCCACCAATTTATGATTGCATTATTACAGGAGGAGTTCTATAAAACGCAGGCCCGGTGGTGGTCCGGTGAATGGAGAAGGTGATGGAGAAGGTGACTCTCCGGCGCCATCACTCTGGTGCCAGGCGCGTTTGGCTTGAGAGGAAAAAGAATACAAGCTCCCTTTAGCCCGAACATCACCACTGTGGACTTGCACAGGGTTTTGTGCTTGTAGTTGCTTGGCTAGGCAATCATTTAATATCATCAATTGAGCAATTAATCAATTAAGTTGTCTAAATGGATAATAACGAGCACATACCTGTAAATAGTGTAGTTAAATCCAACGATTGTCTATTTAATTACTTTTGCATTTGTGGGCATGTAGTCAGTGTAGCTGAAATATTTCTTCCTCTACACTCACTTTTATTCATTTGTATTATTTCATTTCATGTAGTTATTTCATAGAGAATATTTAGTTACTGAGTTACCAGAAAACAGGATATATTATGATATATTTTGTATCAAGATAGGTCTGTTTGGCACCAAAGTATTGAACCCTAGACGTAGTGTTGTAGCACAGCATTCATTTTTCTTCCATTATTGAATGACTTGATTATAAATTAGCCTGCTGACATTTGGAAGGAAATGGCATAGCAATGCATTTTACAAAAATGGCAGCTAAGTTGTTTTTAATCCGACGGAGAGCCGTGTTTCTCAAAAGGCGGAACATCGTTAAAGGTCAACCGGCGCTCTATGGATTTTCATAATGGATTTTGCCCAGAAAGAAGTACACTAAGATACAATAGCAGTGTTTTTTTTATGTGACTGGCAGGCAAGGTCTTTTCCTTTTAGATTTAATAAGACTTTCTCCTACTTTCACACGGCTTGACTTTACGCCCCTTCCTTGCTAAACTCTATGGCCTCAAGTAACTGACATCCTTCCTTTAAAGGTCTTTTTTTATCCAATGATCTGCTCGGCAGAGTCATACAAACGACAGAAAGCTTGTAAAATCTCCTCAAAGTTGATCAAAGTTTTACATCGGGCCTTGCTTTTTGTCATCATCAGCAGATACGTGCAGCGCTGCCTTTAGTAAACCTTCCCCTCTGCCTGCTCCCATGATCCGACTCCCGTTAATACGTCCGTCCTTTATGCTTCCCCTCTTGTTACTGCCGCTCTATTTTATGATGTCACTCTCTCCGCTGAAGAGCTCTGGGCTGTTTTATCTCCTTGGTGTGTGTCGGGGCACTTAAACGTAAACCTCTCTGTTTACGAGCCCCAAACTGCCTCTCCATCCTCTGTGTTTGCCGTATCGCTATCGGCTCAGCGGCGCCCGTAAAAGGCACAGCCATCCTCGCTGTATAGGGGCCGCCGTGTGAGGCAGACCCCCAGCTAAGCGTGAGGTGAGAACAAGTCTGCAAGGCATGTGTGTTTACAGTGTGTGTGTGTGTGTACGCGGGTATTCATAGATTTGTCCCTTTGGCTCAACTGAATGCAGTTCGATTGCCTTGTTTTCTCACTCATCTCTTTTAGCTGCTGTCAGCTAATATTTTGTTCCTGCATGCTGGCGTTTATTTGTATTTTATGCGCTTAACTGCTTCTCTCAGAGGCGTTTAAGTCAACACGGTGCATATTAGCTTTTGTTTTACTGCTATAAATGTCTAAAATGTTATTCAGGATTTGTGGTCCGCCCTGCATCTGCCAAGCTGCTTGTTCCTCCCTCTCTGAGAGAAAGGCACTCGGCGAGATGGCGACTCTTTGCTGTCCTGGCTCCCAGATGGTGGAATGAGCTCTCTGATGACATCAGGACCGCAGAGAGCCTTACATCTTCTGCCGAAAACTCAAGACACACCTCTTCAGACTATACCATGACTAAAACACTAACAAACTGTATCACTTTAACTGTACTTTTACTTTGAAATGCTCCTCACCCCCCCCTCTGTGAGAAGAGACTCTCGGGGGAGCTCACCTGTGTCTTTGGCCTTGGTGGATTCCTGCATAGCTTCATAGGTGTTGTGTTCAGTCCGCTGACCCCTCGCTGGGTCCAACCCCCCCCCCCCAGTTTGTGTCCGCTTCAGTTTGAGGTTCAAGCAATGTGCTGGTTTCCAGGGGAGGCCTTATTCCTACGAAGCAATGCTGACCTTTGCCCTGACTTCATGAGATGCTGTGTTGTAATTCACTTGATCCGCATCTTTAATGAATCTTTTTTTATTTGGGCTTGTACATGTATCAATCATGATTTTTTTTCTTCTCTGATCCTGCCCCTAAAGCCTAGTTTATGGTTCTGCGTTTTCAGAGAAAGAGGCCCTTGGCGGACTATGAGGACATGCGGAGGCGTCTCCAGCAGTGGTGATACACGGGGCAAAAAAGTATCTCTGATAAAATCTCTGATAAATAAATAAATAAACCTGCTGTCAGTTAGAGGATTCCTTCACTGTATTCACGGCCGTCTAACGGTCATTACCACCTCCATCTAGCCCGGCCGCTACCCTCCTCCTCCTCCCCCTTCTGTCCGTGCACTGACCCCTCGTCCTCCCCTCATCCCACGCTGGGCATTTATGTCTTAATCTCTTTGTTAGTGGGAGGCTGTTTGGGCTGCGGCGCCCAATGGAGCGGTGAAACCAGCGCACACTTGAACTCCCACAGCAGTGGTCACCGGAGACCACATTTGAACTGGATTTGACCTCTCAGACTCAACCTATTTGGGGCTGTTTTCTTATACCCCTCCTTTGCATTTGCATACACATCTCGGATCAGTTTTCAGCAGCGGGGTAGGTTCCCACGCTGGAAGGTATTTACAAAGGTGATTCTCGCTGGAGTTGTTAAGTTATAGAGGGTGCCGTAAAAGCACTACAGTAGCCATTCAAAGTCACGGTGTCGCTGCGGGGACGGAGGGCTCAAGGCCCCCGCGGCGGCTGAACAATGCTTAATTAGCTCATAAACAAAGGCTGGTAGTGGGGGGGGGGGGGGGGGGGGGGATCAGAGAGGGCAATCGAAGTGTCCCGTTCCTTTGAGCTTCTCTCGCCGTCAACAAAGCCCCTCTAATGGCCCCCTCACTCCGCTTGTTGTGTCTCACGACGGTGCGCTTCCTGACGACATGAAAGGCCTCGCATTCCAAAAAGAGCCCCCCCCCCCCCGGACAAGAGACCAAAAAAAAAAAAAAACCCCGTCCACACCTCCCCTCGGGCCCCCGCCGACGCTCCCCACCCTTCCTCCGGCCTGCTGGGTATCGACATCGCCGCTCCGCTCGGCCTCCCAGGTGTATGTTCGGGTGCCCTGTTTGGACGACCACTCAAATTTTGATCGCCCCGTTTCTTTGCGTCCTGTGCGGCGCGCTGCCAGGAGCCCGCCAGGAGCCCGCCAGGAGCCCGCCAAGAAGTGCACGACCAGTGCCAGTATCTTGAAAGGTTACTCGAGCCCGGCAGGAAGACAGGTGTGCGAATCGTGTGTGTGTGTCAGGTGCTTAACCCTTGCGTCACAGCGTCACGGTGTGTGTGTGTGTGTGTTTTTACAAGAAAGTGAATGTGCTATTTTTGATATGTTTGGACACGAGGCGGCCTATAAGAAAACAGAGCGCCGCGCGGGGGCCTCGGGCCGGGCAGCAGGTCGGAGGCGAGCCCTGCTTGTTTGTGCGGCTGTGTTATCGTCTCCTGCTTCCTGTCAAAACAGGAAGAGACATGGGCGAAAAAAAGTGGAGGTTAGGAAAGTGCTGCCTTGATGTGGCGTTGGCTGGAGATCCAGCTCCGCCTGACAGGGACCCTCCTGGCCAGGAACAACAGACCCGTCCAGGGCGTAACCCACCGCGGGATGCTTGGTGGTGTTATTTTTATCACTTTCACAAAGCACAAGCGAGGGATGCTTTCCCCAGCTGTTGACACAGGACTGGGTCATTTCTGTCTCCAAAAAACAGCGCAGGAGCCGCAGAGGGAGAAACAGAAGGGAGCAAAGGGAGACGTCCCATCCAGACGCGTCCCTTTTGGCTGGCAGCCTCGCACGGAATGTGGCCTCTGTTTTGGAAGGGAAATCCTTTTTGACGTTTTGGTTAATCATGAAAGCGAGACACTCCTTTTCTTTGGATGATCCCTGGACCTCCATCACAATACCTTTTTCCGCCAGGCCGGGGTCGTCGTGTGATATTTGTTCGTTCTTTACAAGAGGATTGCACACACACACACACACACACACACACACACATTAGACCAGTTAAAAGGCTCTTTTATGGGGTGTAACTTTGAGTACATTCCAGACAGTAGAGTCGGCGTGGTTTAGGCGGCCCGCTGCTGGCGGCGTGGCAGGTGAAAAAGCCCCGCAGTCGGCTGTGATAGGGCTAAATGAGAAGGCATGGACAGGCAGGCTGCACGAGCAGCTGATCAGGGAGGCAGCTAATTATTGGCTGTTGAAAAATGATAGCACATCTATCCTCCCTGCTGCGCTCCGGGAGTCACTGTTTAAAACTGAGAGTTACTCTGGTGTGGAATTCCAGGGGTTGGAAGGCGGCGCTGACTTTAGCCTTTTATGGTGTCTATTAAAAGAGAGAGATGCTTGCACAGGAATGCCATCGTTAGACTCACCGGATTGCACGGAGCAGTTCCCTTTTTTTTTGAGGCATGAGTGACCACAACGTCTATTCCTTACCGGTGTTCCAGTTACCAAGTTGGACCTCACGGGGGAGTACATTTTTTTCTTCTTCTTTTTTTGCGCCTCTGATGAGTAACCGAATGCGAGACCTGACAGGTAAACACCGGGGATGGCTCCTTCGGCACGTAGCGTCTAGAGCGGCAGCAGCGGCCTGCTCCTTTCCCCCCCCGCCCCCCCCTGACCCAGATTAAGAAACGGCGCGTGCTCGTTGACTGAGGCCGCTGTCATCGGCAGGCTGGTCGGAGTTCATTTGTCTTTCTTGACAGACCATCAGATGGTGGCGCGGTGCTTTGGCAGAAGGCCACACCGACTCTGACCTCCACGAGTCACGCAATTAGCTACCCTTTGACCCCCTCAGTCCCACAATCAAACTCAGGGCATGGACCGGGCATGCTTCTGCATCCCCAGACCTACTTTACATGTGACATATGTGTGTGTGTGTGTGTGTAGCTGAAAAAAAAGCACAGATGTAGCATGTGATTCAGTCTGATGTAATAGCTTGTTAGTTTACTTGTCACTTGAAATTAAAAATAGAAAGGGTTTGGAGTCATGCATAAAAATCTTTCACCTCAACCTAGCGACGTACCTGCCAACTTTCCATTCTCCTCTCTTGAATATATAAAAGATCCATTAGCCCGCACCCATCTGCTGCAAACCGTACCGCTTATTTAAGTGATCTTAACTCGGCGTTTCTCATGCTCTTAAGTGCCGTTAAGGCGCATCAGTCGGGGCTCACTTAGACAGACAGACTGAGATGAATGCCATCGTGCCCTTGAGCCAAAAATACAAACCTCATTGCAGACATAAGCTCTCCACATTAACTTTGTTTGACACGAGCCATCCTTGCAGTGTCACTTCAAACGCGCAACTCAGCTGTGAACCTGCAGCTACCGTGAGCTTCACCCGGCAGCTTCCTTTTCTCTCCAGACTCCTCGTTTCTCCGCCACGACGAATTCCTCAGCTCTCTCACTCAGCTCTCCTGTGTTTTGACATTCAATACGAGCCGCCAGATCCCCTCCCACCCCCCCCCCCCCCAAAATCCCCCCCACCCGAACAATGTGATGAGAACAATTCAAGACGGAACTCTACAAACCTGCCAACAACTCCAAGGTTATTTTTTCATTCTGCAATGTAAAACGACAGCGGCAATGTCCTTGCCCCCCCGAGTTGGCGTCCCTGTCATGTGAACAGAGTCGGTTTTGTAACTCGTTCCCCTGTTGCGCGTTTGTTCGGGCTTGAGACAAGTCTAGATTGGCAGTCTGAGTCTCGTTCTCAGCGGTGGATGGGATGCAAAGCCTCCACTGAAGCTCCGCCTTCCAAGTTAGTCTGGTTTTCAATTTGCCAGAAAACATTTTTGAAATGAAGCACTTTTTTCTTTCAGAAAAAAAAGGTGAATATTCTTCGGCCCAACCTGTCCTCCCTACCAACTCATTTGAATGTTAAGTGAAATGGTTGGAGTTGCTTTTCGTCGCGGGCCAAGAGGCCATTTGCAGGATCTCATTGTTTCGGCAAGACAAAGTGGCAAAATGTGCACGTGGAAACATTTCGATAAGCCAAGCATTTTCTACAATGGTGAATGAAAATCCTTCGGACTCAGTAAGTGGATTAGTGCGCGCTATTCTCCACCGAGATCGTTCCGCCTTCTTCCTTATCTCGCTGATGTTCAATTGAATATGTCTAGACATCTCAATTAGCAAGAACAACCCCCCCCCCCACCCCGCCCCCCCACAACAAAACCCAGATAATGGTTAATGCTTATCTAGCAGTCCTCTCAGCCACTAGTTCTCATAAACAGACTTCAGCTTCCTATTAAGACAGCCCTTCCTGGCTGAAAGCCCTGGGCTGAGGTTTAAATTTCTATTAATAGTGATAATTGTGTTCTGTGAGAAGTCATTGGCATGGTAATGGCATCTTCATCATGATGAATTAGCATCCCCCCCCCTCCCCTTCCCTCCCCCTCTCTGCGCCTCACCTACACGAGGCTGTTGCACCAGACTGATTCTTTCGCCCGCAACGCTGGCGCCGCATTGTTTTCGGGGGACGTTTTTGTTTGAATGCCTTTGCCTAAAGTGAAAATTGAGATATCCGCAAAGGGGAATCCGTCGCTCCAGATCGCTCCATACACGAGATTCCACCTGCACGAAAAAGTATCCCAATTCCGATGATGAAGATGATTCATTCTGCTCATGTTAGTTGAGAACGGTCTAATTATTTATTTTTCATTATGGAATCTGCAGGATGTTGATGAGGGCACCGCGTGCAATTACTTCTGTTTGGGCACCACTGACTCCCTTCGCGTTTTTAGTCTGATGATTAACCCCTTGCGCGCCCACCTGCACGGCGCACCCGTGGCGCCGAGGGGAGTCCTTCCATGGCGATCAGCTTCAGCAGGCAGTTTGTTTTCTCTGCAAACAAAACTGCAGGAGGGGGGGGGGGGGGGGACTGGGAGTGCTCCGTCTCCCAGTCCAAACGAAAAAAGCCCCCCCCCCCCCCCCCCGGAGAACAAACGTCAGTGAAGGCGGCGGAGAAGCAGGTGGCTGTCATCACGGCGAGGAGACTGAATGGGGGTTTGAAATACTAGTGAAGTAGTGGTGGGGGCTGCTGAGGGAACTGTTGTTGCAGGATCCTCTTTTCTCCACTGAGTGTTTTCAGAGTGGGCTCTTTGACAAAAATAGATTCCCTCGACAAGCTCCAACAGACGGATGCCGAGCACCGATTCCGATTCACACTGCACACAAATGAGAGAATTTCTTTCGCTCTGGTCTTAAAATGCTACGTTTTAGCTTTTAAAATACCAGTGATGGTGTTTTGCCAAATAAGCAGATTGAGAGGAGAGGACCAACCGCTCGTCTATACGTCTCATCAGCCATGCTCTTTGAGAATGTGCCAGATGATTTCTTACCTTTCCTTCCACTTCCCATCCCCCCCCCCCCCCCCACATTTTCCTCCTCTCTTCTGTCCTTGCTCTCACCTGCAGGTTACAGCAACACCTGGCTCCTGGCTCTCCAGCTTGCCTTTTGAATTTTTTATCATGTGCTCCTTTTTGGTTCGTTTCCACAGCCGAGCCTGGTTGGGGTTTGGAGGAGAGGCTTCCTTAGAGAGCGTCCCCCCTGAGCCAGAAATCAGCCATTTCCGAGTCGAGGTGCACAATTGTTGGTGCAAAGTGTACATGACCACAGACCACTGCGTCCCCCCCAGGGGGGAGGACAGCGTAGCCCCACAGCAGCTACTGCACCGACCGGGCAGGCTAATGGAAGAAATATTCCAGGTGAAAGAAAGGCAGCCGAGCAGTGATCCCACTAACGAGGAGACTTTGGATGTCTCATTTGCTCTCTCTGTGGGAGCCACAGCGTTAACCGGAGTCTTGTTGAAGTTGAAGTAAATCCTCTCAGCGTTCAGTCCAAGCTGGACCTCCCAACAGCCTGACCTCGGGGGGGCCACGGCCCGATGAAGGCCCGACGGATCCGGCTGTCTTGGGCACAGAGCGGAGGCAGAGAGAGAGTGAGAGAGATGTTGGAGGGGGGGGAGCGCGGGGGGGGGGGGGGGGAGATGAGGTCTGTCCAAACAGTCTGAAAGGGGCTTGTTTTCTTTATGTGTGCGTGAGTGAACAGGAAAAGGTAATTAACTGGCCAAGTGGCGACGGACTGGAGTGATGGATGAGTGTGGTGTAAGGGACAGCCACACACACACACACACACACACACACACACACACACACACACACATGCATCCATGTGTTCCATCCCATTTTTCCATCTTGGCTTAAGGAACCTTTTATATAGTCACACTCTCATAAAAGCATGCAGAGTGTGTGTCATTCTGCCACCAGTGAGAGGAGCCTCAAGTGGTGCATCATTGACGCATCATTATGGGAGGTCATTAATGGTCGCAGGGTGGTTTGGCAAAGACTGAGTGAGTGATTACATCTGACTCTCTATGTTTAACCCTCGGTCAGCACGATCTGCGGCCTTTTTTTTTTTTTTTTTACAATATTTGGATGGACAGCGACATCTGTTACTGCGGTGGAAAGCCGCGGGCTGCCCTGTAGCGCACGGCGAGCTGTACCGCAATCAAAGCGGCACGGCACACCAGATATATGTTCCTTCAAAAAGTCCCAACCGCACTTGGTGGTACATCTTGTGGCTCAACCCTATAATGGCGTGATGTGAGGACATGTCAGAGTGAGGTTCTGGACAGGTGGGGCTATCGCGTGTTGAAAGTGTCACTGAGGGGTGAAGCCTATTTGCATTTCCTGTCGGCCTTTCGCTGGCGGTTAAAGGGAGGTAAGGGCTGAATCACACAGGGCAGACAGGGACACAGTCTGTGACTGTGAGTTCCTCCTGAACAGATGCTTGATCCAGGGAGACTTGGCTGGTCATCTGAGAGAATACCGATGCAAAAAAAAAATCTGACGTCCTTCCCTAAAACAAGGTAATTGTCTGTCTGATCCAAAGATTTGGGGGGAGTGTGTTCGCTGTAATGTGGTGCTGAACTTTGTGAGTAAGCAGCTTGTCTTCCAGATAGTTGCAGCATTTGGTAATACTATCTTACCTCTCGAAAAAAATGTAACTTTGTAAAGTCTGAGGTGAAAAGGTATATAGCACAGAACATTATGTAGACCTCACATGGTGCTTGTTTCTCACAAGAGACAGAGGAGCAGTGAGAGAGACCGGGAAACATTTCGCAAGCATTTCTCTCACAGAAACTCCAACGAAATGTCTTCTCTTATCGCATTATCTGAACAATTCCATAAGCGTTAGACAAAAGCCACATTTCACATTAGAAATGCAGAAAAAGGGAGTAGAGATATTTCATGGTGATTTGATGGAATCTCATCACTCGCCAATAAAAAAACCCCCGAAAAGAACTCATTTTTTCACACAGCTACACGGGGTGAATTTATTCAGCAGTGCACCGCGCCGGATGCTTTTTGTCTGAGGCACCATTCTGAGGGAGGTAATGACGGCGTTGCTGCAGATAGCGTGCTTTGTTTGGGCAAAAGCCTTATTACAGGTTTGTTTAATCTTGTCAAGTCAGCAAACAGAGGCAAACATCTGTTTTCGTGTGATTTGGTGAGCCGTCCCATTCTGTGTTTCGACCAAAGGCATTCCCACAGAGCTAAACGGCACGCTGGTGCGACATCCTGAGTCATTGTCTTCTCTGCCTCCGAGCAGGCAGCGGTTAAATTTAATGGTCTGCATCCCTAAAACTGCTGCCGCACTAAAAGCTCTAACCTGATACCTAATCAGCGTCGCCGGCCTTCCAGCTTTCTTGCTTGCTTTCTCCCCCCCCCGCCCCCCCCCCTCGGGGCGGCCCGGGTCGAGTCCAACGGCTCGGGGGCAGGGAGGGGGGGAGGGGGGGGGGGGGGCGTGAAGGTGGTGGGAACAGTCGAGGAGGAGCAGCAGAGAGGGATTACACCGCTGGATGTGTTACTTTCATCCTGGAAATGTAATCTGCCTTAATTCCCTGCGCTCACCCGGGGGCAAGGCCGGCAGCTGTGCTCATTCCTCTCCCCCCCCCCCCCCCCCGACTCGGCTGTCAGGGTGAGCCGGGCTACCTGTGGGAAAGCAGGGCTGCTGGAAGGTCTCGTCCCTCACCCCGGGATCTGGCCTGCCAGGGTTCCTGCGGTTTATTGGTGGTGGAGGGGTGGTCGGGGGGGGGCAATACCTTTGAGACTTATGGAGACGGTGTGTGGTTAGGGTCAACGCTGTCTCGCGCCAGGCAAACAGAGATCGGCTGGGTCGCATCCTTCCAGGGAAGGAAGGGAGAGAGCGGGGAGCTGAGAGGGCATTAAAGCCGCTGTGTGGTCTTGATCTTTACAAGAAAATGCAGTCATAGCAAGTACCGAAGATTTGTAAATGTGTAAACAGGAGGGGGGGGGGGGGGGTGCTGGTTTAGTTTAGCTTTAAAGCAGCGTGGTGTTGTTCTGACACTTGTGGAGGAATGTTTCCACGCTGGTAGGATAATAAAAGAGAAGTGGATTGGAAAGAAAACAAAGACTGAGCATTTTAATGTTTAAGTCAAATTCACAAAGCGAATGAGCACAGAGGGGTCGGGGATTAGCGGCGGTCTCAAAGGCCGCAATGCCGGCTCCAGACTGATTCCCGGGCAAATCGCACCATGACCGATGTTGGATATCACAAACTAAATCACATTCATACCGAATGCTTCAGATTGCCGGCAACTGTTAAACCATTCAGACAGGAGCTGCAAGCCGGCGGCTCCTGTCTGTCAGAACTGTTCACTGCACGTCTTTGGAAAACGTGTTTTTATGGGTATTTTGCTTTCAATGGAGCGTGCCCAGAAGTCTCTCGGCTAACAAGGAGCCTCGTGCATTTCAAACCAATATGACCTTCCCTTGATTCAAGGCAACTTGCTGCATCAGGCAGCTCAGACGGTGAATGCTGAAACAGTCAGAAGACATTTTTTTTCACTCCGGCTGGTTGGAGAAAAGCTGCGCTGACGAGACGTAGAGGCAGACGAGGTGGGGTCGGAGGAGGAACCCTGCTTGTGACTTGCGCCTTAAATGTGGGCACGTGAGAGAAGTCCGGCTCTTCTTTCTGCCCCCCCCCCCCCCCGTCTCCTCCTTACTTTACAGTAAGTGGTTACGGCTGAGCTCGTTTCCATCAGCCTCCGGGGCACGTCTGTGATGACACTGTCCATCAGCCGCCAGAGACAGTGTCTCTCTCTCTCTCTCTGAGGGAGGGGCGGTGGGTGGTGGGGAGCGCCACCTTTCCATAATACGGCCATAGTATCTGACTGCATTTGTCCCCAGAGTTTAATAAAGATCAGTGCTGACAGGCAGTGAACCAACACAACCACCCACAAGGGCCTCCAGGCAAGGGCCCGCCTCCTCACCTCTCCCCTCCTCACCCGCGCAGTTTTTTGAGTCTCTCCACTCATAAACCCTCGGATTGCGAAAACCAAAATCTCACTCCCACTCGCACAGAACGGCGGTGGAGGAGTCGGAGCCCCGAAGTAGCTCCGCGCCTCTCTGGAATGCTTTGAACATTCGGTCTTACGTAGCGCTCCCCGGCCCTGCTGCTCTTCACACCCACTTGCACCTGTCAGCAATAGATCATATGCATGATAGAAGAAACAATATGACTTGGGGGGGGGGGGGGGGGGGGGTAGGGCGCACTCATGCATCTTATGTTTTATGTTTGGGCCTATGCAAAAGAGACCAGGCAGATTGAGCTTCAACGTGGTAGCAGAAGCGTCTCTTGTGACCACACGGTGACATTTCACTGGGCTTTACTGCGTTAGGTCTCTACACGTTTTTAAATAGCTACATTTTCTGAGCGGGCACATGGGATCCGTGGCCTTCAGTTTCATCACATCAGCCTCCCTCTCCTCTGCATCCTCATCATCAGCGCCATCATCCTCATAAGCCTCGTGGCCCTGACCCTTTATTCACTGCTCAGGGCATAAAGCTCACAGACAGCTTTACAGGAGAAGCCCCCCGCTCCCTAACCTCCAGAATCCAAACTGAATAGCAGATGGGCTCAGCTTTGTGTGTCTTTTTATTAGCTCTCCTAAATCAACACCCAACAATGCATGGAGAGGGAGAGGGAAATTGATTTCTTCCATCTACCAGTGCCCCGAGGTGGGTAAGGGGTTGGTCCGGGGGTAAAGGGTGAGGGGTGATGGAAGGGCGGAGTCGACTGGTTATGACTTTACTTCAATTTCCTGTCAAGAGAGCACGTACACGAAGCCAGACGAGACTGTGAAGATAGCAGCCCGCGGTGTCCTCTCTAGCTCCAATTTGTCATCGAATTTTTCATCTTTTTTCAGCGAGACTTTCCCGTCCTTGTGCATAAATATCCTTTCGCGAGCGTTAAAGTAGAGATTGTTACACGTGGCAGGATCCCTCCTCGTGTCATATGATTTTTCTTTAAATCCCTATCATGGGTTTATATTTCTCTTATAAGCTTCTTACATTTGAAATCCATTCGTCACTATAACATCAACATTCGCCATGACGCACTTGATCTGCCATCAGCCAGTTGTCAGCGTCTTTTGTGATGAGATTTATGCCATTTTCTAAATATCTCTCTTAGATGTGCTTGCACCTGCCTATGTATAAAAGTAAGTATTCAATATAGTAAATCATTTACTTCTACAGTCCTCTGCATGATTTTCCTTGAAGTAAAGTGACACTTTGGAGATTACGCTCATCCGGCGTTGAGTACAACTTAATGGACACCGCTTTCAGTCCATTTGCGGGTAGTAAAAATATTTCCGGATGATATGGGTCCACTTTCTGTAAGGATGTAGGGAGCCGCCGCGCTCGTTCTATTAATTCTGTCGGTGTTTGCGGAGAAAGGTCATCTCAAAGTCTTGTATTGAGCTGCTTTCATGGGGAGGAGATTTAGCGTGGAGGCAGCCGGCCTCTTTCGGTCCCCGGGTCTATTGGGGTAGCTGTATTAAGTGGCACTACATTAAGGCCACGGATCACTGTTTCTCCGCTGCTTCACTCCTCCTGATCACCTCGGAGGTCCCGCGGAGCAAAGGCCTCGTAAACATTTACGCGCGGGCTGTGGGCTCCCGTCTCAGGCCACGAGTACCACAGGGCAGAGGCCCAGTGCCCCTTTACGCCTCTTAAGAGACCGTGTTGACTGTCTGTGTGTGTTTGTTTCCCTTAAACACAGAGAAAGTTATGCTCAACCCTGATGATTTGAGTAGTCCATTGATAGAGCAGCGTGCCCCTCGCCTCCTGGAGATCGTATTTATTGTCACATTTGGGGGCTTATTACACGTTGTCATGCTGGGGCACTTATCATATGTAAATTGTATGGTTTTGGGCACTCGAATCCCCCCAGCTGTTGTTTTCTTTTCTCATTCTTCCGAAGCAGAGACTTAAACCTCAGGGAGCCGTCTTAGGGCCAAATTGAAAGGACAGGACTCTACTAGACACCATCATTAAAAGCAGTAATAAGCTGAAATCCACTTGGCCCACTTATTCCTAAGGCATCACACATTTTGCTTGTTTTTTTTTATTTTTTATTTGTTTGGACTATCCCCTTAAGTAATCTCTCCGAAACCTCATTTCAGAGTTGCCTCCTAACGTTTGGCCTTGCTTGGTCTCAGCTGTGAAATGAGCACATGCCTGGTGAACCTGATCTGCAGTCTTAAATTGCATGCAGGCAAAGCATCTCAGTCAAAACAAACAACCATTCCTGAAAGAGGAAGTGGTTAAAGCAGGGGTGTGAGGGTCCCAGAGGGTCGTTCCGGGACCACACTGCTAGCAGACCACTGACGCGCCTTGGAAAATGGGAACAACAAACAGGAAACCCCATCAAAAGAACCGATAGCGAGACATGCATCGGGATCAAGAGAGACGTAGAGCTGTGTTAAAGCCCCTCTGTCTTGTTTTGTGTTTACTCTGCAGGACCCTGGATACGCAGCCTTCCTGTTCGAGCAGCTCCAAAGACCCGGGAGCCATGAAGCCGGCGCCAGCCGTTGCCAGGCGTGCTCCACGCCGTTCCACCAACTGAGGCGGGAGGCCCTGCAGACGCTCCACGCTCCCATCCTCACCCTCAGCTCAGACGTGGCGGCCCTGCCCGCTGCATCCTTCCCACCACAGCCCGCCAGGTCCACCGCGTCGTCCAAAGGCCAACCGGCTGCTCACTCAGTCCTCGCCTTGGGGGAGCGTCACAGGGTGCCCGGCTGGTCACAGAGCCCCTCTGCCCCCTCGGGGCCTAAGACGAGCGTCCAGCTGAGGGTGGCGGGAGGGCAGATCAGTGGATCCCTGAGTTCGGTCACCATTCAGGCACAGCAGTACCTCGAGGGCATGTGGAGCATCTCCCGGGTCAACAACTTCATCCCTCAGCCTAAACCGGTAAGTCTTAAATGCGTTTTAGGCAACTTTATACACATTCTGATCCGTTTAGAAAGACTTCAAGGCAGTAGAATGAACTGGTAGACAATAATAGGTCTCCTTTCGAGGAGATGGAAGCCTGGCAGAAAATGTGTGAGTCAGAGCTCTGCAGGACTGCTGACCTCTCATTCCTCAGTGGTCAAGGAGTCTTGAGTGAGCTGAGGTCAAAGGTCATAGCAATACTAATCTGCTGACCTTCTCCTCAAGGGCATTTCAAATGACCACCCCGCGGCTTTACCATAACTCTCGTGTCGTGTTGGATAAGCACTGGTCTGTGCTTTGTTTGATGTCCAAGAGGCTTGGAGAGGTTCTGAGGTTTGCCCTTGGTGTCATTGGATCTGATTGCTCTCTGTCTGGTTTACGACTAAAGATATCGTCTTTTTGCTCTTCGTCTTTTACGGTTTAAAAACCGTAATTCTTTTGTATTTTTGCCAACTGTGTTTATCCACCGTCTGTTACGGGTCTTGGCAGTGTTGTTCCTTTCAGCTTCACAAATGAAGACAGTTTTTCACTCCCCCACCCCCCCCCTTTTTATGTCAACAAGGGTTTTTAGAGATGGTTTATGGGAGGCCATCAGAAGCTTTTAACTGCATGTACACAATGTAGGTCAAATCAAACGGCCTGGCACAGGAGGGAGAGGCTGACTAGTGTTCTCCATCCATGTGTCGAAAAGCAATTAGTGGCCCCTCGGAGTCGCTCAATGCCACGTAGCTGAGGCCGAGTCCCTCCTTGGTTCGGGGAGAGAAAATGTCCCTTCAGGACATGAAGTTATAGACACAGAAGAAATGTGTGTGGCTTTCCCCTTAGCTTGTTTTTTTTTTTTCTTCATTAAAACCAGATCCTTCAGAGAGACAAAGAATCCACACACACACTCTCACAAGGACTGGGAGTTGTGCTGCGCCGAAAGGCACGTGCTTTAATTTGCGAGTCCCTCTTGGGTTTTTTGGGGGTTTTTTTCATGGGGAAAGCATGCAGTGATCTTCAGACAAAGAAAAAGAGACGGATGTGCCTGCGTCTGTGAGAGGGAACCTCGGGCGCTCCCACACGCAGCCCATTACAGGGCACCTTAGAGCGCTCATTCGGGAAAAGGGCTCCGGTTAACATCTGGACTGATGTTTGTGGTTGTTAGAATTGAAACTCTCTGTCTCCCGCTTTGTAATTGACGGACACTGGTTCACCGGAGAGCACGTAGCTGCCTTAAATTGGTCAAATCGCACCCAAACGCAACTAATTTGAGACATGCGGCGCAAAACCCCCCCGACGTATAGATAGGCTCCAACTGCACAAATGCTGAAATAACTCCCGGTGTGGATTGCGGCTTGAAACACCAGCTTGAAGCAGTTCAAGTAATCATCAAAATGTAATTTGAAGGAGCGTTGGAATACTATTTGAAAAAGCAATTGACCGACCCAAAATTTGGGGTTCTCTCTTTGCCCCATAAAATCCACAACCACATGTGCGCTAATCCACAAAGACCAAGTGCTCTTAACCCGTGAGGATCTCCGTTTGGGGCTCCGTTGCCATCGGTTTTGAAGCCCAGCAGATGATCTTGGCTGCTGCTTCTTTGGTGCAGCTGTGCTCGCGTGGCCCTGTGCCACAGAAAGCAACGGCGACAAGAGAAGAACTGGATACAGGAAGGAAAGGGAAGGAGGATTCTTGCCAACTTGGGAAACAACTTGGAGAAGAAAAAAAAATGTCAATTATGGTATTTGCTTTGAAACAGTTGACATTTTCTGTCCGGTGAAGCAGCACAATCTGTAGTACTTTCTCTCTCTCGGTTTTCACTTCATTTGGCTGGTTCCAGGGGCCCGGCCAAGCACGACAGTCAGATTAACACAAGGCCCATTTCACATCAGCAGTAATCGTATGTGGACCGCTGGGGGTCAGAGGTCACAGGGGAGTCCTGGCGCTAACGGCGACGCAGGAGAAAATGGTCTGCTTATAGAGTGCTGCTCTCGTCAGACCTAACAGGAAGGGTTCTCCCAGTCTTTTTCTCTCTGTCTCCATTATGTTCAGTTCTCCCGCTTTGTCTCCTACCCACCTCACCTTTTTTTTCTTGCCTTTTCTTTCCAGTGGTAAACCAAGAAAAAAGGAACGAGGGAGAGAAGGGAGAGCAGGGGGTTAAAGGGTGGGAGGCCAGCTCATTACTGGCTCCCGGTGCAAACGGGCAGGCAAGCATGGCTCCACTGACAGAGCCTAATTACCTGACCGGGGGATAGATTGTTCTTTTCAGTCAGAATCAGGGCCAGTTCAGGTCCAAGGCTACAGAGAGCAGCTCGGCCGAGGAGGTCTAAGTCCCTACTCTTAGTACCAGGAGGAATACTCCTTGACGGCCACTGTGATGAGCTCATGGATGGCTGCACCTATAGATATATATGTGTGCGTGTGTCTGTGTGTGTGTGTCCTTTAGTAGTTTTCAATTTTGAGCGCACACCCCGGCCGCGCACAGCTGTCCCCTGTATGCTTCTGAATGTTTGCTGCCAATTGGTTTCCCAAAAAAAAAAAAAAAAGGCAAACAAGACGGCGGCTCAATCAGTGACGGATTTGACGAGCTTCACACAACAGCTTCCTGAACGGCTGCGTGTGAAGTGCTCGAGTCGTCCGTGCCAAAGTGCAACGGGAGTTTCCAGCCCGTCACCGACACCAGCAGTTGGCATGAGGCTTTCCGCTCGGGCGTCTGCTGAGGATCTGCATTTGGCTCGTTGCAGTTGGCGGACAGTGTTTTTTTTATTTATTTTTTTTTGCGTGGTGCACTCCACAAGTCATAACTTCACATACCGCAGCGTTGCATCACAGTCAACCGTCATGATCTTTAAGAGAGCAAAGCCAGACCCTGAACTCTGATAGCCAGCTCAAATGGAAGAAATGGGAATTAATGTGTGTGCGCTGCAGGTCTACGGTTTGTCAAATGGTCAGTGGAGCTTTTCTGAGAGAAAGGAAATCCCCTCCTTCTTTATTATAGCAACGCGTTTTGTACAGCACGTCGAGCTAACACTTTGCAGGGCCTCTCATGTGGATATCAGAATGTAAGTATGTCCTCACTTCTTGACGTATGGCATTCACATGTCAGGCTCGGCGTATAAATAGTGCAGCTGTCAGCCTGTGGACAAATGGCAGATAATAGAAAAAGGTTAGACACTTCACAACATTTTTTTTTATTTTTTATTTGGGTTATATATGCAGAGGACATGAGCTGTGTTTATAACGCGAAGGCTGCAACTGCTGCGCTGTGCTCAATTCAAGGTTGTTTGTCTGAATACACAATGTCCGTGCGAAAACGTTAGCCTTTTATTATTTTATTTTCAGATGCTGAAAAAACCCAAATATCTGCTGCTCGTCAGCTGCGACCGATCATTGTCTCGAAGGATGAACTGGCGGCCCCGGCGCAGATTAACCTTTTGTCAGGCGCGGTGACTGCAGCTGAAGCACAGTATCTGAGTTGACTTTTATAATCAGCTCCGTGCACTCCTTCAGAGCAATCAGTGACCCACTGCAGGCTCCTGAGCTCCAGCCGTGCCTTTATGCCTCCTCTCCAATAAGCTGCACCAGAAACAGAGGGCCAGGCTTAGTGGCTCCTGTTTGCTCTGGACGCTGCCGGGGTCTGTGGTGCGGATCTTCTCATTCTGCCACATTTCAAGATCTAAACTTAGCTGTGCATCTTCAAAGAGGAAATGTGTGCGACAGCGAACAGGCAGCCATTACTGAGATATGAAGACTTACAGGTTGTGAATCCAGTGTATCTTTGGCGATTAGTCACCTAAGAACCAAGAGCTCAGAACACAAAGGCATCTCGCGTCTGTGTACGGTTTAACAAGCGAGCTTCCAGACCAGGGTGCGTCCACGCGGGCACAGTTTCGATACCTCGTAAACGCTTATGGAACAAATCACATTTCTGAGATTGTTGTCCGAGTCGTTTAGTGTATTTGAAGCTCGCTCTTAGGGAGTCCAAGTAAAACTCAGCATGCAAAGTGCCAAATTAGCCATTGGAGGTACACATATAACCGGGAGAAGAGCAGAGTAAATTGCGTGTGATTTAATGACTAATTAAACGTGGGTTATCGCTTAATTACAGCAGCTACATCCAGAGCGAACCTCCAGAGAGTGTTGCCAGAATCAATGAATGGTGCAGCACCCTCGCTGTTCCGTAAGGAGCTCTCTGCTTGTGGGGGCCGCTGACTCTCACCACGCAGCGCTGGCTGCAGCAGCTGCCTGTCCATCTGCAGCATGCGGGGGGAGTAAATGGAGTGGAAGGACGGGTGGACGGGGGCACTGAAAACCTGTGAGTGGACGGCGGCGGTCTCATCTCTGTATCCGTGTGTCTCGACAGGCCCGGGGTTCGACGGGCGAAGCGGACAAGGACGCCGCAGCCTCGGAGGCCGCCGCCGGCATGACCACCGGCGCCCTGGCGCCCTGCCGGCCGGGGGGCTCCAGCCAACCGGGACCCGCGGCACCTGTCCCCGGCACCTCCAGCTCCCCGCCTCCGCCCTCATCCGCAGCAGCCTCATTCTTCATTAGGTAAGCGCCTTCGCCTTCGGTTCTGTTGACACCCGCTGACAAAGCGTTCAGAGATGATATCGGGCTTTTGCGGGGCTAAATGAAGTGTTTTATTGTTTTTGGGAGCCTGTGTGTTTCTGTGTGTGTGTGTACTGACTGAGGAGATGTGCACAGACTCGCCTTCAAATGTCTGCCGAAAGGTCGCGTTCCACGGTGCTGACTTCCATGTGGGGCACCTATTCCATGGAGATGTTGTTCCTGCCATGGTTGAATTGGAGCATCGCCTTGGGATACACACCATCATCGGAATAAATGAGCCTTTAGTTACAGGGACCATTGCCCATGAATGGATAATAGAAATAAAATGACATAGTGTGATACCAAGCGGGAGTTACTCTCACGAAGGGGCTTAGGTCAAAGCCGAGTGTTGTCCTGAGTGTTTTAATGTTCAGTTGTTTTTTAATGTCGTTTCTTTCTCGGTCAGTACGTCGGTGAAAGCCTTTGGCTGACGTGTTTTCTCCCGCTGAGCGAGGCATTTGCAGCACTGCTTTGGCCCTGTTGTTGTTGTTGTTGCTGCCCCGGAGAATACTTCACCCTCGGCAGGCAGGTGGGTGGCTGGTGCAATGTGCTGCATTGTCACTGACAGATTCCCTGGCAGTCCGGTCAGTGCATACATTCCCCGTCTCCTCTCTCCACGGAGTGCTGCGGCCGCTACGAATGTCATCCAATCCAAAAGGGAAGCTGTCTGCGAATGATGCATAGGACCATTGAAGCTCTGCACTGCGGGAGGTGAGGGGACATGCATGAGTTTTTGACAGGAAGCCCGTGGGGAGGTGGCCCACTGTGCCGCGCTTCGCTTTTCTCCAAGTACCCCGAATGGAGTTTGTCTTGCCAGTTTTCACATGATAGAGTATATCAGTGGGACCATGACGCCTCTCCTCATGCCTTGGAGGAAATCCCCAAATCCGTTTTCCCCCATGTCGCAGGCCCTGGCGAGGAAGCACGCTCAAAGGTTTCACCTCTCGCTTCATCCTAAATATAATTTGCTGCCAAGAATGTGGTGTTTGACACAATGAGGATGAGCTTTTGACAGCGTCGCATTCTGCAGTCCCACTAAAGGGTGGACGCACAGTGCACTGTGCTGCTTTTGGAGCACACACACTCTTGTGTTCCTGACCCGCTGCAGCTGTTGCCTGCAATTGGAATATCCTCATCATCATCATCATCATCATCTTGTTGTTTTCTTAGTTTTTGTATATCACTGCTGATTGAGAGAAAAGGAATTGAATAAATCAACAGATTTTCTCGTTTCGTTGGTAGCGCTTACAAAAAAGAGAAGAGGCTCTAGACTTGATTGAAAACTCATATCTGATTGGTATTCCTGTTAAGTTCACCAAAGATACAATTAGTGGCTGCATGCGTAAATCCGGAGAGCCCTGGATGTAGGAGCGGAATGAGCAAACAGCAGTTTCTACCCCAACGGAGGGGAGAGCGCTCCTTAGACACTTGTCTGACATTCGCTAACACCGTTCCACTCCGAGACCAGATTTTAATTAGAATGCAATTAGCTTGAGTCTGGCTGCTTTAGCTATTCTGCTCTTGAGAGAAAAGAAGAGCGTTGTGAACAAAAGCGATTCGTCGTTTAATTTTTTCATTGCAAAAATAAGTCAACCGTTAAAAACCGCTTTTTTTGCGTAGTAGATGTCTACTGACTGAAATCATTTTAGTTTAAATGTCGATTTGATAAATACAGAGATCAGCAGTCTCTTTTTTCCCCACATGTGTCCCCTCAGAATATAATCAGTGCTTCCAACGACTTACTTGTGCCGTCAAATGATTATCCTTCAAAATTGAAAAAGAGTTCAATCATTATAAGAAGTGGACACACAGAATATTTTTATTACGCAGTGTTTAATGCGTTGCACTGTTCAATTCAACATGGACATATTTTCAAATTAATCTTCACATATTTTTACGGGGGAACGGATTATTACATTTGGCAACTGGTGAGACCAAATGATTAATTTGAAGGAAGTAATTAATTCAAGAGAAAGAAATTACCCAACGCGTGGACGACTTAGAATGGGATTCTGCTCTGTTCTGCTACTTGTGGGAGAATTACCCCACACAAGTGTGTTTAGGAATATTATCCAGAAAATGGATCACACCAAATGTACCTGTCAAGGCACTTCTGGAAACCCCAGCTATGAAATCATTCCGTTGTCCCCGCTTCCTCTCTCTGGTAATTGTTGAAAGCAACGAGTTAACCCCGAGGTCAGTAATGACCAATTGGCAATTAGACTGACTATACAGTCGCAGGGAGACAGGAGGAGTCATGGGGTCAAACTCCGGACCGGATGGTGTGTGTGTGTGTGGGCGCATATGTGCATTTCATTATGTGTGCACATGTGTGTCATAGTATTACGGGGGGTGGGGGGGGGGTTAATGAATTTAGAGCCATGTGTTCAGCTGACTAGCACGTTAGGCCCTGATTGCCTTGTGACGGAGCATATGATTAGTGTATTGACACGGCGTTGTGTGATATAACCGGGCGGAGCTCACAGCAGGGGGGGGGGGGGGGGGGGGGGGCTTGACGCCGCGGCTAACTGCCGCCCGGCAGATCCCTCTGCCCATCTCCCTCTTCCATTAACACCTGCTGATGGCGACGGGGTGTTTGCGGGCCTGCTGGGACTTTCTCCTGTTGCGCTGTGCTGAGAGGAGTCGTCTGCTCACTTTGTGCCCCCCCCCCCACCGGCGGCGGGTGGTCCCTTTGTTTATGTTTGTTTGGAGCGAAGCCCGGACCTCGTTCGTATGCTTCTCACTTTTCAAGATAGCAGAGGCAACTTGGCCCGGTAGAGATTCAGAGACTTCAGCGGTGGCACAGAGGCTGGCGGGGGGGGGGGGGGGGGGGCTGTTGCAGGGTGCAGGGCGGACAGCTGTTTGCTGGAATGCGGCCCCGGAGGCGTGTCGAGAGGATGTGGTTTTTATGGTCGTCCATCGCCGCCCCGCAGCTGCTGCCCAGGTGAGTGTTTGTGCAGTAATGACTGTGATTGTGGAGAAGGAATCCTTGTGTAATCGAGGCAGCAGGACCATTTAGCCTCTGTTCTCCTGCACAACCAAGACCCTTTCTTTGTGTCAGCAACACTCTGCCCTTCATCTCCTGGCCTGCTCTGAGTAACCATAGAAACAGGTCATTAGCTTGTGGGGATAAAATGTGACTGTTTTTTTTCTTCTTTTTTTTTTTTTTTTTACCAAAACAGGGAGTTGAAATGGCTCTCTCTACTCAGAGGGAGAAGGGGAAGCATCTCTTCAATAATGAGTCCTGCGTGTTGCTCAGCAGGACCACTAGTGCTTGTTCTTCATCCGAGCAACACATGTTTTCTGCCTCGCTGAGGTCCATTGTTCAAAAACGTCAGGGTTTCATTGTCAATGAAGTTACCACAAGAAACATGGACGCTTAGTCCATCCTGTTTTTTTTTGTTTTTTTTGTAAGTGCGCTGCTATATCACTTGATGCCTGGGGAAATAAAGTAGTTCCCACTCTTTCACAGTAGGGGTCATCCATACAGAGAGGCTGGAAGCAGACTGCGCAGGACAGTCATGTGTTTGGTTGGCTGTGCTGTGATTGACGGCAGGGGTCTCCATCACCGACAAATGGGCAGGACACATTATGTGGGGCACAAGTGTCTGCCGAGCACAGTGGATCCGGCCCACGTGGCAGGGGCTAGAGATACAGAGCAGGACACTGGCTGTTGTAGCTCAGAAGGCGTCCTCTGGCCGATGCTCCCTCCTGACAGCATCAGGGGGTCTGCGGAGTGTATATTGGAGGAATATTGAATTAACTGCCATGGGAGTCAAGTAAGTTATGTTGTGCACAGACAACTGAGCTTTGTCTTATGCATAGAGCCAAATGCATTCTGGCATTGTAGGTCTCTCTCTTTTTTTTTTGCATTGTCTATTGTCTTTCCTCTCTCTGTCTTTCTCTCTGCTTTTCCGCTCTGTGGAATGTGCAGTTTTGTGAAGTTGGAGCTGGACTGACTTTCTCCCTGGAGGTGAGGAGGTAATGGTTTTATTGTCAAGCCCCAGCGAGATGGATTCCCTCCACTAAAGCGGGAGTGTGAGCAGAATGTATAGCATGGCAGAAAAAATACTGCTAAAACGCTGGCTCCATTTTGAGCAAACAGCCGCAGTGGAGCTAAAATGTTAATACTACCTCTACCTCCGTAGCCTTACAAATGAGAATTGATTCCTATCAATCTGTTGAATCTGTGCAACACATGCCCAGGGCAGCGAATGGCTCATCTGAAGTATTGAGTGGGCGGGAGTTGGGATGGTTGAGCGGCTCTGTGGGATTTTGTCTTTGTGTACTGTTGGATAAAACACTGGCTGGAATTTTTGCTGCCATAATCAGGCTGATGGGACTAATGGCTGGCTCCGTGTAGCGGCAGACACAGTGGCGGCACCAGCTGAGGCCGTGAAGGCGCTGCAGCCTACAGATAAGCTCGGGTGTGAATCCATCCGAGGCCTGTCTGAGGTGTTGATGGAGATCAATCCTGGCCGGGCACCCTCAGGGATCCACAGCAGGTACATGAATCCCACTACCCTCATGCATCTTCCCGTCCTCCATCTGAGTCCTAATCCTCCATGACATCATTATTCTGTGATATAGAGATACAAATGTAACCTGTATTGCATTGGGCATCGTTTCAGGAAAGAACATCTCTTACATTAACGCATGTTGACAGAAGTATACTGAATATCGCGTCAGAAACTCCAAATCGGTGTCTTTTTCTGCAAAGATGAAGTAGCGTTATCCATGTGGCAGATTCCCACGTGTCTTTTTGGGTGTTTGCGTGTCACCTCCCTAGGATACGATAACGTGGCCTGATAGTGCTGTGCCCCCGCAGCACAAGGGGTGTCGGGGGGTGGGGGGGGGGGGCGCTGTTTTGCGGCAGTCAGCGTGGAATCACTTGTGCCTGTCACCATGAATGGCAAACAGCTCCAGTGATGGAGGGGAAGAAAAGCGGAGCGTTTGTCTCAGCCTGCGTGAGGGATAACCTCTGTGGCCCTTTTCCCTGTTCCCCCAAATAAATCCCTGAGTCAGGAAGTCTGTCTGGCCCACTCATATAGCCTACAGGAGGGGGGTGGGGGGCAGTGGAGGGAGGGCCGACAAAACAAAAGAGATGAAGCGCTGACTCCAGCCTGTGCATTCACACCCGGGTCCACGTGTACTTAGCCCCCGTGGGGCAAAGGGGGGGGAGAGGGGGGGGGGGGGGGGGGTGCACTGCCATCCACTCCTGACATTCCTTTCATGAGTAGAGGAACGAGAGGATGTGAAGCACAGACCTCTCTCCTGTAAGGCTCGTCACCTCACACAGGGCGGCCTTTGTCTCTCAGGATGTTGCCGAGGCGGATCAGAAAAGGCCAGGTTGTGTGCGACAGGTCCGACGTGGGCGAAGGAGAAGTCGCGCCCCCTCGGGCCATTAATCTGTTTCCCCCCCCCCCCCCTCTGTTTTTGCCTTCCCACGTCGGGCATTCCCCCCGACTGGATAACGCCTCTGATAGTTGCCCACGGGGCTCCGGGATCAGCACATTACTGTTTGGTTAATCCCGCTCAACAATTCTCCATCCCCCCGTTTCCGCTGATGTGTATTAGGAGTCAGGCCTGTGGGGGGGGGGGGGGGGGCAGAGGGATGCCATCTAAACCCTCTTTAGTGTCCCTCGGTGAAAGGTGTCATGCAAATGCGGCGTGGCTTGGTTTTCCTTTCGCGGCGTTGTGGTGGGAGTGTTGTGCGTTGTGAGAGAGGCGACGGCAACGGCTGATGGCGGGGAATACGCGTCGAGGAACTTTTATGACCCATTGTGTGCAAATGCATAATGGCCCCCGCGGCCTCTGCTCTCAGGAGCTGCCTTCATGTCTCGCAATCCAGAGAAACCAAGATGGCTCCTGGTGGGGGCTTCTCGGGCAGACGCACGTGTTCTGATCGTCAATGGGAAGGACCGGATCTCATATTACCGCTGAGGATGAGGCCATTGTGAGGACAGGTGGTTTAGCGTTTACCTCATCAGCCACAATTGCCTCAGCCTTTCTTTTTTTTTTTTTTTTTATCTCCATCAGGAGGTCGCTCTGGTGCTTAGGCTTTGAAAGCCAAATGACAATTCTGGGGAGTTAAAAAAGAATTGATTGCACTGATGAGGCTGCTGAAACATACTGTTAATTGTTGAGTTCGTGATCTGCACACGTATAAAAAAAGAAAAAGTAACGTCTCGCTTAACTTTTGACTGGTGCAATAAACACATAATGAACCATATTAAGACACCGGGGGGAACATAATGGTCTGGCACACATTCCCCAAATATATTTAAACCACAATGCGCTTCTGACTGGAGAATTAGTAAAGATTAAGAGTTATTATGTGGGATACTATGCCCTCAAACTCGTCCTTTCGGACACGTGCAAAAGTACACTGCATCAAACCTAAAGCGGCGGGGATGATTGATCTCCTCTGGCTTTCTGATCCCGCCTTGCTCATGCACAACTTAAATCTTAAATGGAGGGGATTATGGCCTGTAATCGGTTCACGACCCAGCACGTGAGAGCCAGCCGCAGTGTGCTAGAAATCCCATTACCCCTGTGACTCTCTATGCGGCCCAGGCAGCGTTGCCGCGTGTGTTATGACTGTGGTTGACTTTATGAGTGTGCGATACGGGATAAACTGCTTATAACTTGAACAATGCGGTTGTGAGCCGCCAACGTCTAAGCGGCCGTTCTCGGGGACACATTCTCTCGCTCGCGGTTTTTGTAGATCAGCACACTCGCCATTTCTTTCCACGTCTGTGATGTGTTTATTGATCCAAATAATTGTGTTTTCCTTCAACCTTGGGACATTTACTCCCAGCGCTGCTATCGTGGTCATCTCTCTGACCGCGCGGCTCCTTTCACCCATCTGGGACGCCCTCTAGTTTTCGTCAGCTTGCCCAATGACTTGAATATAGATGAAAGATTAAAAAACACGTGTTAGAACTCCCCCCCCCCCCTGCGTTCTGGCTCTGAGCGGCCCCCTGATTAATCACTCCCAAATGTTCTCAGCAGCCCGCGGGCCTGTTTGTTGTGATAGCCTCTGTGTGGAGAAGTGCAAATAAATAATCGCTAGGTGTCTTACCGTGGCAGAAAGTGATTAATGAAGAAGACGTGGGGAGCTGGCTTTCTTCCTCTCTGTCTGTCCCTCCCACACTCATCCTTCTCCTAAATTATTCTCAATTCTGATAGGTTGTTATGTGTTAATCTAAGGGGGGCCATTATATTTGATCAGGGAGGCATTTCATGTCACTAATAGTCCTCATTTGTCTCTTGTATATCAAATATGTCTGCTGTTCAGGACAGTAACGTAGATGAGTCAATGCCAACAGTTCCTCTCTGCAGGGTAGAACATCCTTCCCGAGGTTTTCAAGGCGAGACGTGGGTGGGATGCCGGGTGAATCAGAGTTCAACATTTGTATTGAGAGTGTGAAGTTATTCCAGTTGGTGCAGCCTTGGAGAGACGCAGAGCAGAATACCTGAAGCAGTGTCGGAGGAGCAGAGCGAAAATGCACTGGAGGAGATGAAAGCAGCTGTTAATCTTTGTCAGCAGGGCCAGGGGTGGGGAGGCTGCAGTCTGCAGAGCAAGGAAGCACATGTCTTCATTATCATCTGTCACCCATCAGCCGAAAATGGATTTTTATTTTTATTTTGCCGCCTGAAACTATTTTACGTTGATACTTTGCTCTTTTCCGGGCTCGCATCCGAAGCCGCAGATCTCTGGAAGCCCCTTGCAAGATTTTCCTTCGAGGACCTCGTGACTCCTAATGCCTTAAACTTTACCTCATTGACTGACAAATGGGTCCCGCTGAGCGCGAATGTAATGCAACGTGCTTTGATCCCCTCTCCATCTAATGTTAGAGCTCGACGTGATCCTGGATTCTAGAGAGAACAATAAAAAGTAAATCAAATTTAGAGTCCTGGGTTTTTACTCTTAAATGACCTTTGCTTGTTCTTAAGCGCCTAACTTGGCTCCGTGGGGATTGGCGGGGGGGGGGGGGGGGGGTGTGACTGAGCAGCGCGTCTGGAGACGCAGTGCTTCACAGGCTAAGCATAACACACAAGAAGACACCGTTACCACAAGGAGGGTTTGACATACACAAAGATATTCCATCCTCCATCCTCGGGGGGGGGGGGGGGGGGGTGACCTTGGCACAGAGACAGAGCACCGGGTCCGCCCAGTCTTTTGGAAATCTGTTGGCATGAGCCTCATCTCCTTTTTATCTGATATCCAACGGCAGAGATGATAAGACTGCTTGACAAAGTTCCTTTGATATTTAAAGACACATTTCGCGTTTAAATGCTTTCACCTGGGTTGATACGAGCCGGTGCTTTAATCCACGGTTGATTACTCAGCTATAGAGTCGGAGCAAACCGGGCCTTTTTGAATATTGATGAGTTTTTTTTTTTCTTCACATTGTGGCGCCAACTGTTCCATTTATTCCTGGGCCGACTGGGGAATCCCGTCTTTGGGAATAAAGCAATTCCAAGCTGGCTGTGGCAGAGCCCCAACCATCATTTTTCCTGTTTCCTTTTCAGGGGGGGGGGGGGGGGGGGAATGATTTTCCCTCCTCATGGACAGCGCCCCACTGGCTCGGAGCCAGGCCCACTGATCGAAGAGAGGACTCGGGCCGCACAGCCTGCTGAGCTGCTCCCTCTTTCTCAGCCTCTTTTCCATTCTGTCCCTCTTCCTCCTTCCTCTTCCTGTTTGTGTTTGGAGATTCCTTCCCCCTTATTCCGTCTCAGTGATCCCTAATTGCTATTTTTCCAACGCCTCCGCACTGCTTTCTTCTCACTTGCACTCCCTTTCTTTCGTCCCCTGTTTTTTCAAACGGTCCCCCGTTATTCAAGCAATTCTCCGGAGGATGCCCTAATCCCCCCCCCCCCCCCCCCCCCCCGTTTTCCACCTCAGTCCACAGACCCTTTCAAGAAGTTCTGAGGAGACCGTGACAGAACACGCTTACAAATACCAGGTAGAGTTTAGGATCTCATTTTTTGCAAAGCTGCCTGTTTCTGCCTTGCTCTTACAGAAGGGCTCTATGCATTGGAACATGAATATGGAAACAATGTACATTTTTTTTGGAGGGGGGGGGGGGGGGGGGGGGAATAATTTATTTTCTATGACAACCCCTTGTACTTTCTGACTTTACATGAATGAATGGAACCTAATTGGCTGGCCGTTGGTGGGTCCGGGGAAGATGGACGTGCAGCCTTGGGCTTTCAGCAGTCACCGCAGCAAATGATGCCCCATTCGGTGCTCTTTGTCCAAGGCCAGACTCCCTGAGACTGAGCAGGGACAAAAAAAAGGCCTGTTGAACACCTTATTTGGAACAAAGAGATTTTCTAAACAGCCTTGGTCCAAATGGGTTTCGGGGCGGCGTTGGGTATCCAGATATTGCTCAGCCAACAGGTCGGCACATTCATAGCTGTGTAGGCTTAGCGGGGATCAGTTCATCTCATTTTGAGGCTCGATAGAAAGATTATAAATCTCAGCCTGTACGTGTTCGGGCCACTTTCTGCAAAAGGCTGTTTGTGTAAACGGACGCTGGGGAGATTCGGGCTGCCTTCAGACCACTATTTAAACCGGCAGGAAATGGCCTGGCAGTCACTTTGAAAGCTTCACAGCTTGATTGATAAGATTCAACTGACAGCCAGATAAGCCTGTTGGCTCTCTTCTCTCTTCCATTTTAATTTATCTCGGGCTGCCCAAGGAGAGAGGAAACACATTTTTCAAACTGACTGGAAAGATCTGGGTTTTGGGTGATTATAATCGGAGCGATGAGATAACAGCGCTGCACTGCGGGGGAATGTCTGTTTCTGTATCTCCAGGTGGGAGCTTTTTTTTTTTTTTTTTTTTTTTTTGCGGCTTCTGTAAAGTAAAATTACACATTTCTGCATCAATTAACATTTGTTGTACCACATTCCAAGATCAAACACTGTATTCAGGATGTTTTAGCCCCAGGCACTTTTTGTTTTGAGTGATTTGGGATGAAGGAGACAAAGTGAGAAAAATGTATGTTTATAGCACGTTGATTGTAGGGGGACTTTAGAGAGGAGACAGGCTCATTACCAGACTAAACCCCAGCGCCACAGAGGAGGCCTCGTCATACTGTGCCTCTGTTATTGTCCCCATGTGCCTGAAGCAGGATCCGCATATCTCTTGGTTATTTTAAGAGGGTTTACCCTAACCCCACCCCGTGTGACCTCTTGTGCTTTAAGTGTCGAGGGCAATGCATATATTTATACTAGGGTGGTCATAAATCTGGGGGGGGACACTTCACAGCAAACTTTACTGACCCATTTAAATGCGAAAAAACAAGGGGCTTCATGGCGATGAAGCATTGGTCTCATTCTTAATGATCGCCACCCTGTCCTCGCCAGTAAAGCTTGTCTGGGTGGGCCTTCCCCGCTGCCAGTGCTGGCTGGCAAAGTATGACATCATCTTCCCTCGTCTGTGCGCCACATGAATCTGCGTGTGTGTTCGCAGGCTGATGTCATCGGTGCTTAATCACCGCTGGAGCTGAGCTGCGGCGGGGTCAGGCTGTGGGGGGGGGGACTGCAGCCAGTGAGGCCAGCACCGGGATACAGATTTGTTTTTAATACAAACCAAATTTCATGCAGAAATGCGTCTCTGCACTGGGGAGGGTGAACATTAGTCTGGTGCTCTCGCTTTAACTGAATTAAGTCTGGATTTCTCCAGCAGCTCAGGTGGTAGATTTATGTTACACCCCCCTCTCACACCTTTGGGGCACAGGGCTGTTTGATCGTGTCAAGGGCAGCCCATCAATAAGACAGTGTGTACTGATTTTAGCTCTGGGGGGGGGGGTTCCTATTGATTATTATATGACTCAAAAACAGAGCTCCTTACCTGATTGACCAGGACACATCCAGCCCAATCAATCTGGACCATCTGCTGATACGGCATTTTGGACTTGCCCGTGTCCGCAGCACTCTACAACATGGCTTCACGCACCGTCCACTCTGAGTATCTCACAAATGCCTCTCCCCGACTGAGGCTGTGGTCAATTCTCGACGTCTCCTAGCAGCGCGCCAGCCGGGCTCATTGTGCTGGAGTCATTATCGATGCGCCGAGGCTGGCTGGAGGCAACTATCCAAATCTCCATTCACGGAGAGCTATGCCCACCTGCTAATCAGCAGCAGTGAGAAGCACATTCACTTTAAGGACGGCAGCGGGTAAAGCAGTCTGATATCGGACCCACCGATCTGATCCCCGCGTGAATGGTCAGGGTAGCTTTATCTGGTCTGCAGAGAAAAAAAGAAAACAGGGAAAAACAGAAAGAAAATGTCAAGGATGGTAAATGCGACAAACATGATAATTAGCCCTCGGAAGGGGAGACCTAAAGAGCTGTTCAACCGGCCCGGAGAACAAAGACAAATGTTGCACAAACAAGCGAATGGATGTGCCAGCCGATGATTCTCCGGGGAAAAAGAATTTCTCTTGTTAATTTGACAAACCTTGAAAAGAGGGCTGGAGAGAGTATTGACAGCGGGCCAAAGAGACGCTTCTGAAGCGGCGGGCTAACTGCGCCTGTTCTCCAGTCATTGACCTCCTTTCCTCCTCACTCACTGTCACTCCCTTCAGAGGTAAGGATGGAAACTAGATGTCCTTTCTTAAACAAAGGCACCAGGAGACCTTTTATTCCAAACAATCCTTCAATTTACATCCGTCTTCCTTTGGCTAATATATATATATATATATATATTACAAATCATTATCTGTCCTTGAGGTCTGTTCAGAAGGAGACAGTGATGGAGCTGAAAGGCTATCGGGACACCTCCAACCGTGGCTGGCTCCATATATTACGTCATTTAGATATATAACACGTTGAAGTCACAATAAGGGTTTGCAATGAGCGTGAGAATAATGACTGGTTGCACTGTCAGTGTGAGCAATGTCCACATTAGTATCGTTCCCTAATCATCGGCTGTCGCTGGTCGTGGGTCGAAGGCATGCAGTGGGAAATTAGCCCGAGTCAAAGCTTCTGGAGACGGTTCTTGGTCTTTAAAATAAGTCCGCCTCAGGCAAATTCATTCGGACACACTGCAGAAAACCAGAGGTAAGCGTGCTGTGGCAAGGAGGGAGATAAAGGTCATGTGATACATCAACAGCGTCATTACAGTATACGGGGAGGCAGTGGCGAGTTTTCTTTCTCTCCTTCTCTCCTTTTTTATTATTATTTATTTTTCGGCCCTAAATTAACAAAAAAAAAAACGGCAGAGTTCACACGGGGGGCACTGTGTCAGAGGGAGAGAGGCGAGAGAGCGCTTGCTGTGGGTTTGTGTTGAATGCACTTTCATCTGGCTCTGAGTCTCACACCCACTCTGTCTGCCGATACGTCGTAGTAGGCACTCTGCAGCCAAAGCAAGCAGCCTTTCAAACCAGGCTGGCTGGTCGGGGGGGGGGGGGTGCTGAGAGGGCTTACTGGTAAATTGGCAGCCGAGGGAATACAGGGTACTCTCACCCCGGCGCTCGCCCACTCACGCGCTTTCATTCCCCGCTTTACCCTTGACCATTGACTGACTGCACTCTCTCGCTCGCCAACATGAATCTGTCTTTGGAAGATGTCATTTGTTCATTGTTTGTCCTCTCTCCCTCTCTCCCTTGCTCTCACCCTTTTAATCTCTCTCAGCGTTTTTCCAATTGAACCGCAGCGTCGCTCATCCAGGCGATCCATCTTTCTGCTCTTAAGTATATTCTTTCTTATCTGTGTGCCACTCCCTGTGATTAATAACACTTTGACTCATCTGGCTAATTCCATCCCTCAACAAAATACAAATGCGCAAGTGTGCACTCACTAGCCGCACACACACACACACACACACACACACACACACACTGGTGCTCGTGCGTGCACTGTAGGCATACTAACCAAATCTGTTTGAAGTGTGGGACCCTAAAAGAAGAGAAGGCTCCTGTATGCATTAAGTATTCATGTGACGTGTGGTGGGGGGCATGCGTGTGTGTGTGTGTGTTAGGGTTTGTGTGAGACTGTGTGTGTGTGTGTGTGTGTGTGTATGGGGGTATAGAGAGAAAGAGAATACTCACAAATTGCGCCGCGAGCAGCCAGCAATCGAGCGCTGACACCTCGTCTGGCAATCGGAGGGAAAAGGGGCTGGGCTGAGGAAAGAAAGGGAGAGAGAGAGAGGGAGAGAGAGCGAGGAGGGCGGCAGGGAGAGGGGAGGGTGTGTGTGTGTGAGAGAGAGAGAGAGAGAGAGGAGGGCGGCAGTGAGAGAGAGAGAGAGACACACACACACGGCAGGACAGCTGCCAGCATTTCTCCGATAGCAGTGGAAGGACCGAGAGGCGGAAACAGGAGTAGGAATTCTCCTGATTCTCAGCCACCCGAGGAAATCTTTGAGCTCAGCCAAGCGTGCCGATCTCCTGCCCCTCCTCTTGCCTTTAAGCTGCAGAGACGCTGGGACGGAGCTGGGCATCAGGACCTGCAGCCACTCACGGCCCCACGTAGCGGGGTGGATTTTTGCTGAAGGAGAGACGGCCGATGCCGCCTGTGGGATGAACGCAGGATCGGACGTGAAGGAGGGAGTGGAAAGTTGGAGAGGAAGCTTTTGTCGGGTTTTTACATGAACTTTATCCCATTGGAAGAGGCATGGAAAGAGTTGGAGGTTCTTTAGGGGCGTAGGAGAAGAGGATTGCTCCTTCTCATCCTGACCTTCTCCTTACCTCCTCCTACAAAGCTCTCTGGACTACCTGCACCAGCCCACTGTGAACCTCCTGCAGCGTACTCATCCTGTCCACCCCCCCACCCCCCCCCACCCCACCTGGCGCTTGTTGAATTTACTTACTATGATGCCCACTCCTCCTCCTCCTCCTCCTCCTCCTGGTTCTCCCTCCGCCCCCCCCAGCTCCTGACAAACCTCTGTGAAATCAAGTGGAACCTCGATGATTGCGATCGTTGCAAAGAGGACCCTCGTGCCCCGACTGGGGAGCAGCCCCGCCTCGTTCTGTTCTCGGGCCACTGTGCCGGCGTATCGAATGTGCAACTAATGGAGAACACTGGCCACGCAGATATGGACCGCAAAGTTGAACTTTATCAGTCGTCTGTTTTTTGACTGTAGGGCGTAAACCAGATAATGGATTGGAAAGAGCTGTAAGTACACCATTGCAGCATTTTCTTCACCGGTGCATGTTCAAAGAAACCTGTGGTTCAGTCCGTAGTCTGCACAGCACTCACCCAGTGTGGGAATATTGTGTGTTAACGTAAAAAAAACGACCGGTAACCGATCAACTGGGTTCATTGCGGGAAACAGCCTCATTAGCATGGAGATTGGGAGTGAACAGGTGGACAAGCTGTTGTGGGCAGAGCCTCTCCTCGCCGCGTATCTTCCATTGACTGGTCATGTAGTTGGGCGAGCCAGCGAGAAGATGAGAGGAAAAGAGGAAAAGAGGGAGGGAGAGACAGAGAGAGAAAGTGACAACCAATTGATTTCCCTGTAGTGAGAGAAAAAAAAAATGCAGCAATTGCACCCTTTCTTTTTCCTTCCCCTTCCATTGAAGAACACATGGAGTGGTCGTCAATTGTTGCGGCATGAATTGAACCTCAAGGTTACCAGCTTTGGTCTGGGAGCGCTCCTCACTGGTCAAGGCAATTATAAATCAGCACAGGGTGGCAGCAGCCTCTCTTCCTCCCGGTGCTCGATTTTATCTCTTCGCTTAAAGAGAGATGAGACAGAATGAGGTGAGAGGGACAGAGACGGGGTACATTTACCCTGAATGAATGTGTTGCGGATGCATTTCATGAATGCGCATACACGCTCACCTGCCCGTGCACACACACACACACACACACGAACGCGGGTGCACAGTCACACACAGCCACGTGTACCCTGGTGTAGTTTCCTCTTTCCTCTCTCCATCTCACATTCATCTATTCCGTCTCCCCCCCCCCCCCCCCTTTTTTTTTCTTCAGTCACACGATCCGTCTCGCATGCTATCACACAGGCAGCTCCCTGGGGAGAGCCTTCTCCTGTAGCCCCCTTGGATGCAATAATTATTCCATCAGCCGGCAGTGTGTTCCCTGATTGTGCTCTTGGGCTGTCGCTGCAGGGGGGGGCGATCAGTGGAGAGGGGAGGGTTGAGGAGATGAGGGAGGGGAGGGGGGGGGGCGGTTGTCATTCTGGGGGTAGAGTGAGAGGGAAGGGAAGGGGGTTTGTGTTTTTGGCAGCAGCCCACCCAGTGCTGTCCGGTGGAGCCCAGAGCAGGACTAATGAGCTCATGCTGGCCCATTAGGAGACTGCTGCTCACCGGGACACACGCGGTTCTGCCCTTTTCTGCTCTTCTGCTTCTTCCTAAAAATTCCCCTGCTCTGCAGATTTCTCATCTTTTTAATCTCGCGCACCAATTTTTTTTTTTTTCTCATTCCCTCTGCCAGTCATGCCTACATGTTGACAAGGGCGTCTTTGTCTCTCCTGCAGTGCTCTGAAATTGGACTGCTTGACTGAAAACCATTTGAGTGCGTTTGAATTTCCTTGGAGTATTACTTTCCTCCCTGACCTTGAATTTCCAATGAAGGAATGGTGTTAGCTGATCCAATGCGATGCCATACCTGGAACCACTCTAAGTCTGGCCTGATTTCCTGCAGGCTGTGCAGAGATATTGCTGCTGTCCTTTGAGGTCCAGGAGTATAAACTCCGCATGTGCAGGAATCACTTGGCCCCGTGACCAATACCTGTCTTGCTGCCACCGACTTTTTGAGACAAGAGGGAAGGTTGGCAGTGGATTTTAATTAGACGACTGTCAAGAAGCCGGATTCAGTTACACCTGAGGGTTCTGCGAGATGCCAGCGCAGCAGAACTGCTCAGGTAGTTTTTTTCCAGTAGAGTAGACAGTTGGGTTTACAAACCTGCCACTCAACTGCTTGTGTTATCCAGTTTGTTGTCAAATTCAAATGATCAAAACTCTCAACAGTACATGCTCCGGACTTGACTTGAACCATGGGTGAACACTCCTAATTGCTCATTTTTAGATAGTCATGACTATATCCCAGAGGGCAGTGTGTCAGGAGTCTTCGCCTGTCATGTCATGTCAACATTGTTGTTGGTGTTTGAACAAGATGAATGCATGGGTGGACTATGCAGTCCTGCTATGGCAGCAGATGTTTGATCCCTTTCGGGCAGAGAGAGTTTCCAAGTCATCATTTGTCTTGTGGATTTTTCAGTTAATGTTTCAGAAAGTATAGGGGCACTCTACCTGCTTTGGTCGAAGTGGAGGACTGCGGCGTGGTTTTTCTTGGCAGGGGAGCTTGAGGTGGGAGTTGTAAGAAGAAAAAAAAACAATTTGGTCAGGAGTAGTGGCACCGCATAGCTCTCCTGCTGCCTTTGTTTTCTTTAGGGGAAATAAATGGATCTTGTTGACCTTTATGTTAGAGTTTCAGCGGGGGATTTCTTAAGGCTTTCCATCCCCCCAAAGAAAAGCTCTTGTCTGGGTACCACACCGAAAGAAAACCTCACATGAGAAAAAAACGATTATCAACCTTATGGAATGGTGTTTTTCTTTATTAAGTTTAGCTTTAACCTAAAGGCTTTTCTTTCTTCTCTTTTTTTTTTTCCAGGGCAGCTCAGAAGCTGAATCTGTCCTCTAAGCGGAAGAAGCACCAGCCCTCACTGCTCCACCCACAGGAGCCCTCCATTTACCCCACCAACTTCAGCGGCATCTTGCAGGTTTCGCCGCCCCCGGCCCCGCCATGCCTGCTACGAGCTGTGTCCAAAGTGAAAGAGAACCCAGGGATGGGAAAGGTGAGAACAGACCCAAACAGACTCATAGCTGAATTTCTGATTCAAGCCTCCCCTACACAACCACGCACCACAAACACACAGACACACACAGACCCACACAGGCCCCAAGGTCCGACGTGGGGGAATGCAGGGTGGCGACACGCTGGCCAGCAGGCTGCGTGCCGTCTGGTCCGGTCCGCGCAGATGAAGTCAGATAAGCCTCCCCGGGAATGTCATGAATTCATGCAAATTGTCCAGACCAGCGCTCCTCTGTGTGAATGCAGAAAGACGGCAAGACTATGATCCACAGATCTGCCGGTCGCGTCGGACAGCGGGATTCCTAATTCCGCGTTAGGTGCAGTGTGCGCAGGTGATGAAAGTCAGACTGGCAGCAATAGGACAGTCATTAAACAAAGCTGTGTAAACACACCACTCTTCCTTTGCGGTTTATTGGGTATTGTTGGACTGAGCTGGCGTCCTGTGTTTCTAAAGCAGAAGAAGTCCCCCTGACAAGATTAGATCCCACCTGGATAGGAAATGCTCGCTTCTGTTGCCAGGTATCCAGACGGTTGAGATTTTGCCACATATTGTAAATCTCCCATTGATACAAGGGCCTTAAAAAAAAAAAAAAAAAGAAGAAAAAACCTGTTATTAACAAGCCCAGACCTGAGGTATACTATATATCTGTGAAGCTAAAGGTCTGAAAGGGGAAATCAAGATTTATGACATTGTTTCAAGCCGATCAGCCCAGATTTTCAGGTTTCCTCATTGTAAAGCAAACAAAACATCAACGTTCCTGCTTGTGTTTCAAATTCATTTTCATATTTGTTGAATGTCTTGTTTGCAATTTTCAACCAATTGAGGGACACTTCCACTGCCACTCAACTTTTGACCTAGACACAGTTCCCTTCAGCCACAGACAGTTGAGTGGATGGAGGAATGCCAAACCCCACTAATGGATTTTGTGGGGGATCAAGGGACAGGGAAACGGGGGCCATTAGCACGGAGTCCGAGGTGTGAAAATACTGTAGCCAATCCACCGTGGCCTCCAGTATCTGATCCCTGCCAACATAAATAAAAGGGAGACATTAGCTCGCTTGGTAGCCTCTGTCTTGTAGACAGACACTCAGTAGTCATGTGTGGTAGCCCCGGTTTAAATGTCACAGCAAAAGTAATTTACTCAACATATGCACACGTCAGTCACAATAACAGCCCCCCCCCCCCCACCGTGGAGCACAAAGACAGTTTGCACTTTGCCTGCAGAATGCAAGATGAATTCACTCATTGACAAAAAGGGATTTCCAGTGACATTGTTTCAGAATTCCGGAGGCTTGGTCTGTAGCAATGTTTATATTCTAGTCGTGGGAAGAATGAGCCTTTTGTGTAGGCGTGAAGAAGATGGAGAGTCCCAGGCTGGGTGAAACAGTTCTCTGTCGAAAAAAGGGAAAGGCGTGTGAGCTACATTATAAGGTTGTTATTTCAATGCCTGAAATGCATCACAGGGGGCTTTTTCAAGAAGCCTTGAAAGGGCTCAAGGTCGAGTTTCCTATCACACACACTGCAGGATATAGAAACTGTGCAGTTGCTATAATGTTAGGTGTAACACTAAACACTCGTTGGGCGTTGACAGGGACTCCAAAGCCTGCTATTCGTGTCCCAAGAGCTGTTTATTTCCCCTGTCAGCCGCAGACATGTTTCTGACGTGACTTTGGAGATAGATAGTAGAAGAAGTGCATTTCCAACCATCAGATTTGTAAGGCAACATTTAGCCGTCAGAATCCCAAAAGGAGGTGATTGTAAAATGGAGGGGGGGGGGGGTCATACAGTCTGACATACACACGCAGGACCACACGCACACCTCAGCATGGTGGAGGCAGGAAATGGTGAAATATGAATTCCATTGTTTGTGAGAGTTGCCACTATACACAACTGGCAGAATGACCGCACTTCTGTTACCATGGCAATGACGTTCGACACGAGTGGGCTTGTCAGAGCGGGGCCGAATTACCACTCTGGTAATCCTTTTTTTAAGCTAACATGCAACAAGGCATGGTGAGCTGCTCTGTGACTTGTTGAATGCATTAAGAATGCAATGTCACTTTACCAATGTCAAGCCCCAGAATGCAACAGGGTAGGTCTCAAGGACTCTTCATGTGGATCTGCCATTTTCCGGGCAATAGAGGGGAGGAATAGGAGAAAGCGTGAGTTGGTGGAATAAGAGAAGGTGGGGGCTTATGCTCCCGCACTCCCATGCTGGGGAGCAGCTCCTTCTCCAGAAAAACAATCCCGCTGGAGGGATAATCCCCCAGCGTGGCGCTTCACACCCATTCATTTCCATCATTTTCTGCTGTGACTTTCAATACGCACCTTGCTGCCTTTCACTGACTCCATTAGGCAATGTGTTGACCCACCAGGAACACCAGTCAATGTGAGACTGAGCGTTTCCACGGCAACCGTCAATGTCCATCAGCTCTGACACGGCGGATGGGATGTTAATGCACAATGCTGAGCCGTGCTCTGTTTGCTCTGCCGATGGACTGGGCGAGAGGGGCCGGTGCTCCTGGGGGCCACCAAGCCCTATGGCCTCGGGTGGTTATAGGGCACCTTATAAAGTGAAACACTTTAAGCTTAGCATGCTATTTCCTCCTTTTCTATGCTGAACCCCTCTCCAAAAACATTTAACTTATTTTTGCTAAAACCTTAACACATTTTTCACGTTTAAAATGTTTTTTTTTTATAACCCAAACTTTTGTCTTGTTTTATTTTGGGTGTTTAGGTGAAAGTGATGATGCGCATCTGTCCATCTCTGGAGACCGCAGACTCCTCAGAGTCACAGTCCTTCTTGAAAGTGGACAGCAGGAAGAAGCAGCTGACCCTCTACGACCCGGCGTCCAGCCCACACTCCGGTTCAGGGCACAGGAGATCCGCCACGGTGGCCGTCCCAAAGATATTCGCCTTCGATGCTGTTTTTACCCAGGATGCCTCGCAAGTAAGCAGGGAATACGTGTGTGTACAACGTGTGTGTGTGTGTGTGTGTGTGTGAGTGTGTCGTGTGGGAATTGAGCCTCTCAAGGACAAATGGATGTCTTCATGCTGGCGGGGTGTGGCCAGGGGGCTTAGACGAAAAATGCCTGTCTTGGGGTCAGAGGGCATTCTTACCAGCGTGGGCCTGAACAGCTGGGTCTTTTAAGCCTTCTGGGGAATGATTTGAATCCACCACAGTTACATCTAACCTCGCCTTTCGTAGAACAGCTATATGTAACCTCTGCAGCCCACAGCAGGCACACCCACTGAGATCAAAGACAAAGGTCAGTTTTGCTCCTTCCGCAGCTTGGTTCCACACCATAATTGTTTAATGGAACAATTGTATATATATACACCCCACCCCAAAAAAAAAATCAGAGGTCAAAGATTTTATGCATTCCCCCCGTGGTGCAGTGAGACGTTCTACCACACCAGGTACTAGGAGCAAGTATTTCCCCAAGTAAGTTGCTGCTGCGAAGCTGAGGCCAAGCTGCAGGATTGTGCCGCTGGGACAGCAGTGCTAGTGGCGGTAACAGCAAGCTGCTCTGCTGTTGGAAGCCTTGTTTGCAGTATGATGAATGGGAAGGGGGCCTCTGCTGCAGGAGCCCCGGCCCCAGAGGATCCATGCTGAAACAGATTGCAAAAATGAGCCACGCGTTGCAGCACATATATAAACAAACATTAACACACACGCAGGCCCCTGAGTGATGGAAAATACTGGAACCGTTAATGTGATTTGGGTGTAACTGATGCCAAATAACAGTTTAGTGTATGGTTTATTGTTTTGGATTCATTGTTTTGTGCCTGTATGATGTTATTTCTTAGATGGGGCCGAATTGACTGTGAGGGGGGCTGCTTCTGTGTGTTTTCCCACAGGCCGAGGTGTGCTCAGGGACGGTAGCCGAGGTCATCCAGTCGGTGGTGAACGGTGCAGACGGCTGCATCTTCTGCTTCGGCCAAGTGAAGCTCGGTAAGCTGCTCCACTGGCAAGAGATTAGACAAGAGCCTTTGTTAGCGGAATCAAATTCTCATTGCGCTTTGTCGGCAGCACTTGATGTCCACAATTGGCTTAGTGGTGCACTGGGGTGAGTCAAGGAATGGGAGAGTGAAGGGAAAGGAAAGGATGGGTAGTGAGTCTGTGGAGGCGGGGGAGGAGGGGGGGGGGGGCGGTGGGGGGGCAAAGTGCTGCATCCAGGCTTCAGGGCTCGGTCTGTAATTAAAATCTTAGTAATTGGTCTGGGCTCTTAGGCCGAAGGGCTCTGCTCGTGCTGCTGTTTCCAACAGGTATAATTCCACAGAATTACTGCTTCTGGAATGGGTCCTGTGATTTTTTTAAATTTTGCATACACTGGATGTTACCTCCCGGCCATAAGCCACACATCAGCTATTTATTTATTTCATCCGTATACCCTCACGGTGTATCCACTGTCGGTGTCTATTTGTCAACTACCTGCCCACATCAGACAGCTTGATGAAAGTAATTTCAGTTTCAGCAAACAGTGAGCGTGGCTGGCTTTCAGATACGAGGCGTTATTTCCATTCTCCACCCCCCCCCCCCCTCTCTCTTTCACACGTCTCCAGGCAAGACATACACCATGATTGGCAAAGACAGCTCCACCCAGAGCCTAGGCATTGTGCCCTGTGCCATCTCCTGGCTTTTCAAGCTCATCAACGAGCGCAAAGAGAAGACGGGCACGCGCTTCTCCGTCCGAGTGTCGGCGGTGGAAATCTTTGGGAAAGACGAGGAGCTACAGGACCTGCTGTCTGAGGTGTCCACCGGCAGCCTGCAGGAGGGCCAGTCCCCCGGCATCCACCTGAGAGAGGATCCCATCTGCGGCACTCAGGTGAGAAGCGCTCAGCCTCTCTACTGCTCTCTTTGTTCAATGATTCTTTCATTCTCTCGGTGAGGTTAAAAAAGTCTCAGTCTGCCTGAGTATTGATCTTTTTCTGTCTATGATCTACCTCTTCCTCTCCCAGAATTGGTTGAATGTGTGTGTGTTTTCCCAGTCCGCCTTTGCTCCATCCTACCCGCCTCTTAAATCCCTACTTTTGTTTCTACCAAGCCTCTCTGCGGTATGGATGGCTTTCTTCTTACCTTTGTATTGACTCTCCTGTCAGCATCCATCAGCATCTATTACCCGTGCGTTAGCACTGGCCCTCTCCAGCACAGTCGGGGAGGGTGGAAGACTGTAGGTTTGAAGGCAATCACAGGTGTTGCTTTCAGATGTCGTTTTTTTGGGGGGAGATGTATAGACTCCGACATCAAAGGCTGTGCCATTCTGTGAAGCTCTGTCTCGCTCCTCTTCCCAACAGCCACGTGTGGGCTGCCTCATTTCTATCCTTTCTCTTCTCTTTCTGTATCTTACCACCACCCTTCATCACATCAATGAGGGAAGTGGCCCCTGCCTCCTGCTGAACCATTACCTCTCCTAATCCTCCTCCCTCTGTGTGCATATCTGCTGTTCGAATCGCCCCCGAGACTCAATCTAATGGGCAAGAAATGTTTGCCGGGGTCCAATTATCTGGCTCCCCTGTCTTCCCCCTCTTCTGGAGTAGCATTTTCCACATCTGTCTTCGTGTTCAAGCCCTCCTATGCGGCCTCTCCTGACCCTGTTCTCTGTCTCGTCCCCCCCTCCCTCCCCCTCCCCCCCTCCGCCACAGCTTCAGAATCAGAGCGAGCTGCGTGCCCCGACGGCTGAGAAAGCCGCCCTCTTCCTGGACGCCGCCATCGCGGCGCGCAGCACTAGCCGACCCAACGTGGAGGAGGAGGAGCGCCGCAACTCCCACATGCTGTTCACTCTTCACATTTACCAGTACCGCATGGAGAAGAGCGGCAAGGGAGGAAGTCAGTACCATCAGATCACTGGATCTTTAACTCCGTAACTAATGTCTGCGTCACATTTATACCGTACTTTGGTTGTTGTTCAGTTTTCCATGTAATAAATGAGTTATATTTGGCATTACCTTCCCTAGTTATAGCTATTAAAAGGTTGACTTACCTTTCACACTGATTAATCATCAGTGAGACGGTAAGAACGTATATGATCAGTCTGAATGGAAGATCAATATCTTCCTTATTTGCCGTGTTTATAAATTGATTTAAAAAAAAGATTTCAAGCCTTGCTGAATGGAGTTTTTTTTACAATGACAACCAATGCCCTCTTTGTCTATTTCAAATCAGTAGAAGGGGAATGTATTTGTTCCTGAGGGACGTTTATCGGCCGGTCTGCAATTTGGATTAAAGTATGGCAATCTTACTCGCAAATAAATCCAAAGAGATCAAGTCTCTTGTCAGGGCCGAGCTGTCACCGTAGCGCTGTGCGTGAGGAACTGGCTTCAGAGAGGGAGTGTCTGGTCTGCGCTCACCTTGGTTCTTCTTCCGTTGTTGGCACAGTGTCAGGTGGACGGAGCAGGCTACACCTCATCGACCTGGGGAGCTGTGAAAAGGTCCTGAGTAAAAGCAGAGACGGAGGTGGAGGCTTGTGTCTTTCTCTGAATGCGCTGGGAAACGTCATCATGGCTTTGGCGAATGGAGCGAAGCACGTCCCTTACAGGTGAGAACGCCACCATTAGTCGTGCTGTGTTTTGGCTGGTGAAGCCGTATCTATAAGTGGTTTCAGACAAGTTTCCGCATGTGTCGTGAGGCTCACAGTTCTGCTGTGTGACAGTTTATTCAGCTTAGTATAATGGCTTTCACTGGTGTTACACAAGATTATGTTACAGTTACACAAGTATGAAAAGATTAATGACTTGTCACAGGAGTCAGCTCTGAGAATTCAATATGGCTCTTCCTTGAATCATGTCAGCTTCCCTTTATTGTCATTTAAAAAAAAATACCGCTGTGCTGTTTGCTAAAACCAATATAAATTCACCATGTAGGGACAGCAAACTGACCATGTTGCTGAGGGAGTCCCTTGGCAACATCAACTGTAGAACCACCATGATCTCCCACATCTCCGACTCCCCCGCCAATTACGCTGACTCACTCACCACCATCCAGTTGGCATCCCGCATCCACCGAATGAGGAAGAAGAAATCTAAGGTACACCAACAAACTGATTGGCGCTGATGAATACGGTTAAAAATGTGCAGTAATGAACTTTTAAATAACGATTATCCATTGCTACAGTCTTACTCCACAAGGAGACATTTAGCAACTGAAATGAATATTCCAAAGCAACTGTTCACCATTTAATGTAGTTCATTGTTTAGACATGCAAAGTGATTGTTAATTTAAACATTATATTTAAGTGTTACAGCAATTACATTCCTAATGTGAATGTGCAACTTTGATTGTATTCATCATATTTCATTCCATGACTCAAGTCCCTAAATCTTTTTTCCTCTTGTAGTTTTGGAGCTATTAAGCAAATGAATGTGTGAATGCTTCTGCAAATGAAAGACTATTAGTGCAGTAACTCAGAGCTAGTTTTTCTCGGCTCCGCAACGCATTATCGTGTAATCAATACCACTGCCAAAGAACTGTGACATGCATTCCTTCGGATGAGAGAAATATATGCTCCACATAATTAGGTGGAATGACAGCATGTATTTATTTAGTATTGGTCCAAGGCATTATTATAATGCAGACCACATACAGCAATTTGTATTATTGACATTAATTTCTGTGTGACTATTGATGTGAACTTTTAACCTTTAGATAAATATCGACATGTTATGTTAGAGGAATTAATATTTGCCAGACGATGGATTCTACAATGAAACTGTGTAGAAATTAAACCACTATGAATCATAAGGATAATAATTGCTTGCAAAAAAAAAAAGATTGTTACATTAATAGTTTTAGATTGGATCACATTACTGTCATCACTTAATGAGCTTAATTAAGCTCTCATCTGCTTGAACTCTGCTTCTCAGTATGCATCCAGTTCATCTGGAGGTGAAAGTTCCTGTGAGGAAGGGAGGATCCGCCGGCCACCCCACCTCAGGCCGTTCCACCCTCGTACGGTGGCCCTGGACCCAGATCTGCCCTGCGTGCTCAGTGACCCGGACTACTCATCCAGTAGTGAACAATCTTGCGACACTGTCATTTATGTGGGCCCCGGGGGAACTGCGATCTCGGACAGGGAGCTTAGTGACAATGAAGGCCCACCCGCCTTTGTTCCAATCATCCCCTCCCTGAACAGAAAGAAGCCTACAAAAGAGGGCCGCATGGACAGAGACCAGTTCTTTAAATGCAACACATTCGCTGAGCTGCAGGAGAGATTGGAGTGTATCGATGGCAGTGAAGAACCCACTGCCTTTGTTGGAGAGGGCAAGCGAGGCCAGGCCAGCCCCAAGGCCGATGCATCTAAGGAGAATCCAGGCTCCGTTTCACCAAAGACCCCAGCTAATATTTCCAACACCGAAGAGGGTATCTCCCCCAAACAATCCCCAAAATCTATTGCCGCACAACCGACTTGCAGTCCAACCACTACATCTAAACCGGGCGATGCCAAAGCGCAATGCATACCATCGGACAGAACCAGCGCCGACGGAGAGAAGGTGTTGGTCTCAGAAAGCAGAGTTAGCGCCAACAAACTAGCGGCTGACTCGGGGCCTAATTCTGAGCCTGTGGTGAGAGAGAAGGTGTACTTCAACAAGAAAGCTTTGCCCAAGCCAGCCCCACCGCCTTCAGAGCACAGAGAATCCAGCACGGAAATGACTGGCAATGAAGAACGATCTAGCACCAGAATGCCTCCTGTAGGCATGAGCCACCAGGCTGTGAAAAGGAGGGATCCTTACACTTCCCCTCTGCTCAGAGCTCCGCTGGAGGTGTGCCAGGTGCGATCTACCTTGAGGGAAAGATGTCTGGATCGTGACATCCTTAGAGCCACTGTGACCTTGCAGCAGCCCGTGGAGCTGAATGGAGAGGATGAGCTTGTGTTCACTGTGGTGGAGGAGCTGTCTATTGGCGGCATTGTAGATAACGGGCGGCCCTCCAGCATTATCAGTTTTAACAGTGACTGCTCCCTTCAGGCCCTGGCGTCTGGCTCCCGACCCGTCAGCATCATCAGCAGCATCAATGATGAATTTGACGCCTACACAATGGCGGCGGGAGGCTCAGAGGTGAACATCGCAGTGGTCACACCCCCCCAGGAAGGGGCCATGGAGTGTGTGGACAGCAGGGGTTCATCTATCAGCTCTTGGTTGAGTGAGGTCAGTGTCTGTACCTTGGAGAGTGAAGGGGCTCATTCGACAGACGTTTTCCTTCCTCAGGGCAAACACATGGGACCAGAGGCTGCCTTTTACTTTGACTCTCTGGATATGCTCCATTGTGTGTCCTCTCCAAGAGGTGCCAAGAACTCCCTAAATGACAGTGGATTTAGTTTTTCCGAATTAGACAGCGATAGTGCCGCGTCAAGCAAACTTTCCTTGACAAAGTGCCCTGCGTCCCCAGAATCTGCCAAAGGCTGCCTCAGATTGACATCCAAAATAACTAAAGCTCACTCACTCAGCTCCTCTCAACTTCCACAGGGCCCCTCCATAGTCCACTCCAGCCTTCCCAGGAAGATTAAACCTACCTCATCCATCTCTCATAGTAGTAGCAGTAGCAGCAGTAGGGAGCCACCAAGGCAAGAGGCTAAGCAGCAGGATCCTTGGCAGCGTGTTGACAAGCACACCGAGCCCAAGTTTTCTGACTCAAGCAGCACCAGCAAATTTCTCCGAAATCCCCCCAGCGGCATCCCTTCCAGCAAGGCATCCAGCAACAGTGTACCTCGCCCACCCAAGGTGCAGGGGTCTACCTCGTCCCAGAGGGTGGTCGATGGCTGTGAGAAATCCACCAGTAAGAATCCACCCAGCAAAATGCCTCAGCTGAGACGAGGCGCCACCACCCTGGGAACAGTGCCCGTCATCCATTCCTCTACAGACTACAAGGGAACCCGAGATATCACTGCATCTGCCTCAAGCCTTAAATACTCCTCCCTGGGGAAAAACAACAAGGATAACTCACAGAAAACGAGCAATCTCCCTAAACCTGGTTGCACTTCACCTCCACCTCCTCCAGTGCGAAAGTCCAGTCTTGACCAAAAGACCAAGATCCTGCTGCCCCAAAGTGCCTTAAAGTCAGCATATGGGGAAGCAGGAAGGGCTTTTGGGGCAAGGGCAGCTGTTTCAGAGGATGAGCTTGAGGTACGTCACAGAGCGGACTCAACCAGCTTCAAAACCTCCAGCCTCACAGCCAAAGTTACCTCCAGCCTGAAGGCCAGAGGGCCGAGAGGAGAGGCTGGGCAGCATTACGGAAGTCAAATGTCCCTGGAAAGCCTGTCCTTATCGGGTTCCAGACCTGCGCTTAGTAGAGAGAATAGTGGGGCCAGTCTGGGAAGCAGCAGTGGCAAATCCAGCAGGACCATTCCGAGATTTGGTATTCCTAATTCATCCAGCTCTCCTATAGCTACCTGCCCGTCATCCCCGAGTGGAGGAGGTATTAGCAAACCTGGTCAAGCGAAAGCAGCTGTAAGTCCCAGAGCATTAGGAGCGGCCAGCGGTAGTAAAGCGCGCTCACTGTCAGTCAACAACTCCAAGGGCCTGAGCTCCTCCACCAAATCGTTGGCCACTCCCGTGACCAGAAATACCAACGCCAACCTGCCGCCGTCGGGACGGACATCGGCCACTCGAACCGCCGCCGCCGCCGTCAGCGGTAAGCCCGGGCGAGGGACCATCATGGGAACGAAGCAGGCCATGAAGGCCGCCAACAGCCGCGTCAGCGAACTGGCGACGGGCAACCTGGCGGGCAAACACGTGAGGGGCTCCGGAGATTCGGACAGCGGGAATGACAGCGGCGTGAATGTGAGTGATGACAAATCGCCCACGGCCATGCTGCCCTCTCCGTACAGCAAAATAACGGCACCCAGGCGGCCGCAGCGCTACAGCAGCGGCCACGGCAGCGACAACAGCAGTGTGTTGAGCGGGGAGCTGCCCCCGGCTATGGGCCGCACGGCTCTGTTCTACCACAGCGGCGGCAGCAGCGGCTATGAAAGCATGATCCGTGACAGCGAGGCCACGGGCAGCGCTTCGTCGGCCCACGATTCCATGAGCGAGAGCGGCATGTCGTCTTCGGGCAGGACACGGAGCTGCAAGTATCCAAAGAAGAGAGCAAACGGTGAGAAACAAATTTGTTTTTTCCGGGGTTTTGCACATCAATGCTGGTAATATTCACACATATCACACTGATATGTACAGGAGCAGTGTATGCAGGCGAGATGTTTCAACATCTCACACATTCAGCTACACACATTGAAATAGCAGTCGTAAATAAAGGCTTTCTCAAAGGAAATTAGCATTACATCCACGGATGGGTGTTTCATTGGATTTTTGCTCTTCCTGAATCAGCAGAATACATGATTAATACATACAGTATATGTGGTAATGATAATGCATTTTTCCAGCAAGATGACATCAAAAGCAACCTTTGTGCTGTGAATGTACAGAATAGCAAACCCTCATTAATATGCAATCGCCTGTGCAAGCCTCTATATCCTAAAGTAAGACTCATGAGAACATATTTACTGATGAATCTCAGACTTTTGTGTGTGTGTCACTAACTCAACTGGCACCCATCTGACCATATGCATGACCGTGTAGGCTTCCAGAGGAGACGGCTCATCCCGGCACCCCTGCCAGACTCCTCCTCGCTGGGGAAGAAGGTCGGCGCAGCCGGCCAGTGGGTGGACTTGCCTCCCATGTCAGGGCCTCTAAAGGAGCCTTTTGAGATCAAGGTGTATGAGATCGACGATGTGGAGCGACTCCAGAGACGGCGTCTGGAAGAAACCACAGAGGTGAGCAGACTCACCATGTAGACATGGTGGTCTTCTGGTAATCTTTTGTCTGGGTCAAGGTCTCGTTAAATCTCCTTGCTAAGCCTCAGCCATATTTTGCATGTGTGACATCGATGCCATGTACACTAAAAGACGTGTCACACTGACTTGGGTTGTGGGAATGTCTTGTCTCACTTCTTCCCAGTTTCTTTTTAAAGAACAAAACAGTAATGCCATGTCTCAGACGTCTGACCTTCAGTCAGCTCGGAGGCAAATCCTGGAGTTTAAATGTCTGCGTTCAGATTCCCACAGCTTGGTATTTTGGCAGCGTTCCTAAGGAATGCCGAGAGTTCAGGAGGCAATTACTGACGAGTGTTAATTGGTTTAGGGATGAGTGATGACTCGGCTTACTGCTGACGATGGCGATGAGCGTGTGGAGTAAAATGAAAAAAAAAAAAGATGATGTGAGAGAAGACCATTCATAGAATGTGTGATGAATGCAGGCCCAGCCCAACACCAGCCCGAATCAGCTCAGCGCGAGCGCTGATCGCTGGAAGCCTGATGGCTTTTTATAGCTGAATCCTCTTCTGTGGATCATTAACTGCTCCCACAAGTTTGCCGCTGCCAGACAGGGATTTGCTGAGAGACGATATTAAATCAGCTACACGGCGCTTTGATTTACTTTCAATTAGGACAAAATGATCTTAGATTTTTTCTCTACCAGCCATCCCTGCCTCAATGGAGAAATTGATTTTTGCTATTTCCAAACTAGCATGTGCTCCAGTAGCTTGTGTCTACAGTATGTGTATATGCTATTCATTGTGTGTCTCTTGTTTGACATGCTAACATGTTCTATCTGTTTCCTCTATTCCTGTTTTCAGCAACCATTCCAGGATGTTGACACGGTGAGTTAACATTAGGTTTGAACTGAGGCTGTATTACGTTACATTACCGTGTTCACTATTCTGCCCACAAATTAGAAGACTTTTATTTTACATCCTGCCTAACCAACATAAACAGTATTATCGGCTTCTTTGACATAAAATAAGTATTAATTGTTTTTTGGGCCACTTTAGACGTTTTTGACTCCATCCTTAATAACTAGTCCACTGAACTTGTGAGGTGGCTCTAATTAAATCTCTCCATTTCTTTCAGGGCCTGCTGTATTTTAACAGTAAGTTGAAGATGTTGGAGAGAAGGCAGCAGCAAGTGAGAGAACTGAGTGCAAAGTACGAGGTGTTGTTGGAGGAGCTTGATGACACCAAGGCCCGACTGATGATGGACCCCAGCAAGTGGATGGGAGAGTGTGAGTGACTGCTACATTTTCATTTACTGTGATTTATGATTTAAACTTCAAAAAACATTGGATGCAAACCATTTAACATTAATTTACCTTTTTTTTTACAGTTGAAGTGGACCAGAATTTGGATAAAGAGTCTCCCGAGTACCTGGAGGCCTTGGCACAGGCCACAGAGGAACTGGAGTTCTGTGTCAATCTATGCAAGTCCCGTGTCATGATGGTGACCTGCTTTGACATCAGCATGCCGAAATCTGGTACCCAGGAGGGACTGCGGGAAGTCGAAGTCTGACGGGGAAAGAAAGTCGAGGTGGAGAAATGAGGAAGTGAGACAACAAGAAGGATGATTAAATGTAGCGGAGGAGTCTATAGATATCACTGGAGTGAGGAACAACAAGTGACGGAGATGAGATGTGAGAGGATCTGTGCATGAAAAAAAAAAAAAAAAGAGGAAGTCAGAACCACCCGACTACAGTGCCTCGTTGTTCAGGACGTGTTTTAATGGCAGAGAAATTAAACGTGAGCAGCAATGCCGTGGCCATCACTTACTCAAGAGTCAATGAACAACACCTGGAAGTGCCTTTTGTATTGTTTTGTTTTGATTCATCATTTGTCCTACGGTGCGGGTATCCTAAGCATACCTTTGCGAACCCTGAAAATCGTGCTTTTAAAAAAAATATTTTATATTGCATTGTATAGTGTATTTATACGATTATGTGGTGTGTACAAATATCCTTTAAAAGGGGAAAAAAGAAAGAAGAAAAAAGAAAAAGCAATAAGCTAATGTTATTGCGCTCCCGGACTTTGCCTTTTTCGCTTTTTTCAGACCTCAGTCCGCGTTTTATCCATCGTTCAGCCTCTTGCGCCTTATTTCAACTCTCTCCGGTTCTGTAGTTTTCTAGATTTTCAAACTGGACTATGTTATCTCATCAAGGACTGCATTTGCTGTTGTCACTCGTCGCCTGCCAGCTGGCTTGTGAAAGCCAGCACGGCTGAGTGAATGTTTTCCCCTCCCCTGTTGCCTTGATCGAAATGGGTCTCAGTGGATGCACAAAGGTAGAGCGGCATTTTTTTGTTGGGAGACGGAAGGCTCATTCAAGCTGTCTCACTGTTTTTCTCACTGAAAATGAGAGATTACGCCAAAACATATCAATCAGAGGGCCACTGTGAAGGATAGTGGGGGATTATTCTTGATTCTGCCACTCAGTCTGATGCCTCAACACAGGATGTGGTCAAGCGACCCTGAGAGACTGAACCCTCCCGGTTTCGATAGCTTGTGAGAATTGGATGATGACACTGATAGCAGTTCTCATCAATGAGCCGAATTTCTCCACCAAATGGGCTGGGACTGGGTGCTATCTATACACAGTTGAACAAAGAGGAACAGATAAAAGAGCACAAGTCTGCTGACCTCTTGAACAACACTTTTTCAAGTGCTACCAAGCCTCGGCTCTATGCATTCCAATACATTTACTGCAACTACTGTACGAACCTCGATGCTGACGTGAGGGCAGCAACACAGTTTGGCCTCTTTCGTCCCCTGGTTTTATTTTTTTTCAATTTTCTTTTGTAGGCAAATCAACAAAGCTCGCGCTCAGTAATCGCTAGTTTCTTGTTAAATGATGCATTGAATAATATGAAATGATCGTGACATGGTTTAGGAAAATGAATCATGACATCAGCTCTTTGTAGCTGCCGGAACGTGCTTGTTATGAATCAAACAACTGACGCAGAAAGAAAAAAGACGATCATTAAAAGCATTTTTGAGTAAAACAAAATGGCTTTGTTGTATTTTAGTATGTTTAATTTCTATATCTGTTACAAATGACTTTGTTTTCTTTCTTTTACTACGATGTACTCTCTCAGGGCCTCTCTGAAGATGCTGCATGAGGTTTTTTAATCATTTTTGAAGAATTATTTCTACTCCATTTTTACCATTCTAATTTTTTACAATAACTTCAATTTTTCACTTTCAATGTGGGATAATGCTCATCAATGAAATAACTTTTACCAAACCAAGACCTTTTTTCCAAGAAATGATTATATGTGAGGTCATATTTCATATCAAAACCCATATTTTCGGATATCTTTGTTTTTGTATAGGATTTTCAAACCCTGTGTATAAATGTACGATACGGCAGCTTGTGTTTTACTTTTACAGTACCTGTGAATAAAATGTTTCTTCTTACTGATGAATCAGAGTTGAATGTTTTGTCCTGCTGCACATATTCTATATTCACACCAATGCAAAGAAAAAAGGCACAAACTATTTTTCTTTCTACAATCTTCTCAGTAAATTTACGTTTTTTGTCACTGTAAATAATTTTAAACGGGCCATCTCATGCCATTTCTTTTAAGAAAAGTTGCATACACATCTGTAACATAAGAAGTTAAATCAAGTTTTTGAAACACATACATAGAACATAGCACACAGTTGTGGACAGTTTATATAGAGGAAGAAGCGTTTTTTGCTGGAGCTAATGAGCTTAGTATCTGAAATGTCCATTTGCTGTATTGGATGTCCTACATGACTTTGTGTCGTTCATAGCCAGCGAGGCTCGGTCCACCTTCAGCCTGAGCAGATGTCTGACCAGACATCATTGAAAACACCTGTGTGCCAACGCCGTGCGCTGAAACCATGTCGTTTCAGCCACACCTTTCCTAATCAAAAAGGTGGCGGTTGGTGCCGGTCAAGCAGGTTAACCGTTGTCATTAGCAACACACCTAACAAAAACCCCATTAGTAGTTTATTCCACCATGAAGAATTTGTCGATATATTTGAAGGTTCAAGGTTAATTCTGTAGCAGTTTTAAAAACATCAAATCAAGTGATGAACATTGTCGACTGCAGTTATTGAAACTATGTGGATGGTGTCCTTAGATGACACAGTTTACTCTTCCCTTCAATCAAAATTGGTAAAGTTTTGACTTTGATGTATAGGAAATGAAAAAGAGAAGGTGCAGGTCCAGAGTGATTAATTACTCCGTATATTAAGGAGAGGGCCTTCTGTTCAGCGTGATACATGGATTCCTGTTGAGCATGTGTGTGTTTGTGTGAGTGTGTTCAGATAGAAATTAAATCTTGCTGTGCAATAACATCTTACCTCCTACTGGTTAATTCTGTTTTGATCAAAAGCACAAGGAGGTTCATTTAGTGGACCTGCACGACCAGCTGGTTGATATTTTTTACTGTTTGCTGTCAGTCTTGGTTAGTTTTGTGCTCTTTTTGACACTTGCGAGACACTACCAGGCGGTTTACAGAAAACAGGAATCTCGTTACACCCGACTCGGACAATCGCGACGTGGGAAATTCAGTGTTTTTCGGTCAAACTTCCTCCGGCGGTGATCCGGCAGACGGCAAAAGCCTTGTTTTGACACACTACCCGGGACCCCGTCGGCTCAGACGGCACCTCGTTGCTCTGAAGGAAGTCTGTCTGAGTGGGAACAGTTGGCCACGGCTGCTGCAGACGTCTGATGGCTGCCCAACAGTCGCTCTCGTGAGTCCCAGCCTGCTTCGCCTCGGGGGCACCCATCATTAGGAGGGAGTTGGATGTTGTATGAGCATGGAAATTAGTTCACTGAAAAAGTCGCCTGTCACCCCTCACCCCCACCCCACCCAGTGAGCCTGTGTTGGAACTCTACGTGCTCCTCCTCCTGTGAGGATTTCTAATCTAGAAGCAATAACAATCCGCTTCAATTCTCGGTCCAATTATATTTCCCTTTTCTTTTCTTATCGTCTGTTGACATATTGTGCGGCAGGAGTAAAACAAAATCCAGGAAATTTGTATTTTATTAGGTTTCGGGGTGTCCCGCTGTCAAATTTGAACCTGCTTGAGGGCTTTCTCACAGGCATTTTGAGCCCTTTTGTGAACACTTTCTGTAAGTCCACTGACTTTTCCCAAGGGATCTGCTCAGAATGCACAGCATTGAGATGTTGAACTTGGGCTACCAGTGGAAGGCAATGTGGAAAAAAAAGCCTGGCGTGGTAAATTGCCTCTAGAAATTAAATATTGAACATAAAAAGCAATCAGATGAATGGGCTTAAGAGAGTTTCATTATGCATTCTGGGTGTAGGTATATTATGAAGTTATTGTGTTGAAACGTACTCCGATGTAAGTCAATCTTTAGCTTTGGTCTTTTTAAATATCGTTGTTTTGAATGGGGGGAAAGAGATTTTATTGACTGAATCATTCTATTGTTTGAAATGCACTGGTATGGAGTCTGTACTCTGGTATCAGCAAGTTTAATAATCAAAATAGGTGTTGGGAATGACATGAGGTCATCAGAACATCTAGTTCAAAGTGGTTTGGTCAAAGTGAAGGAAAGCTTTTATATCAAAGGAAAGCGGCTTCTGCCTGGAGCATTGGTGGTGGTAGGAGTCTGCTGGCCCACAGATTGCTCCGTCTAAACCGAGCCTGCACTTTGAAGAAGACCCATAAACCTGACCGAATGCTGCCACTTATTCTCAGTAATTAAAACAAGCTGCCGTGGAGAAAAGTCCTTAAATTATCAGAAGCTCGGCGAGATTTAAGCCCCGCGCGCACACACACACACACACACACACACGGCCTCTGCCTGTCTGCATGGTCGGCCTTCAGGGGGGTCGTAACCATTGACTTCTCCGTCCGCAAGAACGGATCGCACGTGTGAGAGGTTTTGCACCAAGACATCATCTTAAGAGATGTAGTCCTGAAGGCTTTTCCTCCACGTGTGTACTGTAAATTCACTCATGGGCGGCCAGACAAGTCCGAAGACGTGCCACCGAGCCGAGATGAGGCCACGGGCAGTAAATCCAGCCGAAGCAATCCATAACGAGAAAGTGGATTAATTAGCCACGTAGAGGCCACTCGAAATCACCCACCGCTGAAGATTCAACCTTCTTTGCCGCGTGTGGAAGGCTAATGTAGTGTCGCAGCTGATGAAGACGCGTCGCCCCATGCTGTCTGACAAGTGAGCTGTGGTCAGAAAGTTCTGCTGGAGGAGGGACTCACAGGAGCGTTGGATGTTGTTTTTTTGCACGGATGAAGCGTCACATTTTCATCCTTGTTGTTTTCTTTGTCAAATGGCTCGTCGCTCATTGCTTCGTTGTGTTTGGTCAGTACATGATGCACTGACCTTGTCAGAGAGTGATGAGGAGAACTCTTCCTCTGCACCACCTGCTCCGACCTTGTTCTATCAGTGGTCGCGTTGTCCCTCGGCTCAGATTACTTGTAGATAAGTGCTGATTTGCATACAGGCTTTGTTTAGAAACGCTGTTTTAAAGCGCTTTCAGAATACTGATGTGAGGAGTTAATGTGCAATGAATATTCATGATTTAAAAAAACGAAAGTTTCTACGCAAGTCTTTGGTGGCATCAGTGGTAGCGCAGGTTGCAGTACACAACAGTCAGGTTAATGACTTGGTGTTATACTATGCAGGTTTTAATCGATATTGCTCTTTTAAAAGAACTCTATATTTTCCTCACGAGATCACTGAAACACAAAATATATATATATATATGTTTTCATAGTGGAAGCTTAATATTTCAATTCCAGAAAACGTGCTCACTTAGATTTTGCTGCTCATTGCATATTGAATCCGAACAGGCAGCCACTGGTTCGGCAGATGGGCCGGCGTGATGAAAAAGACCCTTTTTAATGAATCTGTCTGAAGACGTTTCTTTCTAACCGACAGCCCTCTTTACGTTGAAGTTTCGGTGGCCACCAGGCGGGCTCTTCGCTGGCTCCCAGCAGCAGCCATCTGGTGGACAGCAGAACCGGGGCCGTGGGGGTGGGGTGGGGTGGGGGGGGCTCCTCACTCCACTGAGGGGGGGGGCTCCTCACTCCACTGAGCAGACACGTCGCCCGAGGCCTCGAGAAAGAGAAAGACTTTTGCTCGTTACCTTTCTGCCCCGCGTGGGGATCAGGGGTAAAGAAATACAAACATGTAAGTCAAAGTAACAAAACGGGACGCTCGTCCGTGGTGTTGTTGTCGGCTAAGGTGGAATCAACTGGTGAGTGTGTGTGGCGTTTCCTACTCGCCGCAATCGAAATGGAATCGTCCTTCCGCATGTAGTTTCAGAGGGATTGCCACCTGGGGATTACAATTTCACCGGCTGTGTGATGGATAGTTGCATCAGCAGATTGCGGGACACAATCCATTGCAAAGCGCTTGCTTCCCGCTCGGATGACCTCACGCTCACTTCTCCTACCTCCTGTCCCTTTAGAGCAGCGCATGTTTAGACCACAGGAGCATCGGCACTTTGCATCTTTTCCCGGATGAGCTGGGAGTCCAGGAGAAGCAAGGCTGATAAAGGTCAATGTTATTGCTACTGGGAAGATTAATAGGATTCTAATTGGACGGAAGAATTGTGTGCTTTTTTACCAGGAATAATTATTGTGTGCATCGTGTTGATGGGAAACGACATCAGGGATTTGATTTCTTTCTGCATTGGATCAAGCGCTGTGGGTGAAGACTAACCCCTTTACACAATACGCTCTTTTCATTTTTTTGCTGACTTTGGAATTGACAAATGCCAAAATCTAGTGTTGTGTGCAGAATAATGAAAAAGACACAAGTCACAAGGCATCTAAGTGTATAACTAACCGCTCTCGTATTTATTCGATGACTTGAGATAGCCTCGTAGAAAAGGAAGAAGTGCGGCGCAATGTAATCGCGACCTCCAACCTCTGGGCTCGTCCGCCACCCGTCCGTCACGCCGCCCGCCGTCTGCCTCTCACTCGCACCTTTTGATGGTGTGCGCCGTTTTCACTCACACATGTAGATGATGATGATGATGATTGTGGCGGTTTTCTATCCCTTGAGCTGCTCCACAGCGGCAGCGAGGGGCCCTTCATTGTCAACACTGGGATACGGGGCGCTTTGTCTCGTCAGACAGTTCCAGACGCACCACGGCGGTGACAGCCCAAACACTGCCTTTGTGTTCTCCTCTCCGTCTGCCTGATTGGTGCAGGTTGCTGACAGGAGGCTGTCACTGGTTTTTGATGCATGGAGGGGAATATGCGCAAGTGTAGAGGTTAATTGCACGACATTTAAGGCCCCTTCTTTACCTCAGCATTCCTACCGCAGCCAATCACATCCGAGACACTCGCTAATCAAAAAGTGGGCTGGCAGCCCTGAGCCGTGGCAACAGTTGCCGTGATGGTGGATTGTCTGGCAGGAAGCGTGTGTCCTGCTGTTTGTCTATTTGAGCTGCTTGGCAGGCTGATACAACTCCCCGCCCCCCCCCCCCCCCCCTCTTTGCTGCTATTCATTCATAGCCAAAAGAAGGTGGAGAATAAACGTGTCCTCTGAATTACTGATGGACCAGTAATAGCAATAACCAGTAGGCTTCCCCTCCTTTTAAAATATTGAATATTGTATTGAGGTTCATATTGTTTCTTATATTTTATTCATCCATGTCCTCTTTTAATTGTCGTTTTTATTTACTTTCATTATTTCCCTGCAACGTCTTCGGTTATCGGTTTATTCTTATATTTGATTGATCCAACTAAGAATTGCTGGACGGGATGCTGCCGTGGTTTGTTTTCGCTGTGACACTCGTAGAACAAATGTGGGATTGTCGCATCAGTCACTTTGTCGCAGAATGTTTATTTGAGTGTAGGGAATTCCAAACTCCGGTCTGAGTGACTCACCTCGACGCCGAGCGCAGCCACGATGAAACGTGGCATCCTGGACTGTCCTCCCCCCTCTGACACTTGTTGCTGACACCACGACCCCCCCCCCCCTCGCCCCCACAGCTTGAAACCTACGTCCTCTCTCGGCTGCATGATATAAAAAAAACGCAGCTTTCATCTCGTTCACTTGAAAGTATCCCGGACCCCCCCCCCCCCCCCCCCTCCTCCCTGAGTGAAGGACCTCGCATCACTTAAGTAAGAAGCAGCACCGCCCGAAACACAGCGTGTGCTTCTGGATGATGCTGTCCTTCTGAAGGAGGAAACCTATTACCAGACCTGCAAAGATCGTGAAATATCAAAAGATTTATGCATGGGTTTTATTTTACAAGGGAACCCTGCTAATTATTTTTTTCTTTTTATAATTATATTGCTCTGCCGAGCCCCATATGAAAACTAGCACAGTTAAGCAGATTCCCAAAAGGTATTAAAATCACAGACAAGTAAGAAGCGGATGAATAACTGTTTTGTCAGCTTACTGCGAATGTTTCTTATGTCGTACTGTTGTACAGCAAAAGTAATTTGAGTTTGGTTCTTGTTGCAATAATGAAAGTGGATGGAAACGCCTCTGAGAATAAAACAACGTCCTTGACAACATTTACTCTTTTTCTTTTCCAAATGAAGGAACAAGACATTGCTCAAAAGGCGCAGTGTAGATTTCCCCACGGTAATGTTCATAGTGTTTTAGTATATGTTGTTCCATACCAGCTGAGATGAAATGGTTTTATTGATTTGCTCGCGAGCGGCAGCCGTGGAACTCGCTCCGCACCGCCTCAGTCGTGCTATGAACAACCTTCAGCAGATATTTCTTCCTCCTCTTTAATTATCACTGGCTACCTGAATGGCAGGCGGGGAGCGGCTCTGGTAATTAGCCGTCAGCTGTTTTTAAGGCACAGCTCATTGATTAGGTCATGATCGCTAATAGGACGTGAAATCTTGCTGCCTTCTTTATGGATACGGGCGAAAAACGAATGGCTGTTTTAAATTGCAGAGTTAAGTATTTAAATAGGCGAATGTGCAATATCAGTGTTTTACAATCACAGTGGAGTTCTGAACATTTTTATTGCATATCTCAGGGAACCCATTCTTTTATTTAGAGATAAGTTTACCTTGCTGATTATTTGAGAATGGAATTATACAGCAATTCCTCTTTGGTCCCATTGACAGAAAAAATTTAAAGGTTTTACCAGAAGTGTTCTTTATAGATGTATTTCCGCATGCCTTTTGCTTCCTGCTTCTTTCTGACCTGCAGCGTACAGTAAAGCAGATCCGCTCGTGACAGGAACGCCTCCGAAAGGAAATCAGCACATTAGCGTGTGATAAGTGCCAGAGCACTTCTAAATAAGGTCAAATGGTTCATCCAGAGTGATACACTTCAGTTTTTTGCCACATCAATCATCACAAATAAAGACACTTTGCTTTTTCATTATTCCTTAGATGAATGTCACATTGCATATAACCGTGTTTATTGTACAGTGTCATATCTGTAAGCTGTGCGAGTCGTCGCTATGGTCACAGTTTGGCAATAGCGCATCGGATTTCCAGACTGTAGACTGTGTTGCTTCTTTGTTCATTGGGTAAAAATGGATCTTCTCCCCGGGAATGCGACAAGTCTGGATGAACAGGTGGGCCAGTGCCTGCAGGCATGTGAACCAGAGGCCTCGGCAGCTCCAGCAGCCACACTTTGTGCTCGGGAGACTTTTGGCGGACGTGTGGCGGTCCCTCCTCTTCCCATCTCCACAGCTCCCCAAACACAGTTGTTCATGAATATGGATGGCAGACAGTGCTCCCCGGCCTCATTAACGTGCCACCAGCTCATACAAATCACATCACCATAAAACCTTCAAGGAGACAAACAATTCTTTGAATCACTCGGGCCTGGGTCGGTTTCTAGTTCTGCAGGTTTGATTAGGTCGTATCTCGTTTGCAGTCGTGTAGTAGTGTTAACAGCCTCACACATCTCATGTGACAAGGCTGGATGGATGCCGCTGCATGCTGAGATGTTTGCAACCCCACCACCACCCCCCCGAGTATGACGGCCGTAGTCTACAGAGCTGGAGTATGTTTGGATGTAACAGCATGGAATATATGGATGCTTGTTTCAGGTTCTCCACTCAACAGTGATCTTAACATTTCTATGCATTGGTTCAATCAAGAAGAATACACTTTATCTAGTGCTGGGGTGAAGGAATAAAGGCACATTTAAATGGCACACATCAGCAGCTGGACTCTACACTCCAGGCATTTGGACAATCTGTTGAAAGCCGTCCTCTCTTGCCACACAAACACACACAGCCACGAAATGCTTGGTGTGCATTGTCGCCCGTTTTTTAAAAGACCTTCTAACCATCTGTAGGGTAGGAATCTTTATGGTGCGTGATATGCATGAGCATGTATCCTCGGGCCTTGTTCAGACCATCAACAGCACTGCGTCAAAAAAAGAGAAAGCCTCCTTCTCATTCAAGGAGTGCTCTGCACTGGCAAAAGCACGCCGTCCTTTAAAAAGTTTCTCCTTTTGCCACACTGCAGTGCACAGTCCTTCAACCTTGAGATTCATTTCTAATCTAACAAGCGGTTTTCAATTAATTTGCCTTTTGGAATTGAACTACAATATTTGTAAGGTTTTGCACAAACACCGGAAACACCGATAATACGCAGCCACAGCAGAATTCGATACAAATACAGTTCATGTTAATATTATATTAACAATATTAGTGTTCGGTGAGGCCATACAAGTGTCTTCAATTTATAGATTTTCTGAGTAGGAGATCACACAGTTCACGTTGGGTCGCTGTCCATTAAAATGAATTCAGCGCCCCCTGCACACAGGAGTTTATTGCTTTGCTGCAGTGCTGCACTCACGCCTGTTGTCCAAGGCGGGGTCCTGCCCCTCCGCCGTGCAACTTACAAAACCATGCCGGTCATGTAAATGACCCACTGCGTCAGTCTGAAACAGTCCTTTGTACATGCATTTGGGTTTTTTTGGACCTGGGCAACAGGAGGACTAATTCTCTGCACCACAAAAGCAAAAACACGTTGTGCCTGCTATTTTATATTCATCCCATGACAGTGCACCCTTGCAAACTACAAAAAAGACCCCGCATCCAGAAAAAGGCGGGTGCTCATAGTTTGACTTCTCACCATGTTTGATGATTGAGTCCACACATAAATATGGAGTAGCGGGGCCTCGACGCGGCGAGCAGGCAGCCATTTCCTCTCTTCTCAGAGTAACTTCAGAGGCAGTTCCTTGCGGGGGGTCTGGGGTGGATTCTGGCGGCCATGACAGTGCCAGCCTTCTTAACAAACCTGGCTTTTTGTCTTCTGAGAGAATACTGTACATGCAATATTCATTGTTTTCAAGTACTTTTGAAGCCTATGTATAAGGGGAAGACAGAGATGGTGCCTTTCACTTTGTGAGGCAAATTTTTTTTCTTTTTTATACTCCAAAATAGTAATGTGAGGTACTGCAGATGATTCAAATACACCGTGGTGATCTCTCCTCTCTAATCAATCAAATAATTATTCAATAGGGTTGTACATGATTGGGGCTGAAGCACTTTGATGCTTCATGAGATAATTCATACAAGTTGTTGCAGCTGTATTTCCTCAGCTTGATTTACATTTAAAATTTCTACTAGTGAAAATGTATTTATTTAGTTTGTTCTATAGCATCATAGTGTGACATTACTGAACTTAAACAGTGACCGAGGATATAACCACAATCATCCCTCTAAACATCAGAGCTGTGTAAGACTGATTATAATTTAAACTTTAGTGTGAAAATTTGTATTGATACTATAATGTAAAACTAATTATAGTGTGAAATAATTTCAAACTGGAAATTCAAAACCTTTATAATTATATTTTATATATATATGTTATAATAGATTACAGTAACAAGTTCCCTTCTTTATATCCCTGTTGGCTGATTCACTCTAATGAAGCAAGGATGAATAGCTTATTATAAATGCCATATACATATCATTTTAATGATGCTGTAAAACCAAGATACATGCTTTATTTTGATACATCAATTCTTTAGTCACTTTAGTTTAGTGTTTTATCAGGCTTTGATTACCTCAGGGACTTCACACATCGACAAATCACCCATCTAGAGCCGTGGAAATCTGTGTGAATGGGCTGAAAACGATAGCCTTTAACTCAATTTAGACTACTTTAGTGCAATGCTCACCCACCCCATACAGAATTAGATTAACAGTAGCCGAATGCTGATATTAACCAAGTGATGCAATTACAACTATAGGTTTGGTGCTAAAGCAATTATCAAGCTGAGTGAATATTCTCAAATCAGATTAAGGTGGTGAACTTCAGCCCCTCGCGATTGAATTTATCTAGTGGCTACGCCTCCCTTTGCCTTTGAGTCGTCTTTTGCACTGAGATTAATATTCAGAGATATTTCATTGACCGCCCACCTTTGTTGTAGGCTGTATCATTCAAGGAATTATGTCAAATCAATACAGATACATCAGAATCTGATCCAAGTTGTATCTAATTGTGACCCTGGCTGCACAGATTCCAGCAGGTATTTGACTAAATCCTAAAATGAATCAGATTACAGAACTAGCAGAAGACACAGGCAACCAAATGGTTCATAAATGCGAGTCTTATCTCGGAGCTAATAGCAGAGGTGGCCCCTTGTACGCGGGTCATTAGTATTGCTCTAGGTCAGGATTATGGAAAAGCACATGCTAAAATATGCAGCAGGGCGGAGATGTGGGGTGAGAAAGTTTGAGCTAGCATTGACTCCTTAACGTAATTACACCCACTCATGGGAGTGCAGATGAGTAAAGTGGGCTGGGGATTTGAGTAAGGGTTGTGACAGCCTCACAATAGAGAGCGGAGGAGTGTCAGCAGACCTGTCTCTCAGGCTCGAGGGTCGGATTGAAGCATCCTGGCCGCGGGGCTTGGAAGCAGCACGCCCCAAAAGCACAGGACACCGGAGCTGGAATTGTAATAATGTGCCACGAGGATGATGCACATAATTTACCGTTGTTCCAGGGCTCTTCCCTCTGCATGATGGGCAGCCACTGGGTTGACCTGAGCGTTTTAGCTGCACGACATTTAAGCAAAATGCGTGTAAATGCAATTTGTGCGCGATTGAAACACAATTGGTCAAGAGTTCGGGGCGTTTTTTTTTTTACGCCTTCACATGCAACGAATCGCCCACTCTGGAGTTGGCACTTCCTCACACAGAGAAAGAGAGAGAAGGGGGGGGGGTCGGGGGGGGAGAGAAGGGCCCTTTGATGAAGGAACTGAACCCAGCCCCCCACTCGCACTCCTTTGCTCCCTCCTCCTCTCCCTTGCCCTGTGGAGTTAATCTGGCAAAGAGGAGGCAGCAACAGCCAATTTACACAAGCACCGGCAGCTTTTTTTTTTTTAATGCTGTGCCTTCTCTTTTGCTCGCCTTGCCGGTCTATCCACCCCCCCCCCACCCTCCATCCACCTCTCTGTTCTTTGTTTGTGCGTTGGCTCGCCCATATTTGTGTGTGCACGCCGTACTCGGCATGCATCCGGCGGGTGGAATAATGTGCAGCAAGTTGAAAGGCGGTCCGACCGACCGCCTTGAGGCCGGCAGCATCTTCCTCATATGAGAAGAATTGCGTTTGAGGTGTCACGGCACAGGTACCGCCACCTGCCTTCCCCCCGTTATCATTTACCCCCACTTATTGTGCAGCCCGTCACTTCAAGTACCTGCCTTTTGGGGGGTTTTTTTAAACCTATTTTTCAATTCTGACATTATTTTGCTAAAGCCTTTGTGAGTGCCAAAGGTGAGAAAACGGCCTACACAGACACACACATCGATGTCACGTCCCTTTTGGGCACCTGTGCACACCAGCCTCCACTTGTGCCCCCAGGAAGAGAGGAGAAGCCGGACAAAACATGTTTTGATTTTCCACCCAGCGTAGGTAGCAATGAAATGAAAAGCCTCAATGGCGTTGGGTGCGTCATTCACATCGCGGCGGTAAAATGCCGGCGTTAATCAATAGTCCACGATTGTGTTTAAACACTAATTACCTAAACACAAACTATGTTTTTTTTTGTTTTGCAATGGCATCAGTCACGCTAGTGAGAGGCGCTTGTTTCTGCTTCTTGCTGTAATGTGCTCAATAAATCCTCCAGACACACTGATTCTCTTGCAGTTTGGAATCAAATCCAAACACCGTGGCCTATTAGCTTTTCTCTACCCGGCTTGATCAGATCAATTAAATCAAAGATCATCTCAGCCGGACATAAATGATTTAATGACTGACATCTGGATCTGGCGTGGCTGTGCATGCATCCGAGCTGTGATGGGAATGAGAACCGAAGGGATAAAAGAGGTCATTTCCTATTTCTTCACGTCTCAATATTTTGCAACTGAAATGTCTTCCTAATATGTGCAGGGATCTGTGCGGCACAATATCCATGGCAGCAGTAGTTATTTTTGGATTAATGAGACCACACTGGTGGCCCAGGTAACTGAGAATTGAAAGTATTTGTCTAGATACCAGAACAGTTCTCCCACGGGTCATTGTGCACATTATTATTGGGTAGGACATTTTATTTTTGTCGTTACCATTGACGACCAACAAAAGAAAGATATCAGAAAGATGGATGTTGATGCACAGAGGTTCTTCTCTTTTGTGTTAAATGTTTAGGTGTGCCTCCCCCCTAAGCTTTAGCATTAGCATTCTAACAAAGACAATGATGCATCAGCACTTTGTGCTCCCCGGGTCAATAGAGGTCTGCCAGCACCTCTTGCAGCCTGTCAGAGTCAATAGACTGGCTGACATGACATGTCCTGCACCAGTGATGGAATTACTGGCCATTTGTCTGCCATGATTGTCTCGCTGTCATATCAGCGGTAATCCCGGCCCAGCCTACCATATCTTCATCAGATGGGACAAAGGAATAAAGGAACATTTTGCAGTGACATTAGGATTGTCATTGTTAATGGATGATGATGATGTCCGTTGGACCAATTTGAATTACTAAGTACCTCCGTGAATTAGACAATATTTCTAATCAGAACTGGAATGTCTCCCTCGAAATGACATGACGCTTGAGCGTGATCTGAATGAAAGGACATTTGAGTTTACTTATTCCTGTGTGGCTTTAGAGATAAAAAAAGGGTGTATTTTATTTAAATAAAGGTTGTGTGAAAGAAGCCCTCATCACATTGTCAATGATTTGCCTCCACAGTTATGTCACTGCTATACCCTGTTGGTGGAAGCAATGGGATTCTTTCTAACTGGCCGCACACCACATGTTGAAGTGTAAATGTGCTTCATAGCAGCGCATACTGGATTGATTTAATGTGTATTTTGTTCATGTCTTCTGGTTTCTGCACCACATTTTAGTAAATCAATTACCTGCTGTGTGCAGTATGTCGAAATTACTGTGATAGAGTTGTGTGGACTGAATAACGATTAGGATGAGTAAATAAATAAGAAATCACTGGGGATATCAACTGGAAGGAATGCTCCCAGAAATGCTTACACTCACACTAAACTAGAGCGTTGGCCTAAAATCAACAAGAGTATTCATTTCTTGAAGTAGTCTTGAACATAACGTCATAGCCCCAAGTTAAATGTTTCTTTACATTTGCATTTTGCATATAAACGCCCCCAGAATACTAATGCTGGGGGTTGCTGAAATTTTAAATAAATGCCATTGCATTAGTAAAGCTTGCTATTGTTAATGTTACATTATACTCTGTGAATACAAACCATATTATTGTTAATAATTCAGACATGGTGGAATATGCATGTTTTTTTCTCTCATAAACTGCTTAAAATGCACAGACTGAGACTCTTCAAATATTGATTTTTCTCCTTCTCTCCAATTGTGTTTTTATTCAGTGAACCTTCCCATTCAGCCCTTTCTGTGACATGTGAAACAAAGGAATGGGGACAGGTTATATTTCACTTTCCTGCCGTGTCTTCTTCCAGTGCCTTTTTTTTATGCCTTAGCTCAGTATTTGGAACAGTTCGTGTGTGACACAGTGGTAATTTCGTGGCATTCTGTAATATAAAAACTAATAAATTCAGGATGAAGCAGCTCACTGATCTAACCACAGTAACTGCATGTGTAAATTTCTTTTTTACTGCCGGTTGGGCCTGAGCAAGACGCTTGGCGGCACGACTTCAGAGGAACTCCTTGATGGCGGTAATTCATGTGCCTGCAGTTCTCAAAACCTCATCGTTCACCTTGCTCCTCTGGTCTGGACCCCGGTCTGGCACGTATTATTTAACAGGGAGATGAATGGCCGGGCGGGCGTTGCTCATGTGTCGTGGCGTGGGTCCTGATAAATAACAGCAGTGGACTGACAGGTCACAGGACAGTAAAGAGTGGACGTATCAACATCAACACAGGCTCAACCAACCGCAAAGTAATTTTGCAAGTCGTTAAATCACTGCCAGAGAAAAATGAGTCCAAGGTTATTGAGCGCGGGCGTGAGCGATGGAGGCTCGGAGGGGTCCACAAGGCTCAAGTTGCTGCGGAAATTAGATTTAACACCGTGTCATGTCATGGACCTTAGCAGAGGCAGAGGAGAAAAGAAATCCTGGGTGGAACTGAATGGTCTTTAGTAGGAATTATGGTCTGAACACTAATGCTGCAAGCTAAAGCAGAGCGGTTTTATCTACAAGATAATTGTGATCATTCTGATGGACAGAACCCGTCTTCTACTTCATCGGGAAAGAAAGGAAACGTGCGGTTGATAGGGGTTAAACATGTGAGTTTGGGGGGGGGGGTTAGACAGGGCACACCATCCAATTTATGATGGACCAGATGCTGTACCCTCAAGCGAGGTATTTTACCCCAAACGTAACCTGTAAAAACTCCCATCTGTTGAAACGGGCCCTGGAATATGTCAGCACTAGCTGAAGGCTCTCTTGCTGTGCTCGAGCTGGCTGCCTGGCTCCGAGGATCATGTGCTGTCAGCTGTACCCCATGGGCTGAGAGGGAGAGGGATGCCGCTACGGCAGTCTGACAGCAGGGCTGTGGCAGCCTGCACCAACTCTCTGGGAACCCAAGAGGGGAAGGGGGGTGGGGGGGACGCTATCATAACATGGAGCCCAGGATGTTGAATGTCAATCCGGTGGAGAGATTGCAAATGGATCTCTTTCTGAATGTCACGATGCCATTTTCCAACAGCTGCAACATTTGCTCTGTTAGATGAAAATAATAATGGTCAGCAAGCTCTGGGATGGACGAGTCTATAGCTGATGTGTCCTCTGATGCAGAAGAAAAGGTGTATATTTTACAGGCGTGCAGGGTGCGACTGCATCCAGTATGTATTTGTGTGCTGTTATTTGGGCTGGTCTTTTCAATGTGTTTATGGGGTTGCAGCAAATCAGAAAGCACAAGCCCTGCAGCACGCTCAAAGGAAGTATTGCAAAAGACCTGAAGATGGGACCGAAACAAGAACCAGTCGGATCAGTAACTCTGCGGAAGTGAATAATTTTCCACCCACTCCTGCTCAATTCAAGTTTGCGATTTCACAACACGTCCATCTTTTGCAAAGGCCTGTAGACGCAACTTTGTGGGGTAAATCAATTTTGCTCCCCATCCCCGCTGTCCTAAACGAGTTACCTGTGAGCTGCGGTTCTGGTTCATCCGCCTAAGATCCAGGGCTGTGAGGGTGTTTGTATCCAGACATCTGCCCTCTGTGCTCAGAGGACATTTGTGCCTCCATCAGCAACATGGCAATACTTTTCATTTGCAAATGAGGTCAAAGAGGAGACTGCACAACGTCTATATTTTACTTTCATTTTGTCGTAGTTTTCACACCTGCGGCAATTCTGTGCATGGCTGTTTGTGTGGAAATAATCAATCCCCATAGCAGTAATCAATGGGGGGGAGAAGTATGCAGTAATTTAGTTAATTAAAAGCTTGGAGGCATCAGACAAGACAGGGCCTTAGATCTCCATTTTGGAGGTGGCATAATTATGAGCTATACTTTGTGAAATGGCTGATGGGGATTTCCTGCCTGGGCAAGTGAACTGAATATTCATCAGGCATTGTTAAACAGTATTTGAAGACATATCGTCACTTCTGGAGAAAAACAATTCTATCGAGCGTTGTGTTAAACATACGTAGTACTGTGCGTGCCTGTTAACCACTGCACGGATGTGTGTCCCGTAGACTCTCCAACAACAAGAAATAAGAGGCGCCAGCAATGTGGCAGCCATCCTGGCAAGAAAATAAAAAAAAAACAATTTGCACTGATCTGTTGAAGCTAAGTGGACTTGGAGTGAAAGCAAATCAAAGAGGAACACGAGGGATGAATTCTTTCTAATTTTAAGTCATTTTGATGGGCAACCTGAGCATGGTGGAGCATATGGCAGACGATTCTAGTGTGTTTTGATAGCGTTCATAAATGGAGACCGTTGCCATGCTTCATTTCAACCCAAGTGCACTTTGCTAAAGATAAATGCCGCATAGAAAAATAATGGGGTGTAAATTGGTCTGTAATTGCGTTCTCCAGGGGAAAACCTGCATACAAATCTAGTCCCATATGCACTTGGTGTGCAACGCTTACATATATATGCGCAAGTTATGTGCACAATTTGCATGGCAATCTGTCCCGACCAGAAATGTACCACCTTAAATTTGTTTTGGAGGTACAAAATAAAATGAAAAGGAACTGAAAATGATTTGCTGGGAGATTGTGGATATGCTTAGAAAGTGAGTGTCTACCTTTATGAGACATTAACCACTTCATCCGCAGCACAATTATGACACCCAGTTCACTCGTTCGGTGTCTCAGAGTTCAAGATTACGGTGAAGCCTGATGAAAGCTGTAGTTGATTCAGTTACCTGATAAAGAACCGTCTGTTTGTACACTGCCTTTAATTCATACACAATACGATAATCCTTCACGTCTACGTCCACAGCTGTATTGGGTTTTTTCGAATGGATGATGCATAGAACACGGAATTTGCTTACCTCCCTTCTAGACATGAATGGGCTGTCAAGGGTCATAAATCTCAAAAACAAGAGACGTCATTAGGACATAAATAAAAGCTTTCCAAAAAACATGATTAAACTCACAAAATGGTCTGCCTGCTTATCACCAGTGGACTTGTGTAGGAGTACAGCTGTGTGTGGGTGTGCTGGTAGTTGTGGCGTGGTTAGTCAAACACACTTTACCACAGTACGCCCTGAGATGCAGCAGGGCCCAGCGATCTGATCACAGGTAGCTCCCCTTATTCAAACACCTAGGGGCCCAGACGTTGTAACCGAGGGGCCGAGGCTGGAGAGGCTTCTTGCACTGCCGGCTAACCATTAGCTGTTAGCCAAACACAACTTCCATTTTGTCATCTGTTTGCAAAACACATGGCAAACAGATCGTTCCCACCAGCGTGGACGCAGATCAGCAGACGGAGGATTCCAGATGCACTCGGCTGTGTTGTCCCCAGCGGCCCCCACTGGCCCGGGGCCCGGGGGGCTAAAGTGTACCGAGTGGGGGGGAGTCAACAGGCAGTTAGTTAAATGGCGAAAGGGCCACCGGCCAACTACAATGATCCCCAGTCCGCTGAGGCAGAGCGTGAAATAACCTGTGGACGGGCGCGGAGGTGTGCGCACACACACACTCACACACTGATTACATGATTCTCCTGACGGAGATAGTTACGAAAAAAAAAAAAACAATAACCACATCACTGGCTTGTTAGAGACTGAGCGCACACAAGAGGAGAGGCGACCGCCGCAGGGCACTCGCCCGTCTGACTTCATGTGTGGCCGCCGCTCTCTCTGTTCGACGCGTTCGTCAAAAACACGGCGGCTAATTTCATTCCTCCGGCTGCTAACAGGTTGACGAGCCAACCGCGCTAACGAGTCCTACGGAGATCCACCAGGAGAGAAGGACGAATGGATGAATGGCGATCCCTACATCACATCCTGCATTTGGGGGAGGGGCAGCTGGGACCACAGTCGTGTCTCCGTGTCCTGCGTCCACCCCGCTGGGGGGCAAACTTGTACCGTGTCCACTCTGATCACGTCTACGTCCTTGCAGGCCCCCCCGTGCATCCACTTCAGCTTGATGCTGGGCCGGACCTGCTGGTCTGAGGGAGGAGGGCGTGTTGCTGCCGTGGAACGGCCCCACAAGGGCGGTTTAATTAAAATACCTGCTTCAGAGGAGGGAGGCTCACCATAAGGTGAGAGACATCTGCCCTCGCTGGCACAAAGACAGATGACGTCTTTAAGGGGTCCTTTTGTGTTCATTATTAGGAAGATGAGTGTTTTCTATAATAACGGCAAGTTCTTGTCTATTCCTATATGATAAAATATCTTTGTATTATCACTGTCAACAAATATCATGCAAGAAGAAGATGTATTTCAATACTTTTTTAATAACACCGGGCAGATTCATTTCAGAACAACAATATCAGTACAACCGTGTGAGTCATTGTTTTTGATGTTGAGGCACTGACAGTGACATGTATCCGGCTTAGTGTACACAGGTAATATTTATTACTTTATGCCTGTGCTTTTCCATGGGATTCAGTGGAAAGGAGAAGAAAAATATAGATTCTTCTGACTACCGGACTTGTTGTATTGTCCGTCATTTTCAATTTACCCTTTATAATTACAATCAATTCTAGGAATTAATCTTTAATTTGGATGATTAACTTCACCTAATCAGATCTGACAGAATATGCAATGCAATCCAGTATTAAAATTGCTCCTATGCAGCTGTCTGTTTAATAATAATTGTGGAAGAAAATGAGACAAATGTTCACAATAACAGGGGTTTTCCTGTTTATGAGGTAAAACATATATGGGGAGATTATTTCATTGGTAATTCATTAGATCTTCACATGAATAATGGATTATGTCCTTTGAGACCGGTGCCCTTGTTACTAAAAGAATTCCAGATGATATCAGGCCAGCACATTTTCTTTTGGGGAAAGCCTTTTTCAGCACCCGCCCCTGATCCATCATGTTGCCTTGGTATTGCACGTATCATATGTCATTATTTTATGAAATATATTTATTGATCTTTCTGTGATATTGGACATGTTCCGTACTGTATGTTGCTTTTATCATAGTCATAATTGCTATTTGCGGTGTCAGCCCTGTATGCGTCTTCTCTAGAATAGATTTCTTAATCCAAGATTTCCCTCCTTGGGATAATCATGAACTTGATATACATCTCACTAGTTCTACATTTGTATTGCTAAGAAAATAATTACTCTGTCTGCAGGAAATACTTGAATATCACACTTGCTCATGTTATAACAATACACCGTTCATTACAATCTACCATGTTTTAAAATAGCAGTAATTAAACATCTGCTACATTTCAATTATTTCCACTTGTGGGTAAAAAAAGGCCCTGAGCAAACGGGAGGCTGTGCCCTATGCATCGGGGGTATGAGAGCCTGGATAATGAAGATAATTATCTCCCTCAGCAACATGGTTTTTCCACAGGAATTACCATAAAACATTGCTAATTTTAATGGGGGGCCTAATGCAACTCAAATAATTATAGCAGGATGGAGATAAGGGTGGAGAAGTGGAGGGATGCTTGAATCATTCACCCCCGTTTGGAAGAAGAGGAGGGGAGGAGATGGTAGTTTGTGTATCAAAAGGTGTAGTCAGCTGTATTGTCACTAATTGATTGTGCTGTAAGCCTGTATCACAGGTAATATGTGCCTGTGAGCAATCAGGTGCTCACTCATCTAGCTAATGACTTAACTTTGATTTTTCAGATTCTGTTTCTGCTCTTCAGATTCATTTTGTAGAAAAAGGCCCACTGACACGCAAAGACTGCCAAAAAACATGACCAAAAAGGTCAAGCAATTAATCTAACCGTAAACCCCGATAAATGATCAAATCCCACCTTGTGGAATAATCCATAACAATATCAGCGCTGGTGGGCTGTAAACACAGCGGCTGGATGCAGTGATGCATTGCTGCTGAAGACTGTGGTGGAAATAAACTCTCCCCCCCCCCCCCGGTGAAGGAACACAACTCGGGGTCAAGTTGTTCTCATTTATTTTTTTTCTCCCTCTCAGTTGGTTTCTGGTGATTTGTTGAGTTTATGGTTTGTGACATGGAATGCTAATGGAGGCCCTTTTGTTTCCCCCCCCCCCCCTTTCTTCTCCGTTTTGAGTGAATAGCTCTTAAGCTGGCGAGGCAGCGGTAAACAGCAGCATGCACTGGATCCGCTCACCCCGAGGAGGATTTGCACCTTTGAGACGGGGGGACGTCCCTGTCATCCTTAGTTGGATCTTGATTTTACATGTGATCCTCTTTCAACATGCTTGCCATATCTTCGTATGATTCTACAAAAGGAACCACTCGGGTTTTTTTTATTTTTTTATTCTTCAGATCAAAAGTCCTCAAAGGAGCGCGTTAACCCAGTCACTCATCGCTGACGAACCTCATCTTCAGTGGATGCGAGTTGTGAAGTCGAGGAGACGAGCGCGCAGGATCAATCCAGCCATTAACGACGGCGCCGTAATCACGCCCGTGCAGGACGGTCGTCTCTCATTAGCACGCCGCCCCGTAAGAAGCGCTCTGCAACTCTTTTGATGTCGTCAAAGATTCTCACAAGTGAATTCTGTGTTGAGAACAAAGAGCGTCTTCCTGTGAGACGAGGGGAGGAGCGCGCTTCCTCCAGCTCGCTGCGAGGATGTCACGAAAACTGTTTGAGTTACGGAACCCTTTGTTTTTCGGTTCCAAAATGAAATGATGGGAAAAGCCCAAACGGAATCTTACCCCGATTTCTCTTCTCGGTAAACTACTTGAGAGCGTGAATGCTGACCGACAGCGATGGCAACTGGAGGAGCTCGACCCGGAAGGCACACATGGAATCCAGACTTTGCAACAAAGGCCGTGGGCGCGCTTGACGGACGGCGCGACACCAACTGGAAACTAACAAGACGGAGCACAAGGGGAAGGGCGAGTCTACGACGCACCAGGTGGACGCCATCGGGGAGGGCCGCTTCCAGCAGGGAGGTCGAGACACCTGGAACCAGAGGGAGACATGCTGATTGTCAGAGTAGATGAGGAAACAGTGACGGGGGCAAAAAAACAGTAAATTAGTTGCCTCGACAAGTGAAGGCTGGCGCATGCGTCTGTGTCTTGTGCAATTCACCGCCAGAACAGACGACCTAGAGAATGATGTCTTTGTATGTGGAAGTCGTTGTTTAATTATTTATCAGAGACTTTTTTGGCCCGTGCATCGCCACTGCTGCTTTTCAACGCCTTTTTTTTGCAGACAAATTTGTCCCTTTTATTTTCCTCCACAACTTTGTGCACCCCTCGACCGGCAAACCGACATTTGTCGAGATCTCCCTCCATGAATTGGAGGCCGTCCCCACGCGTCCTTATAGTGCGCCAATGAGGGGTTGTGGTCATATTTCCGCATTTCTTCTGACAAAAACCCTTCTATCTCATCCATTCTCTGGTAAAAAAATCTTTGTTTTAATAATGGCGAAATTGTGCTACGAAACAGGAAATGTGAGACTCCGGAAAGGATGCCGTTAGCAGACCAATCACAGCCTTGCGGACTGCGTGAGCCTTGCGTAGCTTTTGACGCAAGTCTGGAAAAATTGGACGACGCACGCAAGTAGGCAAGAACGCAAGCACGCAAGAGGGGGTGAAGAAGCGAGCATGGGGCTCTTGCGTGTCCTTGCGCTTCTCTTAAGACGCAGAACCACAAAACTTGGCTTAAAAACACAACTCTTTTCCTGAGACAGGTAATAATATGAAATGTGTTTTCCCAGTGAGGCTCTAGAAACTTGCCTCCCGCCAAGTATACGCCGATGATGCTGAATGTGAGTAAGCGCGGGACGAATGGGCGGACGGACGGATGTGCAGACTGCTGACTGATGTCTAAAGCACTTGTACGACGTGTTTTTGGGCCTGTTCGAGGTGTCTGAGGCATACTTGGCATTTGATAAGGCTCCGTTTCCAGGTTGCGCGTGTGAGACAGGATCTTGTTTGCCACACTTTGGCTCCTGCATCCACGGCTGCAGTGTGGAGATAACACCGAGGCTGGAGTTCGCCAAGCAAAAGCCGCGGAACAAGGAGAGAGGCTGAGAAAAGGGAGAGAAGGCGAGAGGAAGGAAAGCGGAGATGGGGGAGGAAGCAGCATGGGGCTGACTTATTTTTCTTGACTCTGTCTCGGGGCTTTTGGTCACACGCGGCAGCTTCCCACATCGGTGCTGATTAAAAAGCACCAGCGCTCTCCTGCCTGGAGCAAAACGGCTGCAGGGACTATTACCAAACAGAGGCTCCTCTAATTGTATGCATACCTGGAAGGCAGTGGTAGTTAGTCAGTTCACCCCACACCGTGGGCTCCCTGGTTTGATAAGAAATAAATAACTAAAGGGCGGTGAATACACATGGATTTGTTTAGGATGCTTTAGTGTTGTTAGTGTGTGGCCCTGGAGACCCCTTCTGTAACGGCCACTACCGCAGAAGCCCCTTTGAGTACGTGAGTACTGTTTTTTTTTTTCTTTATCCTCTTTTTCCCGTCTGCAGCCCGGCTCGTCAGCAGACTTTGCAGCGGCGCAGATGTGATCAAGATGAAGTCGAGCCCAAAGAGTGGGTTTGACTAAGGTGCCGCCGGAGTAGAGGGGTTAGGAAGTGGTGAAGAAGTCGCTGCCCCCAATCCCCCCCCTCCCACACTTGATACCCTCTGGGCATATTTGGCGTCATGGCCGGCGTGAGCCAATCACAAAATAGTCTCTGGTCCAGACAATGCTTTGTGCAGCTCGTCGGGATTACAATGAAATGTGTTTAGTCAATACTCGATAACCGCCTCTCTGTCTGTGTTTTGCATCTTGTGCATTCTTCATAGCATGTGACGTAATGACTTGGCAACTCCCAGAGTTCTCAATACGTGACACAGATTGTGAATTCCAAAGCGTTGAATCTCAACAGCTTTGTATGCTCTCATTTGATATCCTCTTTCCTAAATGCAAAACACACAAATTGGAGAGGATTTTGATTGAGACCTACTTGCCAAATTGATATAACCTCTGTTATATCAAACAATATCAACTCTTTATTTCAGACTCAAGGTTCAGATGGTACAAAAACGATAAGGTTCACAGTCTAAATTTCACTTCATGGCAATGGATCCAATTAAATTAACTTTTTCAGCATGGAAGTCTTTTCACTATTATATGCTAATTTTGTAAAATCATTTCATGAATGTGTTTGTCTTGGTAAATATTAGTTAAACGTCTCTGCACTACAGAGCTTTGTATGGTTTAATCTGACATAAACCCGGGTAATGAATGCTCTTGGCTACGATGGTCAGGGATCAATGCTCTCTGGATAGATCGTCTGCCAGTGGCCAAATACTCCAATGCACACGTTTAGAGCGGTATAATTATACCAGGAGGAAATCAACTCTCGGCTGAGGGAACTGTAGGTTTTAATTGAATTAAAGATCAGACTGCACACGAGGATAGGCACTGTGTAGGTCTTTTGGTCTTACAAGCTGGTGGCCCGGCTTTGCAGCCCCCTGGAGGAACATTAAACGGCGACTGCTGCACTGTTAACATAGAAATCTATTCAATCTGCAACAGACTAGAGCACAATGCGCTGGCTCTGAAATATCAGATGAACACAATCGTCAGGGTACCGAGTGCAGACCTGTTTTCCTCAGGTCAACCTGCCCCCCGAAATTTCAATCACATGGGCGAGCTTTCTAACTGACTCAAAATAACTCTCCTGACAGATGGCAAGCCGAGGACCTGCCGCGAACAGAAACAATATCTCTGTGGGAATAAAGTCAAATTAAAATATTTTTGCTTTCAACCCCCCATTGTGAGGCGGAAACACACAGACACACACAAAAAGGAGGCCAAACCCACTCATGTTAATGTTGACTGCTTCCCGGTCATTGATGTCTGTTGTATGACATTTAAAACACTTTGTGTCACTTTTATAAGCAGTGTGCTACCTGTTTACCGAGAGCAAAACTCCCTTTTTGTGTGTTACAAACCACGCAATGGATATATTATTCTGATAGTACTTAATAGGAGTGACAATGATTTTTTCGTCGAATAGAATTTGCAACCTTTGATTTGGTCAAAACAATTGTTAAATATTTAATGGCGCGGTTGTTTCGACAATTATTTTGCCCTTGCCATCTGTTTAATGGCTCATCAACGGAAGAAAAACTACACTTCTCATGTGCAAATCCAGCATTAACGATGGTAATGCAGAACGAGGGCCTGGAACCGCGGCTGTAACGTTGCTTTCGGCCACTTAACCAGACCTTTTAGAAGCGGAGGGGAGCTCTGGATTTTACGGCTCTCGGTAGACAAGCGGCTCTATCGAACGAGCCCGAGACTCCCCTGAATTCTGATTACAGCCACTTTGTGACACCTGGGGGGAGGGGGTGGGGGGGGGGGGTACTGGGAGGGATGTCTTTAAACCAGTCATAAATATTCACAGCGACTTAACTGTGCGTGCTGAAGTGATATAAGGAGCCGGCAGCCTCGCACTATTGGGGAATTGATGCTACAGAACGGAGTGCTCTGGCACCTCCCTCGAGAAACTCACAGGAACAGTCCGTGTCGTGGAACGTTCGCGGCCCCCAGTCTGGTCCGTCGTGTGCCCCCCCCACCCTCCTCCCCTCCCCCCCCGCCTGCTGGTGCTGGTGCAGATGCAGCTTTTCCTGAGACTCCACCTCACACCATCTCCCCATTGTTCCTCCTCCACCTTACCTCCTCCTGATTTTTTATTGACTCTTTCACTAATTGCGGGCCTGCATAAACAAAGCGTGGAGGAGACCTGGTTGTATAAAATGCTCAAATAATTAGTTTTGCAGAGGGGAGGGGGGGCTGTGTCTGTGGACATTGATCTGATGGTATTGAGTGCGTGAGGGAGGGACTCCTGCGATGGTGACAGGTAGCCTGTCTCATGGATCACCGCCTCTCGTCAATACTACTCCCCCCCCCCCCCCCCCCCCTCTGCAGTGGTTTGCTGTGGAGCCTTCTGTAGAATGACACAGGTGCCCATTGATCCGGGGTAATGCAAGGGAGGCATTTGTCGTAATTTAACGTTATTTCAGTGCGTTTTCATTGGATTTCTGTTTCGTTGTCGTCTTTTGCCAACCTTCCATCATGTCTTCATTAGTGAAAACAGAACAGCTCTTCCATAACGGCTGTAGAAATGAATCGAGCAACCGATCGACTCTTGAAAAATGTCTTCCAGTGAAATGTGTATTTATTATTTGCACTTCTGTGCTGCAGTGTGGCACACATCGTGCTAAAATGGATGGATTTAAAGTTGAAACAGGTCAAATTACTAATATTTCCTCCAAACAAAAGTCGGAGCCCCATGGCGTGTAATTTTGCACAGTGGGATGCGTTTTACATCGACAAATAGCTTTGCACAATGCTACAATTCAAGTGAACGAAATGGGACCCAATCTTCTCCGTGAATACTTTTTTTTAGAATAAGTCCAATTGATAACATCATTAATCTCATCAGCCACTAGATACCTGATCAAAACATTTCATTTTCTCCTTGCTAAGACGGAGAAGACCTTTTGCAGAGTGGCTTTTCAAAGGTGTAGCAGGAATGAAGATGATGATGATGGTTGGGGGTGCAGGTGCAACAAGAGCAGGGTGGGTGACCTTGGCCATGATGGGGACCAAAGAGAGGAGCCAGCCATCTGTCTTGGGCCATGACGAGGTGACCCAGCATCATTGTTTAGTCTGACTGGGTGCACTGGGGTCACTGGGAGGGCCAGACCTCCAGAGTGGGGACTAGAATTGGGTGTCTGAGCTTTCATAAACATTGAACATTTTAGGGGACGCATCTTAATTCTCATCACAGTCAAACAAGCTGCTATTTGCTCTATTTACTCTATTGTTTTGAGGCAATGCAGGATTAAACATATAAGGGATGCTCACACAGAGAGGCAGCCTCTGTGCCCTTTTTCCTTTCAGAATCCTCTTTACACCAACAAATAGCACTGGCCACAATTATTTTGTCATTTTGATGTGATACCCTGTAACCCTCAACCAATTTGTGAGGCATTTTTATGAAACAGCGAAGAGGAGAAGCGATTTGGCCACGATTTGCTTCCTGACTCAAATGAAATTGGGCTTTTGCACTTTTTGGGGATACTTCAACAACAACTATTTCCGTATGCTGCATTGCTTGCATTTTTGTCAGCTCTGTTCAGTTCAAAGCGGTAATGCTGCTGGAAAAATATTTATCCTCCTGCTTCAGCCTGAGTGCACCCTAGTTTAAAGAAAATAAAGCAAATTCAACACCAGCAAAACAATATGGAAACCTCTGTAGATGTAAACCTTTCAAGCTGCCGTCATCCCGCAAGCTCCCAGTTCAGCGGCACCATGGCAACGTTTAGCGGGTTCACCTTCTGGCTGGTGGTTATTATGTGAGGGTCTCTACAAACCTTGGAGTCAATCCGTCCAGTAGATGTTTAGATTTTTCACTGGATAAGTAGAGAAATTGGACCTGCTGGGGGCATTGGAAAAAGGTCTGGCAATTTTCTGTGGAGCATCAATGTCTGTCAGTGCAAAATCTCAAAGCAAGCCATCCAGCAGTGGTTCACCTGGATGTGACAGATTAGCTAGACATTGCCATCCATGAAACCACACTATCATAGCATATCAACTTCTATGGTTTACAACCACTTGAACAGGGGTCAGGTGTCTGCATGGATCAACAATTACAATGACCATCACTTTAGCTCAAACAGGTTTGGAATAACTGCGAATAATATATATATATATATTAAGTAAGTGTATAATACTCTTGTAAAGGAGAAAAATGATCATTTTGGGTGTTTTTGTCCTGTCTTCTTTGGTCTCCCGGGAAGAGCCCTGGACCAAATTGGGTTCTCGTACCAGACAAAGACCTTTTGATGAAGCAGTCAGTTTGACAGGGACATGGCATGCTCGCAATCAAGGTGTTAAATGATAGGGGGGACCATAATGTCTGTCCTTTCACTTTAATCACAACCGTTTGCAGTTTGGCAGTTTCAATCACTATCCCTGTTTTCTTTCACACAAGGCTTGACCCTCTCCGCTTTACTCTTCACTCTAATGACAAGTTTCACATCTCACCTCGGGCTCATTAGTCACCTTTGTAAGCAATAACACCATTGCAGCCGGGTCCCTAAATTCACAGGGACACGGCCACATAAATGAGTCGTTTTTTTGTCCGCATGAAGCCAGATGAGTCTGCGTGACGATGACAAGAGGGCGGCTGTTTGAGGGGGGAACTTATGCGTGATTTGTTAAAAAAGGAAAATGTAGTGGTTGTTATTATGTGTTAATCACACCAACTTCAAAGGCAGGGCTTTCGACTTCCTGGACTCGAAATTCAAAGAAGAGTGTGGGTTCAGAGGTCAAGGCGAAGCTGTGTTCCCTGTCGGCTGCTGAGCAGGTAAAGAGTGACAGGGCGGCAACTAGCGAGCTGCTTACCAAAGTCCCCATGAAATAGTTTTACAACTTTGCATAGTAAAACTGACCCCTCCTCATCTCGGTACTCTGTCTGCAGCGCAAGGAGCCTGCGTTCTGCAACGGCAACACACAGGAGGGCAAGGCCGCCTGGCTCACTCCTGTCACTTCCTCTGCTTCATGGGAGAACTTTGATTAATTGGCGCTGGGACTCTATTTAAATCGGAGAATTTTCATTATAGGGCTTGCAGTGATGTGGCCTTTTTGTTTTAACCCCCCCACCCCCCACAGTGCAGATTAAAGCAACTTGCATTCTTTTCTCAGAGTTTAATTTTCAACTTGTCACAATTCATTTATACCAAGCAAGGGAGCATGAGCTCCCCCCAAAAATGAAAAAAGAAACGGTCTCCTTTTCAAATGTTTGCCGAAAGTCAGCAGCAAGATTTTGCCCAATAATATTGCCCAATAATATTTCACAGCTACAGTATAGGTTTTCAAGTTGAATGAGAAGAAGACACCAACTGTTGGTTAGCTTCAAGCATACATGATGATGAAAAAGATAAACCAAACGTTTTCCTCTGATGGTGCACATGAAGTCGGACAAGTCTACGATATGTGGCAGGTTCATTGGAGGAAGAATTACAGTCCGCTCAGGTTTGTTCCTTTATTCGCTATCAGGGGGGATTGTCAGCAGGTAGAATAAAAAGCACAAAAAAGAACCATCTTGTATAATAGCATATACTTTCCCTTACTGTTGCCATGTACTTCACGCTGACATCGTCGTTTAGCATAACTTGAATTCGTAGCCTTAGAGGAGTTTGGAGCTGCATGGGTTTCTTTAAGCTGATATGTCTCAGAAATGGTTCATTTCATGGTTGGCACAGTACCCCCCCCCCCCTTTCAATTGGCTGAGGGTTAAGCCTGTGTAAATGCATAGGTTTTTTTGAACAGCACACACCTCTGACATTCTCCGGCTGTTCTGGGTCCAATTTGTGTGAAATGGTGAGTTGTGAATCGCACTTCTTTTTCATTTAGAATGGCAGGCACTCCTTTTGATTTCTTAGGCTCCATTACTCTTCAGCCTGGATCCAAATGTATTTAAAGGGCAGCTAGCACATCAAAGAACATTATGGTTGTGTTCTTTATGTTTGAAGAGACAGTGCTTTAAATGTTATGCGCCGCTTTTACCGGAGAAAACTGAATAAATTGTGAATTTAAAACGAAATTAGTGACATTTAAAAGCCAAAGACACACATGGACTCACTAGTGGCGCGATCTTGATTGGACAGTTTTATGTCTCTGATTGAAATTTATTACCGCACGCCGCAGTACACACTAGCAGTGTGAGCACATTGATGCCATCAAATGAAAGCGTCCGTGACACTGGTGGCCAGCTCACAGATGGACATCCATCCAAAACGCTCCGTGTCCTGTGACCGCAATCTCTTCTCTTGACCAGGGTCGCTGACCTCGACAGGATCCCGACCTTGCAGAAGATGGAACGGGACAGACATCAGGTTCACACTGACCCTGGCTTTTAGCACAAGTGATTTGTGTATGCGCACTTCCTCCTGACGCTGACAGGCGATGAGCTCCGGTTTGCTTTTGAGAGACAAACAAAGCGACGCGTGAGACTTTCCATCTTTCTTCCTCTTTTTAATACCTGTAATTTGAATTTGTCGTCTAAAATGGTCGCATATAACCAAGCAAATCGTGCATGCTGAAATTGGTCACCACCCACCCACCTCGACTCCCTTTGTGTGTTGGGATAAAAATAACATTTCAAATGTGTTGATGCCAGACAGAGAGAGATCACAATATGAAACAGATGCCACCACAGATGGAGGATAAACAGGCACATACATTTCTGTTACAAAGCAGAACTGTCACAAGAAGCAGCAAATGATAATTGTGTTGTGGCAAAGTACATTCAGAGCTTAGTGTCTCAAGGGGTCGCGGCTTTGTGTACATCTGTGTGAAATGGAAAATCTTCACCAAGGTCTTTTGATGTGGTTAATTTGACACACTGAGGCGAAAATTATCTTCGTACCTTCGAGCACCTCCTGATGACACTTAGTAGTATTTATGTGATTCTTTTGGGAGAAAAACAATGCTACATGACATCACCGTGTTGAAATCTTGGATTCAGTTAATTCATTAAAGTTTAATCTAAAATCACAACTACACGTTTGACCCCCGAAGGTATTTTAATGAGCTAAGTTTGTCTCTCCGGTACCTGTTGTCTCATTACTGTCAGTGAAAAACCCAGAGGAGACTGTGATACCTTCACCTTCTCCTCTAGTGGGATGATTATGTGCAGGTTTTGATTAAGTTCCAGCAAGGATATGATATCACACTAACTGTCATCCTGCCGCTGGATTTATTATGCAGAGTTTTTATTTTTTGGCCGCTGTGTGTTTGGGGGGGGGGGGTGTGTGGAGTAGGTGAGACAAGGTCTGGAGCTGTCACCTGCTGAGGGGGCCCAAGGGGGCCCAGGCACTGATTTACACTCTAGCAGGTCACCCGCAGTCTCCAGCATGGAGCGTTGTGTCGTGTAATCACAGAACGTCTTCTGGTGTTTCATCTCTCTTTGTCTCGAAATGCAATTTTGAGCACTACCCCCCCCCACACAACACCGTCTCTCACCCCGCGTCCTGCTGGCTACACGGTGCATTTGAAGATTTTGGAGGCTTTGTTTTGGTTTAACGGTAGGATTAGATTTGCCCTTTGCATGGCAGCGCGTAATTTGAGTCGCGTTGTAAAAGATCCAGATATGCACCTCTCTATTAAGACGTTTAGCACATTCAATAACATCTGGCCATTGGGAATAAACAAATGAAATCTGAGCAAAAGAGGGGATTCAAACATCTGAATTAGTTTTTTCATTCGATGTGCAATATATGTCCATCTTTCACGTGATTTAGTTTTGTTTCATATCCGATGTGTACTGCCGTAAACGCAGTGTATGAGACAGCTGGCTAACACTGCATTGATTCTGACCAACGCTACGTTTGCAGCGACTCGTGAGGGCAGGTTTCGGCCTTGTCGTAGGCGTGTCCCTGGTTTCCTCTCCACAGGTCACCCATCATAGGGCCACGGTTTTTTCGGCGATACGACCCGATACAACACCTGCCAGCGTCTGACTCAGCGCCCCCCGGGAGGGAGGACCACCAGCAACATTTAAAACACCGCAGCTGAGAGGCTCGGAGATGACAGGTTCAGCCCGTACGAAACCCCCCCCCGTGTGTTTACAGACGCCCACGCGCAAATGTTTCAGTCTGCAGACAAATATTTCAGAGTGGGTGTTTAGGACTGTGACACGCATAGACAGAGCGAGGAAGGGAACGCGTGAACCGAATATTTTGTGTTTTCCATGCCCTGGGCGTTAGACATACCAGGAGCGACAGAAATCCCGCCAAGTGGGATGAGAACATAAAACTACGAGGAACCTCTCCTCTCATTTTCAACTAAATGGATAAAATGGTGTCAGCGTGTTACTGCGAGCCCCTCCGGAGCCGAAATGCTGGCGGGACTATAAACTAAGACGGAGTCCTTTCCCCATTCAGAAAGATTTCATTTAAAGTCGTTTAGCAATTGGAAGCACAATATCACACTATAAAGTACAGCTGAGAAATATTGCCGAAAAAAAGTATTTTTATACTCCATACGCTTCCATATCAAAATGTATCATAAGACATTATTTGAGAGAGAAAGTTTGGATTATTACGATTTAAGATGACCAGTTACTTAGCTGGACCTCAAGTTAGTTTAAACTAAAAACAGAGCAACACTAGTTTGATACCCAAGAATCTGCCGCAGTGTTGGCAAAGGAATGCCGTGTGGCTTGCTGTTTTTAGGGCTTTACTTACCAGCGAAGCAGGCTTATAATGCATTGATTTGGACAGCGTGTTCTAGTACACTAGGTGGTTTGGTCAAACCTGTGTTACAGCTGGTTGTTGACGGAGCTATTGATAGAAATTCCCCATGCCATTGAAAAGGAGTGCTGTTTATAATCCCTTTTCCTCAATTTTGTGGATCCTGTTCATTTTTATTTCAATTACCGCCGGGCCATCTCTCCTCTTTACGGGCAGAAATTGTTCTGTCAGTTTTCTAAGTCATTAGGCTTTGTGTTAACCTCGGGGGACCAAAAGGGGCTTGAAGTCACTTCATGGTCTGGGCACAGATGGGAGCGGGAACAAATGAAAGAAAAGAGAAAAAAGTGATCATAATAAACTGGGTTTAAGGACATCTAAAGGTGTTAGAATCTGTCAGGTCGGCTGGAGAGGTGTCAGTTAGCAATCTAGGGAGCGTACACACTTCGGTGAAAAAAGACTGATACGATCTGAATTGGAATTGGTTTCCTCTCGAATGTGAAACAATTTAAGATACAAAGTGGACATCTTGAACATACAGGTATGTCCCTGTGAAATGGCTGCTGTGTGTTCCCCTTTCCTCAAACGCACACCGCTATCGGCGCCATTAAGCGGACATCTTTGATTGTCAAAAACAAAGGTCATTTTGTAGCGCAAAAATTTGCCATTTGTGTCTTTCACGATAAAACACCCCTGCGCTGGGTCCAAAATCCTACAGAATAAGTCATTCCGTAACGAGCACAGTGTCTTCACCGCTGTGGTGGGATTTTAGCTGAAGGCAAGTTCAAACTCCAGGAGGCCACACAATTATCTGAAACTTGATGGCAGGTCCTGACTCCGACACATTCTGTGTCACCATATTGAGGAATGTGTGCAGGGAGCGAGGGGAAGCCGCCTCTGGGAACCCCCCCCCCCCCCGAAGGCACAGCGCATCAGAAGCAGAGGGATCAGCAGCTGGCGCTCTGTGGATTCCAGCGTGAGTCGTCGCGTGAGCACGAATTGCTGAAATGATGCTAACACGCTTGCTTTTGACTTCGTTTGTTCTCTATTTTTGGGTCATGATCAACTTCCGCTGAATCGGGTTTAACTGTTTGACGAAGCTGGCTGTGCGCTGCCTTCGTTCAACAAAATACTGTTCATCTTGGTGTTTGCCTGTGTTTTTCGGAAGCACAGCAGCGGTGCAATTGTTATTCAGTCCTGCACCATCTGCTCTTTGAGAGAAGGGTTTGAACGAGGCCCACGTGATGGAGTGGCACCTGCTTGTCAGAGGGTTGCTGCAAAAATATTGCTGCATTCGGAGAAGGCCGTACACCACCTGCATGCCAATCAGGCTAATCCCCTCCACCTCCATGCACTCACACACGTGTGCTTCATCTCCCTCCCTCTCTTCTCCAGTGCTTCTTTTACCTCGTATCCCCTGTCGATTTGCATTAATGCATTGCCAAAGCTCGCAAACAGGCACAAATTAAATTTTCTCCGTGTGTACTTTGTAGTGCGTGCGACAGATATCAGTGCGGTCGGAGGGATTGTCGCACCTAACAGAGGGAGTAAACTGACACTGACGAGTTTTAATGTCCTCCCGCTTTGCATTGGCTGCCAGATGTGATTTAGCCACTATCAAGTTGTTGGATGCGTGTCAAGCGGGATTTTATTTTTCTGTTATTCAAGGCTGCTGGCATCCGTAAAAAAAACACCATCAATGAAAGAGGACAAGAGGGACGATGAGGAGCGTTCTGTCTACTGTTTTCAAAGCTATTGATTTAGACAAGAGATGTGAAAAGGACCTTTACCCAAGCGTATGATCATCTGTGTTGTGTGTGCAAGTGTACTTGCTGGACAACTGTGTGTGTTAGTGTGGGCGCGCGCGTGTGTGTGTTTATACATATGTGTGGATGTGAAATTGCCTGAAAAAAAGGGGTTTAGCAACAGTTTGTCAGCAACAGCCATGCGCACACGAAGCAAAAGCCCATCCTCCTGAGTATCTCCTCTGATCTCTACTTTCTCTGTCATGTTGGTACAGTAACAGGTGTCTCACCTAAGGCAAAAACACTGAATCACTGTCTCCCCCCTTTATCACTGTGGATCTACCTTTTGTTGCGGCTCTCTGGGTTTGTAGTGAATTTGGTACCCAGGTAGTGTCTTCCTCCCTCTCTAGTTGCATAGGGATTAAACCCCGTGGTGGTGCATGGTTTGGAGCCGTTCCCAACAATGCGCTCTAGCTGACTGGATCAACAGAAAGCCACGGCATGCAACAACACTGGGTAATAATGGTGACTAGTTAGGCACCAGAGACCAGATAAGGCGCCAGAATCTGATTTGGGTGAATCCTGTGTGGGTGTGTGTGTGTGTGTTTTAGTGATTTTGATTAGATTTTATTCATCAAGGTATCACACAGTGAGCCTGCACCGAGTAAATCTTTATTGCAAATTGGATTTGATCCGTAATATCCACAACCAGTGCTAATGGTACGTGTGAGGTTCCCGATGAATACAAATGACATGATGGAAGTTGACATTAACATGAAAATGAGACGGTAACAAAATATGAATCTGGGAGTATTTCGAAGGGAACATTGTGACAGAAATGAAGCTTTTCCTTCCTTTTATTCACTCACGATGTTTGAGTCATCATGTAAAATCATCTCCCCCCCCCCATCCCCCCTCCCCCCGTCCCTCCCACGTTCCCGCTCTCTGGAGCAGGTAGGCTAGCCCAAGCTGCGTTCCCTTGATTAAACACCGTAAGATTAATTCATATCTCAGCGCGGTTTGACGGGAGCATGTGTCTTTCCATTGACATGGTTTTCTTTCGGACTCCTGGAGCCAAGAGTTTATGTACGCAAGATGTCGCTCATGATTTTTCTCAACGTTTTTTTGTGAAAAGCAGTAGCTCAACAAACCATGGAACATTAGCTTGTACCCGCATGCTTCATCTTTCTACACCCTGCTGCCCGAGGTTTCCCCACAGCTCAACAAATGTTTGTTCATTCAATATTCATAAATGAGTAATTTGTTACCCAGTCATTGACATATTTACAGAAGAAAGAAAGTGGAGCTTTGCCCACGATCTGTTTACGGCGGTGCAGGACGCTGATGATGCGGTCAAAGCCCGCAGATCTCTCCCATAACAGCCAGATCTCCTCCCAACTAGGGATTAAAACAGAACATAATACACACAAAAAGCAACACATTGAATAAAGGACCCTGCTAATAGCTTCTGTTATAGGTGCAGCATTGTTGTGTACAAATTGCCTTCCGTCAGATAAACAGGATGCTTCGAGGGCATTAGACGAATAATAGCATAGGCGCGGTGAAGGCAAACACCACCTGGCAAATGTCACAGCCAAGTCAAGTGACTTATGGGTGGAGCGTGGTTGGGGGGGGTAATTGTGGCTGATTGAGGTATTACACTTTCATAGCATACGCATTCATCGGATCCATTCTTCGCAAACTGAAGCATCACTTCAGAGAAGCACTTGAGCGAGGCAGCAGATTATAAAATTATTCCCTGAATTGCTCATTTATCTCTGGAGTTACGAACCAATTCTCGGTAGAAGGAGCTACATTTAAACAGTATTTGAAAAATCAAACTAATGACACTAGGAATTGTGGTTGAAACAAGTGGGGTTTTTTTTTTTGTCGTTTCTTTTTCTCCCCCCAAATCTCTTCCTGAAGCTGGTCAATAACAATTTGCATAACTTTACCGCATCAATATTTAATGTGGCAGCTAAAGGTCTCCTCTGCTACAGGTCGCAGTCAGTGTGCGTCTGTGGCGAATTTCAAAGTAGCAAACATCAAACCCAATCAGTCCAGAGGGTCTGCACCAGCGTGTGTGTACGCACTAGTGTGTGTTTGTCTGTGTGTATGCATAATGAAGGAGTGTTTGTGTTTTTAGATTTTCATTGTACTTTGCAAGTCTGCCTCTGTGTCTGTGGGTGTTTCCGTACTTCAGAAGAAAAAAAGGCCTCAAAGCCCTCCCAAGCCAGTAAAAACGATCTGCTTCCCCCAAATTGCTTACAGCCGGTCCATCAGTGGGGGAGGGGGAAAATATGGGGGTGAGTTTTTATAGACGAAAACAAATGAGCCAACACAGGCACACAATTAGAGGGGAGTCAGGGCTATGTGTCGTCTTTAGATGAGCAACATGATGGCCTCTTTACCCCTGGCGGGGGCCAGGCCCTGCCCCAGGAGAGGGCTCATTAGGGCTGAGGAGGGGGGAAGGAGGGGCTGCTGAAAGTCAAAGCAGTGGGCGTGGAGAAAAGGGGGGGGGGGGTCGCTGCCACTCAGGGAGAGAAGAGGGGCTCTCACAACGAGGGTCATTGTGAGTCCCTGGACTTGCTGCTGCAAAATCATCAGGTCGCACAAAGTACAGCTGCTATGCATTAACTCTAGTGGGTAAATATTCCCACTATTCAGTTGGGATACTTGAAACGGTGTATTACATTTTCATATGTCAAATCCTGTATGAACATTATGTAATTGTATGCGGTTTTACTCCTAGTTGCTGATATTATTTGACAAAAAAATATGTCTGATAAAAAAAATCTGTAAGAGAACAATGAACTATTAACAATTCTCAATGTTAATTAAATAAAGACAATATCTTTGTAGATTGATGATAATTAAACCATTTAACAATTATGCTTGGCATGCAGAAAAAACCTATACAGGGTTTGTTTACCTCACTTAGATGATCATTAATGGTGCGTCTCATCAACCCTGATGTGGTTGTCACACATCAAAACTTTCAGAGTTTGTTGCATTTGAACTTTGGGTTTCCAGTTTAAAGGTACAGAGAAGAATGGCCGTTGTAAACAGGAACTGTACTGCGCATTGATGCTCTGTCTGTCTGTGTTACCGTGACGATAAGGTGAATGTAATCTCAATCACAAAGGCCTTTGTTCAGTGGGCGCTGCAGCTCTTGGTCCCAGCATGGGACTGTACGTGCAGCGCACTCCTGGGTCTTTAAGAGCTGGAAGAGTGCCACCAGATGGTTAAGAGCAGAAGTGAAGACGTCATGTTTCCCCCTGCATCGCCTTTACTGATCCGTAGCACTGTGCTGTTTACTTTGCACTGCTGATTAATAGTAACTCACAATGTTTTCTGCTGCTATGGTATTATGTGTATGCTCTGGAGGCCACACGTAAAGCACATTTTGGGAAAAAAGAGGATGTATTTTTTCTTTTATTTATTCTAATAGACAAATAAAAACTACAAATAGAGGATTACTCAAAACAGATTGTCAATTAAAGGTTTGCGCTGGCAACCTTTCCTGTTAAATTTGAATAAGTAATGTTTTGATAACGGAACTTTGAGTAACACTTGTTTGATAAAACAACATTTCACCCCTCACAGCTCGCTGGATAACCAAAGAGCTCCCTGTGTAAATCCCTGATGCTAAACAGAAATGATTAGTCTAACTTTCCCTTTTAAAAATGACCACCATGCTTTACTTTTTGTTCAAAGCAACTAAACCAAGACTAATTGATTCATTTTCTGTCCCTCTTGTTGAATTATCTAACAACATTTGCATGTTGGATATTAGCTTTGCAGCAAACCTGGGCTTCCCACAAACAATCGCATACGGCTTAATGTCACCGGCTAATTGGGAATCGAGTAAGCATCTCTAATCTGTTAAAACAAAAGTAAATAGTATTTTCTCATCCAATTAATATTCTCGGTTTAGCTAATTAAAAATCCAAACTAGAGTATACACTTGTGAGTTCGGTGTGAAGTAAGACTGACAGGAGTTCATCGCTGTCATGATCACACCACCCAGAGCCAGATGGAAAGTATCCACGAGGACTGACTGATGGGGATTCTTGAGTTGATGCTTTTTTACTCCATTTAGAGATTGCGATTCAAAGTATCTTCCCGACCTGCATTGGAAAGATTTCTCTAAAGATACTAGCAGGAGCCTTAATAACTCTGGGGATATTTTAAACCATTCCATTTCAATGCCGCCGACCTGGAATAATTAGAAGCACATTAGCTCGCCATCGAAGAGACGCCGTGCTGACTTGAAAGGATCATTTCTTGGTCACGAATGCTGCGAGTCTTTGCAACACTTAGCCTGATGGACACCATGTGTACTGTGAATAAAAGCTGAGTGCCATTTTTCTCAGCATTTGAATGAAAATGGATCTGGGAAGCCATTCACACCTTTTGTTTCCATCTTCTGGCTTTTCACTAGTCAAAGTTGGATGCGTCAGTGAATCTCTTAGAAATACATCTGCTTGATTTCCACATCCGTTCTTCCCTGGAGGAAAAATAGATGTATCCACTTATGCCCCAACAGAAAAAATAAAAATCTACTAGCTTCCTAAATCCGATGTGTCAGCAGTGGTGGATTCTAACTGCTTGATAGTGTCGTTGCTGTTGTGTTACGATGCACTTTCAAGGACACACACACATGCACAGCAAGTTTACGTCTAACGTTCTCAGCTCTTGACCTTGGACGAAATGGCCATCGCCCTCTATCAATCACCAGCTCAACCAAGAACAAGAGAAAATGATGCCGCTAACAACATTATCACAACACTTGTTCACATCTCATTGATTTACAAAAAAAAAAAAGCCATCACTCGTATGTCACATGGTTCAGTGGTCCATCACAGAGGGGATGGGCAGCACAAAAGAGAGTGAATTGGTCTGATCTCCATCTGGTTTCTTCATTTTTTCTTCTTAAATTCAGGCCACAATCTCATATTATATTAAAAAAAACAATAAGACAAATAAAAACAAAAGCCGTAGAAATTATGTCCTGAAAAGTTATCAATGTTGAATAAATACAAAATCCAGCAAAAATATCTTGTGTTTACAAAAGATCATTATTTTTGTCGTAAGGTGTTACTGCTATTGTGTCCACTCCTTGAACTTCATTCTCATAATGAATTGTACATAAATGTTGTTAAAATTGAGATCTGCCGACTTTATTATCTCCTCATTAGTTTTTGTGTGTGATGGGTCCATAGCTCAGCTCAAAATCATAAGAAAATCAAAACACACCAACGTTTTAGTTTTCCCCCTCTTATGAAGTTGGAGGTCAAGTTGGTTCTCCAGAGATATCCTGGCTTTAATTCCTAATATGGATCAAACTGTATTTGAGTATGTGAGTCTGGTCTTATGGGTTAAACTGTGCCACATCCCCAAAAGAAACCTGCCGTCTGTATTCATAAGACTGATGCTCCAATTTGCCTGTAAAAAAAAAAGGAAAATGCTTTTAATGTTTTGATTAATTATTGATCACAGCAGCCCCACCCCCCCCCCCACCCAGTGCTCCACAAAGCGCACCGTTTTTCCAGGAGACAGAACCCCCGCGGGTTACTGATGTCACACAATTCATCCTCCCCTATTGAGAGGTGATGAGGGAACGGATTCACCCGTCGAGGTTCCCCACAGGTTGCTGCTTCCTGGACGGCCTTCCTGCCCTCTCTCCCCCTTCTCCCCCTCTCTCCCTCTCTCGTGTCCCACGGGAGGTTTCAATTAAACAGCCCCGAATGTCCGGGACATTTTAATCCTCCTCCCACCTCGTTTATCTCTGCACCCACACCGCTAGGGCCCAGACAGACGGGAGAGTGCATCCATGTCTGTGTTCACTTTGTGTACTCGTCTTCTGTGTGGAGATTAGAGGTGCAGTGTGGATGGGATTAGCTTCATTGTGTGCGTTTAGAGGCCGTGTGGAAGGGGATTCAGTTTTGACATTGGAACTTTTTCTGTCAAGATTGCGAGCCAGGCTGAAAGTGGTAAAAAAAAAAAAGAAAAGCCCGTCCTGGGGCTATTCATATTTTCAAAGCTTCACTCGAACATTGTTTCGTGTTATTTCTGTTTTATTTGAAGGAGAGAGAGAGCCGGGATAGATAGGTAGTGGAGAGAGAGGGAGAGAGAGTTGATGACGTGCAGCAAAAGGCCGCGGGCTGAAAAAACGATCCGTGCTGCTGTGGAAGGACTTCGACCCGATGAGGTCCCCGGCATCGTCCTCTTTGCTTCCAATAGGACTGCTACACCTTACCCCCAAAAAAACATTTGAACAATTATACTGTTGTGGCAAAATCAGCTGGTTTTAATCGTGCCCCCAAATGAGAAGTAATTGAATTGGAGCTTCCAATATGCTCCTCCAATGTTCACATTGTAAAGTAAAAGTTGTCTTCTTGAAGGAAGAACACTCCTCTACTGGCTGACATCAATACGATATTTGACATTTAACATAACTTCTTCTAACAAGTCTTCTACGTGCTTCTTTAGGACGTTACTTCAGAGAGTTCATTATATATTCATGTTAAGATTGACATGTTTGTGAGAGAGTAAAATGTTATTTTGACCTTTACCAAGGTAATTGAATGGGGACGCCATAATGCCATTTTTAAGACATAATGAGCTTGGTTTACCTCTTGTGTGTCTTACATAATTAATTTAAAGGTTTCACAGTGCTGCATCTTTGGCTGGCTGCTCCTCTGAGAAGCAGCACGTTAATAGTGAATTGAAAGAGGGCGTTTATCTGGAATGTAAAAGTGTTTCTGTGCGTTCTGACGTCAAAGAGACGAGCTGGCGTGTCTGTGCGGGTCAAGTGTTAAACGGACATCGTTAGTGTTCCGCTTCCAGCTCCTCACTCAGCTGCCAAAACAAGCGTGGAGAGATTAGAGCCGAAGGAAAGTCCCCCGAGCAATCTTCTCTGTGATCATCCGGTCCCTCAACCATCAACCCAGTTTGGTTTTTGTGAGGCCTATTAAAAAAAAAAAAAAAAAAGACGGGTGTTTTTATTCCTTGCTGTCATCGTGGATTTTTAGAAAGCCTGAACCTTGTTGTGACAGAAGTGCTCGTTTTGCTCTTTTCACAGTCCAATCACAGAAACTCATGTATTTCCTCTGAGACGGAGCTTTTCAGTACACAGATTTGCATAAATCAATACCTGCTGCATCTCTTCTAGAAATTTGCAGTTTCCAGTTCAGTCTAATGCGCACTTCATTCATTTGATTCATCTGCCTTAGAACCCAAACATACACACCGACATGTGGCTCTTTTGTAGTTCAATTTCCTGCTTTGTAGTTTAAAACTGTTCTAAATGAAAGCATGGAACCATTACTGCCTGTCTGTCGGCGTGTCAGGCAGACGGCCCGCGTCTTCGCTAAAAGATGAGAATGCCCCGGAGACGGGGGGAGATTCATCCCTCATCAGACACTCTTAGTGAAATTCAGGAGCTTAATTTTTGTGGTTCCAGGCGGCGGATACAGCCGGTGATTCAACGTTGTTTTACCACAGACTGACGTCTCCTCTGTAACGGATGTGCAGACGGGGCAGCGATTCCTCAAGGAGACGGATGGCCTCTTCAGC